>NC_064629.1:400217076-400530131 GCF_023864275.1 Schistocerca cancellata | reverse complement strand
TTTTTCTGGGGTTGGAATTCCACCGCCTAGAACACAGTGTTGTTGCAACAAGACGAAGTTTTCAACGGAGGTTTAATGTAACCAAAGGACCGAAAAGCGATACAATAAAGGATCTGTTTGAAAAATTTCAATGGACTGGGAACGTGACGGATGAACGTGCTGGAAAGGTAGGACGACCGCGTACGGCAACCACAGAGGGCAACGTGCAGCTAGTGCAGCAGGTGATCCAACAGCGGCCTCGGGTTTCCGTTCACCGTGTTGCAGCTGCGGTCCAAATGACGCTAACGTCCACGTATCGTCTCATGCGCCCGAGTTTACACCTCTATCCATACAAAATTCAAACGCGGCAACCCCTCAGCGCCGCTACCATTGCTGCACGAGAGACATTCGCTAACGATATAGTGCACAGGATTGATGACGGCGATATGCATGTGGGCAGCATTTGGTTTACTGACGAAGCTTATTTTTACCTGGACGGCTTCGTCAATAAACAGAACTGGTGCATATGGGGAACCGAAAAGCCCCATGTTGCAGTCCCATCGTCCCTGCATCCTCAAAAAGTACTGGTCTGGGCCGCCGTTTCTTCCAAAGGAATCATTGGCCCATTTTTCAGATCCGAAACGATTACTGCATCACGCTATCTGGACATTCTTCGTGAATTTGTGGCGGTACAAACTGCCTTAGACGACACTGCGAACACCTCGTGGTTTATGCAAGATGGTGCCCGGCCACATCGCACGGCCGACGTCTTTAATTTGCTGAATGAATATTTCTATGATCGTGTGATTGCTTTGGGCTATCCGAAACATACAGGAGGCGGCGTGGATTGGCCTCCCTATTCGCCAGACATGAACCCCTGTGACTTCTTTCTGTGGGGACGCTTGAAAGACCAGGTGTACCGCCAGAATCCAGAAACAATTGAACAGCTGAAGCAGTACATCTCATCTGCATGTGAAGCCATTCCGCCAGACACGTTGTCAAAGGTTTCGGGTAATTTCATTAAGAGACTACGCCATATTATTGCTACGCATGGTGGATATGTGGAAAATATCGTACTATAGAGTTTCCCAGACCGCAGCGCCATCTGTTGTTGACAATTGTAACTACTGTAATTTCGAAAGTTTGTCTGCCTGAAAATGTACTGTTGTCCCAAGCATATTGCAACAAACGGTGTATTTCTATCGCTGCTCGTTTAGTTTGTATTGCCGTTTCAAATATACCGGTCATTTTTGAAACACCCTGTAGGTGGTAGCCTTTAAATCGGCCGCGGTCCGCTAGTATACGACGGACCCGCGTGTCGCCACTCTCAATGATTGCAGATCGAGCGCCGCCACACGGCAGGTCTAAAGACACTTCCTAGCACTCGCCCCAGTTGTACAGCCGACTTTGCTATAGATGGTTCACTGACAAATTACGCTCTCATTTGCCGAGACGATAGTTAGCATAGCCTTCAGCTACGTCATTTGCTACGACCTAGCAAGGCGCCATTATCATTTGCTATTTATCTTGTGATGCATGTACCGTCAAGAGCTATGTTCACCAATTATGGATTAAAGTTAAGTATTCCATCAGCTACGTACTTTATTTGTTAGTCTCAATCCCTTTAACTGTTCCAGACCTCACGCCAGTCTGCGTGAGCTTAACGCGTGCCTTTCGGCTACCAATCATAGTGGCTTGGCTGTCTTGCCAAGTCACAACAAGAGTTGTGGCGACTGTGCTCGTCTGAGGAACATATACAGTCCATCATGTATTATATATATCTCAGCCACGGACATTATGGGACACAGAAATGTATAGGAGTGTTACAGGACTAGGTACTATTTAACAGCATGGACTATAGGGTTTGGAAGCAACTAGGTGCGTGTGACAGGTGCGAAAGGGTAAAACACAACACCATTGCGAGTCAGCGGGAAATGCAGAACATCTTGCCCAAAAATGCGAGGGAACTCCTCGTGATTGATGTGTTCGGCCCATTACCAACTGGGTGGACATTCTGTTTGCTGTAGATGTGTTCTCCAAAATACGTAAAGTCGTATGGAATGAAAAAGGCCACTAGTAGAACTATCGTAAAGAAACTGATGCATCTAGGTAAGCCAAAGGTAATGCTTTCTGACAATGAATCTCATTTCATCTCAAAGGCATGGGAAAATTTCATGGAGCAGGCAGGTGTGAAGCATATCAGGACCTCGGTTTATCACCCAGCAGGAAATTTGGCTGCACGGTACATATGCGAGCTTGGACGTTTGTGCCTGACATACTGCAGCCTCAGGCATACCACCTGAGCAGAATATGTGATCATATTTGAGGAGGTGATATACAGTGTGAAAAATGGTGCTACAGGGTTCACAATACATGAAGTGATGTGGAACGAGAAGGCAACAAACCTGACAGCCGAGACAGTGAGTTTCCTGCCAAGTACACCTATCTTTGAATGGGAGAGACAGAAGTTCATTGCAGAGCAAATGGCAGGATGGGCACTACAAAGGAAACATAGACATGGATGTAGGTACGCCCACAAAGAACAAAGTTAGTGACCTGGTGCTAGTAAAAAACAAAGGAACAGTCAAAGGAAATAGATGGTGAGACCAAAAAGCTTTTTGAACTGTACTATGGCCCGTTTGTTGTAACAAGCTGTCCTCACCAAAATGCTCACAGGTTGAAGTACCCCAAGTCACAGAGACAAATGGGACTCAAGGATGTGACTGAGCTCTTGGTATACAAATAGCTAATGTAATGAGTGGTACATAATTTTGATGATATAAAATATATATGATTGTTAAATTGTACGCATTTAGATTAATATTTTGGAGGTAATTTTGTCATGTGTATGTTACTTTAATTTTTTGTGGCGGTCACTTTGGTGTATACAGGTGTGCTTAGTTTAAGAATTTTGGAACGGTAATTTTTGATATGGGTATTTGTTTGTTTATTTAGGAGTAATATTTACTTTGTAACCTAGATTTAAGAATGACTGTCAAAGTGAATACTTGGAAGATGTTCTTTGAGGTTAGGAAACAGATGAAAATTGCATGGGACTAAGTCGGGACTGTATGGAGGATGATTGATGTCACTGAACACCAGGCGTCGGAATGTTGCACATGTCGCAGCGCTCGTGTGTGGTCTGCCATTGTCATGCCTAAGGAAAGGAATTTCAATTAGAGGTACGCTTTTTGCGGTTAAAAACTCGTCTAGAGCACACTGTTTCTGACGCACCGTCGTTATTACGTTACACACCATCATGATACCCGCTACAGTCCGGAGCCCTTTAGAGACTGTAAGTTTGAATCTGCGTCGGCGAAGCGGAAAAGTCGAGCGAGTTATATGCTTGACAGATAATAACTCAGCCGATACTGAGAACAATATAAAAAATTCTGAGGCGTTACTTTTCAGCGTGGCCGCGTAATAATGGTCGGTAGAAGTCTCAAGTCGTCACTGCTGGAACAGCTGCTAATTTATGCGATCTAATAATGTGGTTATACGGTGACTCCCTGCGTGCCTACATGTTAAACATATATTCAAAATGCCACTCCCTTCGCTCCTTATCAAGTAACTGAGTTACAGCAGCTTCCAAGTAACTCATTTCATAATAATTACTACAAATAAGTACCACACTTCAAAAAGACTGTCTCTGTAATGCACTTTCATGAAACCCAGCTGATCTATACAGCGAGACTGTGTGTTCGTCACAGAATGAAGATGGCGATGTGTGTGCGGTGCACGAATGTGGAAAAAATTTACTAAAATGTGATCATACGCGCTAAGGCAACAATAAAGGATTAAAGATGCTATACAAAGGACTAAAACACAAATAAAACCAGGAAGCAGCTAAAAAGACGCCACAGGAAAATGTCACTAGTTGGCCACATACGTAAAATATGGGCGAGCCAGTCACCCTGTATACAAATTACAACCTTCTCCATAAAATATTGGTAAAAACGCTGGAAAATTCACAAAACTATATAACTCTAACCACATTCGTTTGATTATTGCCTAAAAGAAATTGCAGATCAGTCGGCAAATCGGCCACGGCCCTCTGGTCGGAAAATAAGACGCAGTCCTATAAAACGTGGCGCATAGTGACCTGTACGCCACAAGCTCCACACATTGGAGGTTCCTCTCGCCGGAGGAAGAAGCCATGCACCATAGGGCTGTTGCCAGTACGAAGACGAGTGAGGAGAGCCTTGTCCCTTCTAGGTGGCTTGATAGAAGTGCACCACAGCCGCGTTGTGGACTTTACTAAGCAGAGCTTATTGTCGGTCACTTCCAGCCACTCATCCTCCCACCGACGCAAGACTCTTGAGCTCAACAGCGGATGGTAGCATGCAGGGGAATAGCACACTGAAATACCTAAGGATCGAGACACGCCTCCTTGGCTGCTAGATATGCCCTTTCATTCCCCAATTCCGGCGCGCATTGGTACCCAGAAAGGAGACACCTCCTTCCCTAGTCGTCGTAGTTGGAGTTGGATAGTCTGTACTACTTTATCTGCTGGGCAAAAACATTTTAACGAGTGAAGGGCACTTAGGAAATCGGAACATACAAGAAATTTAGCAGTGGAGGAACGTCTCATCTGCTCCAGTGCCCGCAAGATCACATAAAATTCTTTTCAAAGACGGTAAAGGCTTGAGCAGTCGGAGGAAACGACCCAGGAAAACAACAGAGCAACCAACAGAATCCCCCTGTTTCGACCCGTCTGTAAAAACAGCTACATAGTTGTGGTGATTAGATAAAATGTCAGAAAATATAGCGTTAAAAACGGAAGCAGGAGTGCAAGCTCTGTTGTATCGCCCCAAATCTAAAATGGCTATGGGCCTCTCCAGTAACCAGGGCGGCAGACAGTTAAAACTATGGATTCGGGATCATACTGGCTCCACACCAAGGCACTCCAGCGCACGTTGCACATTGATTCCAAACGGCACTGTGGCTCGTGGACGGTTCGGAACAAGGCGTTTCAGAGGCGGACGAGCAACAATATGGTGGACAGGTGAAGCTGGAGCTGCGAGAAACTTACACGCCTGACGCACGAGGAGGAGCTGCCGCCGGATGGTAAGTGGCGGCTACCCGGCCTCAGCACAGAGGCTGGGTATGGCACTGGTCCTATAAGCACCTGCTTGGCCTGCTTGGCAAGCCGGAGCCCCTCATGGTGGACAGCGTCAGTGATCTTCAAATCAGAAGGCCTCACCGATCCATACACTGTGCACCCATAGCCCAGTTGTGAGTGCACGGAAGTCCTACAAAACTGGAGGAAACGCGCCCTGTCCGCTCCCCAAGACCTGTACTAAAACACTTTAATATATTCAATGGCCTCAGGGTTCTGGCTTTCGAGTCTCTCAACTGTGCCAACCACGACCATTTTGAGTACAAAATGAGGCCATAGAACCACACTGAAATTTGGGATGGTGTCCCTCATAAGCAAAGCAGGTGAATTAAAAATATTACGAGAACGATTAATGTGAACACACACACACACATATCCGCAGAAAAATGAAAAGCCGTTTTTGCAGCCCACTCCTCTAATCTCCACACTGTAAGCAGAAAATGACGGCCTGCTGTTGCAGTACTGGAGGAGGGACAGAAAACAGCAATATCGTCCACAAATAAGGAGCACTGTACAGGGCTCCTTACTGTAAACGTGATATAGTTGATGGCTGTGGCAAAGAGGGTAACACTTAAAGCACTGTGCTGAGGGACACCATTCGCCTGCTCAAAAACGATCTGTTAGCGAGTCACCAACTCTGGTCCTAAAATACTGCTGAGACAGGAAAGACTGGATGAAGATGTCGCCAAGTAGTACCGTATGCCTTACTGATGTCGAAGAATATGCCAACACAATGATGTCTACGTAGGCAAGCCTTCTGAATAGCCGCCTCTAGCAGGGTCAGGTTATCGAAAGTGGACCAATATCTTCGGAATACACACTCAGAGCGGCTAAGGAGTTGCCTGGTCTCTAACAGCCAGACTAGACGACGGTTAACATTTCGCTTCAGGATCTTTCCTACACTCCTCGTTAAGACGATGCTCCGATAACTACTGGGACATGTGGGGTCCTTCCCTGGTTTGAGGAGAGGTATCAAAATTGTCTCTCTCCAGGAGTTGGGGAAGTTATCTGTCTGCCACATGAGATTATAACGTTCAAGAGGGATTTCTTTCGGCGCTATTGGCAAATGTCTAAGCATCCAGTACCGGAACTGGTCGTGAGTGGGTGTATTATCACGAGTCTCAGACAAGGCTGATTCCAGCTCCCACATGAAGAAAGGACAGTTCTAAGTTTCGGAATCGTTGGATCTGATGCCCAATTTTCTCCTCTATACAGTCGTACAGTAGCGACAAAACGCCGGATCCAGTTTGTGCAAAATTCTCCACCAGCGTCTGAGCGATGTCTCCCCATGACAGCACCGCTGCTATTGGTGAACGACTGCGTTCACCAGGAATCCTCTTCATGGCTTGCCATACTTTCGTAGAACAATTGGGACCGTTGATGGAGTCGCTTGTCATGACCTATTGTTCCTCTCCTTAATCACATGTCAGGCCTTTGCTCTCGCGATTCGAAAGGCTATGAGGTTGTCTGCCGTATGGCGGCTCTTAAATCGTCGAAGAGCCGCACACCAGTTCCGAATAGCTGAATAGCACTCATCCGTCAACCAAGACACAGGTCGCCTCCGGAGATGACCTGAGGACTTTGGGACGGATAAGCCAGCGGCATGATGGATCACTTGTGTGATATGGTTCACCCATTACTGGACGCTGTTGCAATGTTCAAACACAGCTAGCTGGTTTAACAGCGTCCACTTACCCCTGTTGACTATCCATGTCTGTGGCTTCTCTTCATGTATTGCTCCATTAAGTAGGTGAATGCGGAGTGGGAAGTCGACACTGGAATATAGGTCGTCAATGACATCCCACTGAACAGAGACTGGAGCGCAGAAAGAGAGGTCGATGGCGAAGAATGACTCGGTAGCAGCACAGAAATGAGTATGAGTACCTGTGCTTAGGATTCCCAGCTCGTGAGAGGTAATGTGGCTCTCCAAATCCCGACCCGAATTTTTGTGCTGTTTGAAGTCAGTATAAATGTGTCCGATATCACGACGTCACCATCCACCCGTTTCATTATTTTCTGAACATCAACAATGCTTTCCTGGGACCTCTGAGCTTTCAGTTCACCTTGGGGAATGTCAACCAGATCCCTGCAAGTCACAATACCTTTCGTATAGTTTAACGTGTTGTGCAGTTCACTTTCTGTTGCATACTGCCCGAGGTACTGAGCTTCCTGGATATTCTTCACTTGTTTGGAATTTGATGTTTCTACCAACCGGATCCAGTTTCGCAAACGCTTAACTGATTTTAAGCTTCCAGATATTCCCTCCAACGCTTTTTGTATGAAAAAAGTTGAAGCTTTCTCAAAGCTCCCTTCTTTCCATCCTGTTATAAGAAACACATTCTAGCCACCGGCATGCGTTCTGTTGCTCAATACTGACAGAGTCTGTGTAAAACCAAAGTCTGGAGGACAGGCTACACGAGTCTTCTTGTTTGATTGGGTGTTGGTACCTACCAGCAGCTCATCATTTCCGCTGGGAGGAGGAAGAAAAAATTTCGAAGTATCCATGCTGGTTCCAAGAGCAGCTAGGGAAATAAAAGTCTACCTTCACAGAGCCCCACATGCCTAGGCAAGCCCTATACAACTGAGGTGCGGCAGGTTCCCCAGAGGTTACCCACTGACGACTGTTCCACGTCAACAGCCATGCATCTCAACAGGTGCGTGTTGCAGTAGTGACGTGAGATGGCGGTTGGGTACGGGAGGTTTTGCTTCACTTGCTATGATTTTCGACCTATACAATCAAAAAATGGCACTCCATGCCAAAACTTATGAATTTTCGAAACAAAAGTGAGTTATGGTTAACCGAAAGCAAGAAAAAATAAAGCACCATATACTTGGCTGAAATTCCATATGCCACCTGCTGAACAGTTTATTGTTTGGAGTACGACTTAATAAATAACACACTCATATGTAATGTTTTATCATTGTCCAGTGCTGAGATTCTGATGGTAAATGCAAATGAGCGTATGGCATCGTTGGCCGGGAGGTCCCTATTCGAGAAAGTTCGGCTGCCAAGTGCAAGTCTTATTTCATTCGACACTACATTTGGCGACTCGCGCGCCGGTGATGAGGACGAAATGGTGATGGGGACAACACAACACCCAGTCCCCGGAGAAAATCTCCAATCCGGCCGGGAATCGAACCCGGGCCCGCTTGCATGTGAGGCGAGCACGTTACCACCCAGCTAAGCAGGTGGACGATTCTGATGGTAATTTTAGCCAAATAAATTCTTCAAGATGAATCAAGCCAGTGGGGAACGAAAATGTGCATCAGCTGATAACGTTTAGCTTCTCCACTGAATTGTCTCACGATGAGCCATTACTGTACGTAGTATAATTCTAAAAAAAAAAAAAATACAGCTTGATTTCTATTTTCTTTCATAAATTTAATTAAGAACTCATCTGAGAGCTGGATTTACTGTTAAAATGAGAACGCTCATAATGATACATGATAAAAGTTTTTGTGCTGCAATTGAGTCTTCACACTGTCTTGCTATTGCGAATGAGCAGGTTTACATGCTGAGAAAACTATCGGCAGGATGGTACGTTCCAAATTCTAACGTAGGACATGTCGGTACTTCACATCTACTGTCTTATGTTTCCGATTGCTGCCAGCCTTCGCAATTTATCAGATGGGGCACTATCGTGAAGAAATCGCTTCGTGTTTGTCAATGGAGGAATAAATAGCGTAATGAGTATGTCTGAATGTTAACGTCTCTGTGATGGTCTTTCACGAAATTTGTTACATCCATTTGTAATTTATACCCTAATTGGTGAGGTAGCTGCACGCTTGCTCGGTCACCACTGAAAGACAAATATAGCAGCGTTCCCGTACACCACACGGCGGACATGTTCTCCCTCCGCTACATGCGCTCCCATGAGGCCAAATATGAAATTAGGATTGACAAATTATAGGCCTGTATACTTTTTGTAAATATACTGATGATATAAATATTGCAACAATAAAATTAATTAATGTTGAAAAATGAAATTTCGTGAATACATTTGTCAGTTTAACATATTTAAGTGATTAACATTGCGGGATCACAGATTAACATAAGCGCGAGATAAGCCATTGAAAATGTAAACTGCTGGTAGATTAATAACCGGTGTAGCCGCCAGAATGGTGATACACACAGATACAGGATGTCAGTTTGTGGTCTGCAGTTCCACGCCTGTTACACTTGGTCGGTCAGTACAGGTACGGTTGATGCTGGTTGTGGATGACAATGGAGTTGCCGTCCGATGATGTCAAATATGTGCTCGACTATTAACTGATCTAGTGATCGAGCGGCCAGGGCAATATGTCGCCACTCTGCCACTCTGTACACCATGTAGTGTTAAAAAGGGGTTAGTGGGGAGTGTTCTCCTGTTGGCAAACACCCCCTGCAATGCTGTTCATGAATGACAGCACAGCAGGTCGGACCACCAAATTGGCTACACATTTGCAGTCAGGGTGTGTGGGATGAACACGAGAGTGCTGCTGCTATCATAAGAAATCGCACCCCCAATAATAACTGCAGGTATAGATCCAGGTTGGTTGCAGACCCTCTTTGTAACAGACACTCGGCCATCACTGACACTGAGACAGAACTAATCTTCATCAACAAACACAACAGACTTCCATCCTGTCCACCAATGGGTTCTCACTTGACACCAATGAAGTCCCAAATACCAACCGGCGTGGCCGAGCGGTTCTAGGCGCCTCAGTCTGGAACCGCAGGTTCGAATCCTGCCTCGGGCATTGATGTGTGTGATGGCTTTAGGTTAGTTAGGTTTAAGTAGTTCTAAGTTCTAGGGGACTGATGACCTCAGATGTCAAGTCCCATAGTGCTCAGAACCATTTGAACCATTTGAAGTCCCAAATGACGCCAGTCTGGGGTCAGTGGAATGCAAGCTGCAGGGCTTTTGGGTCGGACATGCAGTTGAAGCAACCGATTTGTAGCAGTTCATTGTGTCACTGATATGGCAACTGCTGCTCAGACTGTTGCTGCAGACGCAGTACGGCACGAAGAGCCATACGCCACACGTGATGGTTTTCCCTTTCGGTAGTGCGATGTGATCGTCCGGAGCCCGCTCTACCTGTGACTTTACATTCTCGTGACAACTGTTGCGAGGAATCACGAACATTGGCTACATTACGCCAAGTCTTTCTGCAATATCGCAGAACGAACGTCCAGCTTCTCGTAGCCATATTACATGACATCGCTCAAACTCAGTGTGCTGTTGATAATGGTGCCTTTGTGGCCTTTAAAGGCATTCTTCATTAACATTAGCTCACTACATCCAATCTCAAAGGTAACTAACTCTCACGGCAGTTACAGCGTGAATTTAAAGAAACCTGGTTAGCATTCTCACAGTGGCGGTATTAGCGCAACTGCTATGCGTCTGGCGAGCGTCTGGCGAGAAACCGGAACAGACATAATATTTCAGATGTAGAAACAAGCCTGTCAACATTCGTTTACGTAGCACAGCTCCTTCTTGGTGTTTCGATTGTTTTTTCCATCACTTCAAATTATTTAGAGCTTAAAGAAGACATTACAACAAAATTGTTTATATTTTACAGAATTTATATATAGCTAAAAAGCAATCGTGAAAGAGAGGAACTTTGAGGGAAGAAAGTTATCACAATTCAAGTGATACATATAGTGGGGATTTCAATGTAAATTTTCTGTAAGCGTCTGACAGAAAGCATGACCTTGGAGTATTAACTCGGTTCTTTCAATCTGACAACAGTTTTTGACTTTCCTACCCGGGTAGTACAGGAAAGCAGCACACTGATTGATAATGTTTCTGTAGACGAAGATAAATTTAATCAAACAAAAACTTTTACTGTTAAGAATGGTCTTTCTAATCATGATGCACACCTACTAACTATTCAACGGTTGCAAATTTTAGGGAGCGCTTGCAACAGTTAGACTGGGATGAGATGCGCAGGGAACTTCAAGCTGATTTAAAATTTAACCTATTTCGTGATGCCTTTGTGAATATATTTGAAAACGATTTCCCTAAGAAAACAGTGAAACATAATTCTAACAAACCTTCTAAAATGCCTTGACTTACTAAAGGGATAAAAATCTCTTGTATACAGAAAAGGAAATATGTATCTTATAGCAAGAAGTAGTAATGATCTAGTAACAGTCAAACACTATAAAGACTACTGCACTGCATTAAGAAAAATAATTAAGAAGTCCAGAAGTACGCTCATTACGTTTGAGGTTAGTATCTTTGATAACATAGTTAAAACAATTCGGAATATTGTTAAAAGGGGCGCCGGCCGCGGTGGCCGTGCGGTTCTAGGCGCTTCAGTCCGGAACCGCGAGACTGCTACGGTCGCAGGTTCGAATCCTGCCTCGGGCATGGATGTGTGTGATGTCCTTAGGTTAGTTAGGTTTAAGTAGCTATAAGTTCTAGGGGACTGATGACCTCAGATGTTAAGTCCCATAGTGCTCAGAGCCATCTGTAACATTTTTTTTTTTTGGTAAAAGGGAAACAGGATAACCGTGAGTGCAGGAAGACTATATTTCTATCAAACTAAATGAGAAGTTTACTAACAAAAAGTCAGATATAGAAAATATTTTTAATAATCATTTTTAAGTGTCGTAGAGGAAATAGGATCCAGCTGTTCATTACAAAATATAAAGCTGTATATGGAGGAGACAATACCTCTGCCATATGATAAAACTGAAATTCAGCCCACCCTTCCTGCTGGAAATAGGATAATAATAAATTGACTCGCAAGTAAAAGCTCGCATGGAATTAATAGCATTTCCGGCAGAGTACTAAATGATTGTTCCCAACAGATAAGTAAGATTCTCAGCCACATATATGTAGTAACTCACTGAAACAGAACATTTTTTGGACATACGGCCAGACAGCACAGTGTGTGTCTCAGACAAGTGATAGAGGATGTAGGATCATTCTGGAAGAGTTTTACAAAGAAGGGTCATGTTGCGATAGGGGGTGGAGTACCAATCAGTATGGGTAGGGATTAGGGCTACAATATTGAGTATGACCTGCTAAAAATAATCAAAATATCCACGGATGTACTGCCGGTCTATAGTGTCCAACGGGCACAATATTTTGGCGATCATACATGTCGCCATAATCAGATGAACTGACGGACTGAGCTCCTGTGAACGTGCCGGCACGGAGATCCGTACGCTATGGCTGCTCAGAGGGAACTGGGTTCGGTCGCGGCGGCGGCCGATTTAAATACCCTCCGCCCGCGGCACTCTCCCTCCGCCGTCCGCGCCCCGCGCCACGGTCGCGCGGTGGAACAGATTGCGACGGCGTCTGAGATGACGTCATAGTGATGGCTCTGTCCGCCGTGGTCGTCACAACTATACGTTTGCTCGATTTACTCTTGATTAACCCAATCGCTGGTTCCCAAGCCTTGCTAAGATTATAGCCACAGTCACCGTTTATGAGGTCGTCATTGGTGCGAATTTCGATGGCCTCTCTAACAACGCTGTCCCAGTATCTCGACGTCTGTACCAGAATCCTCGTGCGTTCATACTCCATAGCGTGATTTTCCGACAAACAATGATCAGTGACCGCCGACTTGCTCGGATACATCAGTCGAGTGTGCCTCTGGTGTTCACGGCATCGATCCTCGACGGTACGCATCGTCTGACCAATATACGACTTGCCACATTGACACGGAATCTGGTACACGCCGGCCTTCCTCAAACCGAGGTCATCTTTGGCGCTCCCCACCAGTGCACGAGTTTTATTCGGAGGACAAAACACAGTTCCGACTCGGTGTTTCTTCAGAATGCGGGCGATTTTCCCCGATGATGATGGCGAAATGTATGATCGCCGAAATATTGTGCCCGTTGGACACTATAGACCGGCAGTGCACCCGTGGATATTATGATTATCAAATACGCCGGGAGAAACTCAAGAATCACATCATACTGCTAAAAATGGTATCTGCAATGATCAATACAAATGTTGAGTAGGTTCCTGCTTTCGTATAGTATGATCAGCCACAACTGAACAGCTCTGTTAGGAGGGTCGATGTGGAGTTCGATCAGCTGCTTCGGGCAGCTACTTTATCAGGCTTAGGTTTGGTTCCTCTTGATGCTATTGGAAGGTGGGACTTCAGAAGGCATGGCGTGCATTTCAACAGGACATGGAAGGGTAAACTGGCCGGAATGATATCAAAATCCTTAAAGGGGCACTGAAACTCATGGAGTACCTCTTATATGGCTAAGATCAATGTCCTGTGATTCAGCATTGAATGAAATTAATCTTAATGAGAAGCTCAGACAGGGGGGTACTAGCGACGTTAAAATATCACAAGATTTGCATAAAAGTACAGTGAAAAATAATGTTAGTATATGACTCGATTTTCAATAAAGTACAGTGAAAAATAAGGTTAGTCAAAAAATGGGTCAAATGGCTCTGTGCACTATGGGACTTAATATCTGAGGTCATCAGTCCCCTAGAACTTAGAACTACTTAAAGCGAACTAACCTAAGGACATAACACACATCCATGCCCGAGGCAGGATTCGAACTTCCGACCGTAGCAGTCGCGCGGTTCCGGACTGAAGGGCCTAGAACCGCTCGGCCGGCATATAAGGTTAGTACATTGCATCAGAATATCAGGGGATTAAGAAACAAAGTAGATGAGCTTCTTGTTGTTTTAGAAGATTTAGAAACTGAGGGTGGAATAGATGCACTATGCCTCTCTTAACACCATATAGTCACAGATACAGAATAGGCAAATGTGGTTGGAAATACGCTTTCAGCACACGTAGGTAGAGACACTATGGAGAGAGCAGGAGTTGCCATATGTGTTAAAATTTATCACAGGGTGAAAAGTTTAGGAGCCCGCATCTCGTGGTCGTGCGGTAGCGTTCTCGCTTCCCACGCCCGGGTTCCCGGGTTCGATTCCCGGCGGGGTCAGGGATTTTCTCTGCCTCGTGATGGCTGGGTGTTGTGTGCTGTCCTTAGGTTAGTTAGGTTTAAGTAGTTCTAAGTTCTAGGGGACTGATGACCATAGATGTTAAGTACCATAGTGCTCAGAGCCATTTGAACCATTTTTTTTTTGAAAAATTTAGGACCTAAGAAAATTCTGTAGTGCCTGTGAGCTAAAACTAAATATTGGTATTTTTGTAACTGTAGCAGTGTGTAGGTCCCTATTGGGAAATTTTCAGCTATTTCTGAAAGACTTGAATTCTTTGTTGCGCTATCTGTCAGAGAGAGGGAAGCAAATTATTATTTGTAAGGATTTCAATATAGATTTTCTGAAAGAGCCTGGTAGAAAACATTATCTGGAAGTATTAACTTGGTTCTTTCAATTTGACATCAGTTACTGATTTTCCTACTCGGGTAGTAAAGGAAAGCAGCTCACTGTTTTCATAGACCAAGATAAATTTAAACCAAATAAAATTTTACCTGTTAAGAATGGTCCTCTTTCTAATCATGATATACAGCTAGTAAGACTATATGGCATAGCTCCATACAGTAATGCAAAACAAAATAGTGCATTCGGTTAACGATTTAACAATTACAAAGTTTAAGGAAAGCTTGCAACCCTTCGACTGGGATGAGATGTGCAGCGAACCTGATGCTAATTTAAAATTTAATCTATTTCATGATACTTTTGTGAGTATCCTTGAAAACGGTTTCCCTAAGATAACAGTGAAACATAATTGTAAGAAACCACTTAAAAAGCTGTTTTACAGCTGGTAAACAGTGAAACAGTGACAGCTTAATAAACAGAACTTCACAGTGAAGACGATGAGGAAAAAAAGAAATAATGACCAACTGCGAAAGAAAACAGACACTATAAAAACATAACACATCAGGAAAACCACACCATGTGGTAAAAAGCCATAAAATAAAAGCTCACTGATGATGCTGCAACTGCAGTGAAATATTTTGGGATAAAAAACAAAATTGTATTTTGCTAAAGGCGGACCCAATCTAAAAACATATATATTGTTAAAACAAACATGAATAAAAGAGTTTCAACTTCAAGATGATTAATTCCCACTACATCAAACTTCAACCTGCCCATTTCCATTTTTAAATTTTCTGACCTACTTGCCCGATTATGGGATCTAACATTCCACATTCAGATCAGCAGAATGCCACTTTTGTTCCTTCTGATGGCGACATCCTCGTGCGTAGTCCCCGCCTGGAGATACGAATGGCGGACTACTTTACCTCCGGAATTTTTTACCGAAGAGGACACCATCATCATTTAATTGTACAGTAGAGCTGCGTGTCCTCTTTAAAAATTACAGGTGTAGTTTCCACTTTCTTTCAGCCGTTCGCAGTAACAATATAGCAAGGCCATTTTGATTGATGTTACAAGGCCAGAGCAGTTGCCCCTGTAACTACTGAAAAGGTAGCTGCCCCTCTTCAGGAACCACACGTTTGTCTGGCATCTCAAAAGATAGCCCTCCGTTGTGGTTGTACCTACGGTACGGCTATCTGTATCTCAGAGCCACGCAAGCGACCCTACCGAGAGCAAGGTCCGGGGTTCATGAGGTTCTTTTGACTAGCAACTTATATTTTTCACGCTACTAAATGCAAGTGTGAATTGGCTTTCCGGAGGAAAAGCACTGTTGAGGCTTTATAAAGTTCATAATGCGTTATTGGCCATCCTTACCGTACAAAATAATGCAGGGCTAAGTGTTATTGAGATTTCAAAAGATCCTATATAGTTAATGTAACTTGAGTATCTGGTAAACACTCTTACACAGTCCAACGAAATTAACTTGTCATTGCAAGGAAAGAGCGTCACAATTTTTAATGTAAGAGACAAAATTGCGTATTTTCAGAGGAAATTGGAATTTTTATCTCTTCAGTTCAAGAAAACAAAGTTAATTGCTTTCCAACTTTACATGAATGTTTGACTGAAAACAATATTTAAATAGATGAAAAAGTGTCTGAGCTATTTCTAGAGCACTTACATTACTTGAAAAAAATCTTTTGCAATATGTCCCAAAGATTAGTGAGGATAATTCCTGGGTTCGAAATCAGTTTCCTGTAACAGCTAAACCAGCAAGCTTACGTGCAAGCGACTATGAAAAACTATTTGACTTACTAAGTGACTGATTTACTGCAAAAGCACATAGATAAGCCATTACGTAATCTCTGGGCGAATTTATCAGAAGATTATTCGAGTTTATTAAAACAAGCTATTATTTTACTTCTGTTTTCCACTATATATCGAGGTGACGTAGGGTTTCCTTATTACGCTACGAAGTTCAGACCTGGACCAACCGCAGCGGTCGCAGGTTCGAATCCTGCCTCGGTCATGGATGTGTGTCATGTCCTTAGGTTAGTTAGGTTTCAGTAGTTCTACGTTCTAGGGGACTGATAACCACAGCAGTTAAGTCCCATATTGCTCAGAAGCATTTGAGCCATTTTTGAACCTGGACCAACGTCAAGGAAGCTGCTGAGAACTTTATTCCACATTTCCGTTATCTGTTAGGGAACAAAATAAAATAATTAGTAAATACATTTGAAATATATAATAAAAACTTTCATTTTTTTAAATTTATTATGATTCCTGTGTTATTACTTATGATTAAAAACTGAAGTATTCACTGAAAGAAAGAAGTTTTTCTAATTTTTTAAAATGAGACCATTTGAGTTCCCGAAGCACCTCGGTAACAGTTGCTCGTTATTCGTACCTACTGGTCACATGTCCAGCAGTCCGCCTCTGAATCACTTCGATGTCTCCATATAATCCGACCTGGTGCTGATCCCAAACAGTCTAGCAGTACTCAAGAATTGGTTGCACTAGTGTCCTACAAACGATCTCTTTTACAGATGAACCTCACTTTTCTAAAATTCTCACAAGAAATCGAAGTCGAACATTCGTCTTCTCTATTACAATCGTTACATGCTCATTCTGTTTCATATCACTTTGCAACGTTACACCTACATGTTTAATCGAGGTGGCTGTGTCAAGCAGCACACTATGACATCTGTATTCAAACATTATGTTTCTTTTTTTTTACTACTTATCTGCATTAACTTAAATTTTTCTACGTTTAGAGCTATCTGCCATTCATCAAACGAACTAGATTTTGTATAAGTCATCTTATATCCTCCTGAAGTCACTCAACTACGAGAGCTTCCTGTACACCACAGCGTCATCAGCAAACAGCAGCAGATTGCTGCTCACCCTGCCCACCAGATCATTTATGTATATTCAAAATACCTCCCGCAGCTTTGTAGCCCCATGGTACTTAATCAGCAATTAGTGGCATCACCTGGGACTAGCCATACGTTATGAAACTTGTGAACCCGATTTCTCTTCCAATTAAGGCCCTTATGAAGGTTAGAGGTGGTGGTACACAGTATTAGCGTGAAGTCTGTTCAGAGTGACAAATGTTTTATCCAGTGCGTTAATTTTACTGTATATGTTGTTTGTTATATGTATGCAAGCGGTGTCTGAAGAGCGAAACTAGTTGTGGAATTCGTATTAACATTTCAGTTGCAAGTTTGACGGAATTTAGGGAAAAATATGAAGAACATAGGACACAACAGGGAAAAAATTTCCTCGTGTAAGTTAACCAAAATACAGAAATTGTGAAGTAGCGAAAAGCAGAATTTTTGCAAGAAACGTTGTCAGATATTTATCATAGAAGAATAGTGCACACTGAGGGAGAAATTATTTCTTTAAGCTATAACCCAAGCTCGAAAAAACGAAAATAGACCAAATTGTAGCAAAGGTGAAGTAGTTATTTTGCATCACGTATCAGCTCTCTAATTTTGAAGAGGGTACCTTATCTGTATCGGCAGTATTTTTATTTCAGAATACTCTGTGGCTAAGTAAGCAGATTTACTTGCTGACAACTAGATTCCAATTTCCATTGCATACAAACTTAAATAAATAATTGTCAGACTGATTTTGTCATCTCATCATATATTACTTTAATACTGACATTTGTAGGCCACGAACTACTCGTTTTCAGTGCTGCTGGCGGTATAGTATCCTTAGCAGAGAAATCTTTTGTGTGCGAGCCTTTACAAGCATCAGCTTGTACAGACGGCGGCGATATTAACCGTTTATCGAAGACTAGCTGGTTGGAGCTGGCGACTGACGGCGGGGGATATCGACTGCAGCTAATAACGCGGGCCACGTAATGAACGCCGACACGGCGCAGCACAGCTGCATGGCCCTTGCGGTTAACAGGCATTCATCAGCCCGCTGCCGCGGGGAACAATAGCTAATGCTCTCTGTTAATTGGAGGCAACGGCGCTACAGGACTTCCACGTTTACTACCAGCTTTCTGGGACACGATTATCTTCAACGTATGGACTCAACTCTTTGTCTTGTAACAAAATTAAGCCACCTTTAGCACTTCGTCTGGGTGCTCGTTTACTTGGATATTTAGCAAAGTTTCACGTTTTCAGAGCCTCGTCTTTCCCTTTAACTCAGCAGTCACTTAATGAGGGATATTAAGAGCCTTCAGAGCGTTCGCGTTCGTTGTGAAAAAAAAAAAAAGCTTAGAGTGGTGTTAGACACTTATGATGCTTCGAGTTTAGCGTCCATTACCTATTTTGTCACTTGAATCGGAACGCTAGCTCCAACTGACGTTGATGAGTATGAAAAGTCACTGGAGACAAACTCCCATATTCGCCTGAAATTTTATAAGAAGAAATGAAGGTTATGGTTTAACGTCTAGTTGGCATTAATGACATTAGTACGGGCCAAACTCTCAGACTGAGGAAAAACAGCGCAAAAAACGATCGCGGCTTTTTCAAGCGGACCATTCCAACATTTAAGATATGGGAAAGCAAGAAAAAATTATATTTGGATAGTCTGACAGGGATTTGAACTGGCATCCTCGCGAATGATAGTGTAATGTCTTACTATTACACCACCTTGCTCGTTGAAGCGATTTAAAGATTCTATGGGAAACCCACATCTCGATGGGCAGCCAGTGAAACTGATCTCCTTCTGGGCGAATGCTGTGTTCCCCACAGCACCGACTCACTCGATCGGTTTTGAGGTTGTAGCCATTTAATAAGCTCTAATGCATGCCTATGGAGTATCGTCTCGTTGTGCAACTGGATTCGTGATTTCCTGCCAGAAAGGTCACAGTTCGTAGTAAATGACGGAGAGTCATCGAGTAAAACAGAAGTGTCATCTGGCATTCCCCTAGGAAGTGTTGTAGACTGTTTGCTGTTCCTAATTTATATAAACGAATTAGAAGACAATCTCAGAAGCCCTCTGAGACTGATTGCAGATGATGCTGTCGTTTACTGTTTAAGAAACTCATCAGAAGATCAAAACCAATAGCAAAATGATTTACACGAGATATCTGCATGGCACGAAAAGTGGTAATTGACTCTAAAAGTGTGAAAGCATTCAAACGAGCATTAAAAGGAAACCGTTAAATTTCGGTTACACGATAAATTATACAAATCCAAATGCACTCAATTCAACTAAACGCCTAGGGATTACAATTACGAACAATTTAAATTGCAGCTATCACATAGATAATGTTATGAGCAATGTTATGAGCGAACGAAAGACTGCGCTTTGTTGGCAGAACACTTGGAAGATACAACAGGTATACTAAATAGACTGCCAACACCAGGTTTTTCCGCCATCTTCTGGAGAATTTATCCGCTTTATGGCATCCTTGCCAGATGGGGTTGACGGAGGACATCGGAAAAGTTTAAGGAAGGGCAGCTCCTGTTGTATTACTGTGAAATATCGTGAAGAGTTTTCACGGATATGATACACGCGTTGGGGTGGCAATCATTAAAACAATAAATCTTTCGTTGCGGCGAGATCTTTTCACGAAATTTCAATCACCAACTTTCTCCTCCGAACGTGAAAATATTTTTTTGACGCCCATCTACGTAGGTGGAAATGACCATCGTAATAAAGTGAAAAATTAGAACCGCACGGAAAGATTTAAGACCTCGTTTTTCCCGTGCACTGTTACAGAGGGTAACGGTAGGAAATAGTCTGAAGGTAGTTGAATGAACACCCTGCAAGGCACTTACGTGTCAACTGCAGGACAGACACGTATATGTAGCTCTCTCTTTGGGGCTGGAGTCTTGGTCTGGGAGGCACTGTGGATGTTTGGACGAGTACTGTTAACGGAAAGAAGTAGAGAGGCGAGTTACGACAACGACACTTGCGCCTTTTCTGAGGTTCTCTAGATCTAGATGTAGTATAATACCAGATGTAATATATTACCAGTCCTGCTGTAAAGAGTAAATTTCTCACAGGTGAAGATGTTTCCGCATTGCTAGGTCAATGACGCCTGCTTGTCTGAATAATACAAGATGCATTTTCCAAGTAAGGTTCATTTTTATATAAAACAAATGAGTGTGCGTTTTCAGAAAAATTCTAGTATTGTCTGAAATAATGTACCTTCATCTACTTTTCAACATAATTTGAAACTTTCCGGTAATATACTGACGGAGAAAAATCGCAACACCAAAAAATTATCACTGTAGAGTGATGGAATTTCGGAAATACATTTGTGTAGGTAATACATTTTAGTGACTCACACTGTACGATTACAGGCTAATGTACGCGTGAAAGAGACGTTTCAAATATGAAATGTTAATACGAGAGTTGGAACTTAAATAGTGGGAACTATTTATTCACAACCGATACAAAAGAGTTACATGTTTGCACCTGTTATATGTTCAAATGTGTGTAAAATCTTATGGGACTTAACTGCTAAGGTCATCAGTCCCTAAGCTTACACACTACCTAACCTAAATTATTCTAGGGACCAACACACACACCCATGCCCGAGGGAGGACTCGAACCTCCGCCGGGACCAGCCGTACAGTCCATGACTGCAGCGCCCTAGACCTGCACCTGTTACTGTCCTTCAAAGTAGTCACCACCGTTGTGTAGAACTCGCTGCTAGCGATGTGGAAGGCGTTGTATACCGTTAGCAGAGCCTGTTCTGTTGATGGTGCGAATGGAGCGGTGTAACGTTATGGTGATTCTCGTGTACCACTGTGATGGTGTTATCCTAACGCATTATGTTCCTCCACGGCAGACCGTTAATGCACAGTATTACTGTTGGTTTTGGAGCATCACCTGCGACCAGCCTTGCGAAAGAAGCGGTGACAGTTTCTGTGCAACCCACCCATCATTTTGCACGGCAATGCGCGGGCGCATACAGCGCAAGCTGTGGCTGCTCTGTTCGGTCGATGGAACTGGGAAATACTGTACCATCCACCATACTCCACGGACTTAAGTCCTTGTGAATTTGATTTGATTCCGAAGATGAAGGAACCACTTCGTGGCATTCGCTTCACAACTGTTCCAGAGATTCGACAAGCAGTAGACCGCTCCATTCGCACCATCAACAGAACAGGCTCTGCTAACGGTATACTACGCCTTCCACATCACTGGCAACGGGTTCTACACAACGCTGGTGACTACTTTGAAGGTCAGTAACACATGCAAACATGTGGCTCTTTTGCTTCGGTTGTGAATAAATAGTTGCCACTATTTAAGTTCCATCCCTCGTACATTAACAATCGGCGAAACCATTAGAATGTTGAATGCAAGCATGCAAACGTATATGCTTTGAGTTTTACAGGTACCGGATGTCGGTTCGTGAGTTGGAGTTCAATTCCTATTGCAGTTGGTCGGCCAATACAGGGACGGTTAATGCTCTTTGTGGATGACGCTAGAGTTTTCGTGTGAAAGTGTCCCTTATGTGTTCTATTGGAGACAGATCTGGCTTAGAGCAGTCGAAGGCAGTATTTCGATACTCTGTAGAGAACACTGGGTTACAACAGCGGTGCGTGGACGAGCGTTATCCTGTTGGAAAACACACCCTGCAATGCTGCTGATGAATGGCAGCAGAACAAGTTGACTCACCAGACTGACGAACAAATTTTCAGTCAGAGTGTGTAGAATAGCCACGAGAGTGTGCCTGCTGTCATACGAAACTGCTCCCAAGACCATAACTCCATTTGTAGGTGTAGCGTGTCTAACACGCAGGCAGGTTGTCTGCAGGCATTCAACTGGCCTCCTTCTACCACAAGGTCATCACTGTCACCGAGACAGAACTAACTTCAATCAGAAAACGCAACAGGCCTCCACCATATCCTCCAGTGAGCACTCGCTTGACACCACTGAAGTCGCAAACGGCGGTGGTCTGGAGTCAGTGGAATGCACTCTACAGGGCGCCTGGCTCTGAGGTGACCTTGAAGTAACCGATGTGTAAGAGTTTGTTGTATCACTGTGATACCAACCGCTACTCAGATGGCTAATGCAGATGCAGTACAATGAAACAGAGCCATACGTCGAACACTATGGTCTTCCTTCTTGATAGTGCCACTCGGCAGTCCAGAGACTGGTCTTCTTGTGGCTGTACTTTCTTGTGGCAACCGCTGCCAGTTATCATGTACAGTGGCTACATTACGCCAAGTCTTTCTGCAGTGTCGCAGAAGGAATGTACAGCTTCTTGTGGCCCTATTACACTACCTCGTTCAAACTCAGTGAGGTGCTGATAATGGCGTCTTTATCGCCTTAAGGCACTATTGACGAACGGTTAACTCACTATGTCCCTCTCAAAGGAAACTAGCGCTCATGATCGTTACAGCGAGTATTTAAAGCAAACATGATTTGCACCTCATATTGGCGCTACTACCACCACTCTTATACGACTGGCGCGAAATATGAATAGACATCATCTTTCAGATGTAGAAACATGCCTACCAACTTTCGCTTATGTTGCACGACTCTTTCTTGACGTTGCGATTTTTTTCTGTCAGTATGTTAAGGACCTTATCACAATGAACACTCAACCTATGAATTCCGTTCTCATAAAAATGTGCCACCTGATGATCCAACCCCTGCTCAGTGGCCATCTAGACGTCATAATCGTGTGGTAAAAATTTTAAAACGCCACAATACAATGTAATCATCTTCCTTCAATTTTTGCATTTCTGTAAGAATTCTTGAGTGATAACAGGTGTCCACCCACTTTGAACTTCCAAATGAGGTCTTAAAACGCCATCACCAATGCTTCGCATATAGTGTTTTCTCCGTAAACTTCAATAATGTACCGACGAGTTTCGATTGGTTTCATGTCTTTTGTACACATAAAATGAATCATTGCATGAATTTCGCACTCGACAGGATTTCCAGTTAATTGGGGCATTTTAAATGAGTAAAAACAGAGATAAACATGAACTAACGCTCTTGTTATTGTTTTTGTGGATAACCTCCAGATTCAGCTACTGACAGCACGTTGCCGGTCGCCGAATTCAGCGCATTTACTGAAGACGGAACAACGCATCTGGTATATCAGTTTAAGTCCTGCGAGTCTCCACCAAGAATCCCTTCAAACATCCCAACTGCTTTCCAGGTATAAGGGCGACTGCCAATACAGCTGTTACACTACCTCATACGTCACTGTCAGACGCGTGTGTCAGTTTAGTGTAATGATTTCCTATAGTACATGTTTCATTACTGATGAAGATTGTACGAACCATCATAAAGGATGATCCCAAGTATTTGACGAACGAAAGTAACCTCGCCTCGTTAGAGCCATACGGGGCATATGCTTCAGTTTCCGACGAGAGGCCAAGCGGTTCTAGGTGCTTCAGTCCGGAACCACGTGGCTGCTACGGTCGCAGGTTTGAATCCTGCCTCGGGCATGGATGTGTGTAATGTACTTGGGTTAGTTAGGTTTAAGTAGTTATAAGTCTAGGGGACTGATGACCTCAGATGTTAAGTCCATAGTGCTTAGAGCCATTTGAACCATTTTGAACCGACGAGGGATTCGTGCACAGTGCCTTCCTATGAATTCTGGCCACTGAGTGCTGTTTCCCACGCAAACACTGCAAACGGTTTCGTAACACATACTTCCACGCAGGTCTGTCTTCAGAAGCATTGTACAGTGTAACTACTTTTCAGAGAGTTCGGTCGGAGTCTCTACGTAACGACATCTCTTTGTTAGGATATATCTAGCAAAAATTCGCTCTATTTCAGAAGTTCTAATTTATAACTTTCAACCCAAGGAAGTTTATCATTACAATATGGAAAAAGTTTCACTTCTTAGTACACATCTGCTTTCACCAATAAAGTTATGATTTGTTTAAGGGGATACATGTCGCTCAGTTATCTTGGTACAGTGTTAATGTGGACTGCGGAGTAGTTCAGTTTCTGCTGCTTATTAAACTAGTTGTGTTGCGAGGGATTCGTCCAGATGGACAAACCCAAATACCATGCCGCTGTAAAATTCTTTGTTTGGTTGGTTGATCACCAACAGAAACTCACCTAAAGCCGCTGAAGGCCTATAAACAGTTTGCCCCTTCATTTTCAGAGATTAAGATAAAGGTACTGAGATTAACATGCAGGTCCACTTCTCTGTTCAAATAACCACCTGCAGGACTTTCCAAACATAGTAAAACAGGGTAAAATAAGAAGAAAATGCTCACAATTGTGCTGGGCAATCTACGAGTAAACACGTATAAAGCAGTGATGCCATAGGAATACCACGAGAACAAGTACGATGCATTTTAAAAAACTATTTAATAGCTACTGTGCTTCACGGTTGCCGGGTTTGTTGAATTCAGAAGAAAGAAAATACAAAACTGAATATCTCGGGAACTTTTAGACCGTTTCAAAACTAACCAAATTTGTTTTAGGTTATAATTGTTTGTACTCTATCAAAAAATACCGATTTTATCTGCCGGAGAGGGCATGGCCAGTGTTGTATGGCAAAGGGAAGGAATACTTTTTATTGATTTCTTTGAGATGGGTAAAACGTTAAATGGAAAATATTACGCCATTTTTGTCCACTAACTGTATAAAAAAACTAATAGACGTAGTCTGGACTGTGAAAGAAAGAAATAATAATATTTTATCATATCAACGCAACCACGTATGGAAGTGTTTCGGGAAAAGAAAAACTGAGATATTTTAAGTATCTTTATTGGGCACCTACCCTTTTCACCGTGTTTGGCTAACAGTGACTCTATCTAACTCTAAAGAATTATCATATATGGTAAACATTTTGAATCTGTTTCAGAGGTTATGCTGCCATAGATGGAAATTTGGCGGACCTTCCTGTATCGCACCTCCGTATACAATCCACTCACTACTTTACTGATACTTTACCATTACACTCTTTTTCTTTAATTCTCTGTGTTATCTGGCATCATAGTGATTCACCACTGGGAAGACATTGGAGCTGAGGCTTTGTTGGTACTCCATCTGCCTTAGTCGAAGTGACAGACTTATTACTTAGAAATTACCTGTGTCCTTTTCAAAGGATCCATTCCAGAATCTGCCTTAAGTGATTTTGGTAAGCCGGCCGTGGTGGGCGAGCGGTTCTAGGCGCTACAGTCTGGAACCGTGCGACCGCTACGGTCGCAGGTTCGAATCCTGCCTCGGACATGGATGTGTGTGATGTCCTTAGGTTAGTTAGGTTTAAGAAATCCTAAGTTCTAGGTGACTAATGACCTTAGAAAGTTAAGTCCCATAGTGCTCAGAGCCATTTGGCCCATTTTTTTGATTTTGGTAAGCAGTGAGAAACCTTAATGTGGATGTGGATTGCATGTCCAGTGTCGTACACTCCAATACATCACTCTGCATATGTTAACGAGAAGCAGGCCAATCTGCTTTACTTCTTTTGGTGTTACCTTAAACAGCTTTGTAAATGGCGCAAATCTTCCTTAAAATAGGCCATGGCTGGCTTCCCTATTCGTCCTTGACTAATACAATGGTGTCATGGATTTCTACCGACTGCGTTGTCGACAAGGCATTGTACAACATAATAAACCGAAGGTCACATTCAAGTAATATGAGATGGGATGCTCTGTTAGCAATACGGCGGCCTTTCTGTAAGCCATCATCTTGGGTGCAGTTCATAACTTTAAAAGTGAATGGAGGCCATACGACCTCTTTTTTATTTTATTTTATTTTTATTTATTTATTTATTTATTTTATTTTTTTCTCCCGGGGCGTTCCCATACCCCCATCTCAGTAGAGTAATGTCAGTTACGAATATTACGAACGTAAAGACAACACAACACCCAGACCCCAAGGGGAGAAAAATCTCCGAACCGGCAGGGAATCGAACCAGAACCCATTTGGTTAACAATCGAGCGCACAGACCGCGGAAGACGTGTTAAGCAGATAGAGAATTACATGAGATTAGAAATGGTATCTTATATATGAGCATATCTTTATTCATTGTCAACGAGGTAAAACATATACAAGCTGCATGTTGTGCTACATGTGTTTCTCAGCATGTTTTAAGGTTGTTTTATCCGTTTTACCCATTCATCATGCAGTTTAAATGCAATCTGTGTACCAGAATGCAAGCATAAGCATCAACAATGTACGATTGACACCGGTTTCCTACGAGGTGCGGCGTGTACTGTGTTCTGGACTTTTACTTAACGACGCATGAGCAGCGCTTGGTATTGCCTCAGCAGTATCCAACTTTCCATAGTCCAGCATTCGGTTTGTCTTCGACAGAGCCAATTTTATAGAATTTCGCGAGTAGTTTCATCACCGCACTTTGGGTAACGTGCGGTATGACTAGGTGGCGTCGGTTGAAATCCTTTGCGATAATACGAGTGCTCCTCTCTCGTGATATCGAGACGATCTCAGTGCGTTCGGTTTGTGGTAACGCCATCGGCTTTCAAGTCACTTGTGAGGAAGAAATATTAGACCCTGCTCGGGAATGGAGGAGGCTATGCTCAAATGAGAGGGCATCATTACATTTCTCGTTTAATTTTCTGCTTGTTTAATATGTCACATGACCCGCTTCTATTTGAAACTGCGAGTTGCATCCAAGATTGCGGCTGGCAATACTGCCACCATGTTCGTAACGTAATCTTATAGGTTTCCCACCACTCTCATCTCATACTACTTTAAGTTTTTTTTTTCTGCCGCGCGGGATTAGCCGAGCGGTCTAGGGCGCTGCAGTCATGAACTGTGCGGCTGGTCCCGGCGGAGGTTCGAGTCCTCCCTCGCGCATGAGTGTGTGTGTTTGTCCTTAGGATAATTTAGTTTAAGTAGTGTGTAAGCTTAGTGACTGATGACCTTAGCAGTTAAGTCCCATAAGATTTCACACACACATTAAGTTTCTGTTTGTGTTTCTGTGTTAGAAGGGTGGTTCCACATTTGTGGACCCCCTTGTATTATGTTTCCTTTATTTCCATGTTAGGCTCCAGATATGACAGCTAAAAAATAAAAACCATTAACAGACGAAATATGTTGATAAAACTATGTGCAATTACATCAATAGTTCGAGGAAGTGTACAGCAAAGAAGATTCAGCTCTTTATGAAATCTCGAAGACCAGTTTGCCACGAATGACAGCATAAAAATTATACTGCTTACACAATGAGACTTGGCAACTGTATCAACAGCAAGAGTAATACCAGTGAAGCAAATATCACAATAACATTTTTGATTTCTGTTTCATTAAAGGAAGTTCGTTCCGTCGTGTTGGTGACATTAGATATTTTACTCCTAAATCGATCTTTTATGTACTGTAGTGTGACACCAGGAACAACTGAAACGAGAAAAGCACCTCGGCAGTAGGCGCGCTGAAAATTCTAGGAAAAAAGAATAACCGCAGCTGTGAAGAAGGAAAGGAGTAAGTTTGTGATATTCGGACTACTAGGGCAAGAAAACGACATAGTACTGTGAAATACATCGGTGTTAAAAGTGGTTTTCTTACGAAATGATCAGGCGATAAGAAATCCTTAGTTATTATGAAGGGTGTTAACTAAGCTAAACTAAAATCCGTCCGAACAGGGCTTGGAAGGCCTAACGGCACCGACCGGCCACCGTGTCATCCACAGCCCACTGCATACGTAAATGGAGGGGCATGTAGTCAGCACACGGCTCTCCCGGCCGCATGTTAGTTTTCGAGACCGGAGCCCCTACTTCTAAATCAAGTAGTTTGCCTCACAAGGCTGAGTGCACCCCGCTTGCCAACAGCGCTTGGCAGACCGGATGGTCACCCATTCAAGTGCTAGCCCAACCCGACAGCGCTTAACTTCGGTGATCTGACGTGAACCAGTGTTACCACTGCGGCAAAGCCGTTGGCGAAAGATGTTAGCAGGAGCTGAAACATATGGATCATAGGCGGAACTAAATCGATATACATGACATAAGGATTAATTCACAAACATCACAAAGACAAATGGAACGTCATCACTGCGTATATAGAAATTGAAACGTGGATTGGAGTGCAATGCAAGTGGAAAAATTATATAATAACTCTAAATAGGATGAATAGGAAGATATAAGACGTTGGGTGATCAGCTCCACAGTTGGAATTGGGCAGAGATTTCAATGCATCTAACTCAAACAAGGCAGGAAAAATAAACGACACTTCCCCTACGTTTTTCAGGTATTGGAGGCTACAAAAAACGTTTCAAACTTTTCTGCTTAAGTGTGGGATAATATGATGAACTGAATAATTTAGTTTGATGATTAAATGTGTGGAGATGCAAAGCTTACAGAGAGTTGGCTCAAGCTATTAAGATTTTTTTTAGATAGTTATTCTGGGTGAAGTAAAGTAGAAATTCAAGTCGTGGGAAAGATAAGATAAAAAAAAGGAGAAGGGGTAAGGGAAAGAAGAAGAAAAGATGACCGTAAACTACGTGTCTCGATGAACGTACGCAGCGCGCATACAATTTCGGGTAGACGGTGGACTTCTGAGAATGACTTTTGCCACTGAAGTTTTTTTCGTTTAAGGAAATGATACATAGACAACATCAAATGTACAATGCCTTTCTACATTCTGATCCAACGTAGCCGAGCTGGCCACTAGAGACAGAATATGTGCTTACAACTGCGCTGCATCAAAGGCAAAGCGAGTTATGCAGGCGTGTCAGCAACTTATTGCTGACGAAAACACAATAAATAAAATTTAAGTATGCGAAGAATACAAAGAAACTGAAAAAAACGTCTGATAACTTGACAAGCCCATGCAGTTATTTTGTTGTCCCAAGAGAGACATCGCGGTCAGGCAGGTTCCATTTAGGGGATACGGGACCGATCAATATGAGCAAATCCCGTCCATGTCTGCATGTTAGGAAGCGAATACCATTTTAGTCCTCAAAATCGCTTTGGCAGGAGGCTTGTCCCATCTTTGTGCCATAGTGAAGAGGGTGTGACAACACGACCGGAGGCAAGGATTCTCCAGTGCTGTCACGCACAGGGCCAATGACAAGATCTGGATGTAGCAAGCTGTAATCGGCTCCAATGAGATCTTCTGAAACAGGAGGCCGAGGGAGCAACACCGCGTGCTCTGCTGTATGCGATATAGAGTAGCGGTTAACGCCGCCATCTGGAGTGCTACGGGTCTGCAGTTCAAATCTGATTTCCAGTCATTATTAAGTATTTATCACTTCTAGATAGTTTTCGAGATTTCTTACATTTGTAATGTTTGCATATTCCGCGCTATTCGAAGTGTGTATAAATGGCAACACTCTTCATTTAACGGGGCAATTCTGTTCTGTCTGTACATTGTTATCCTTAATAAAAGTGCTTGAAGTTCTAAGTGTTGTACTTAATTGAGGATCCTGTTTTCGGATTTGAACTTGATACTGGTTCTGATGTGACAGTATTGCTTAATTCTTAACCACTGCGCCAATTTTCTTGTGATTTCGAGTTTGGTCCTCCTCATTAGACGTATTATGAATCTCTAGTAACTCAGGACGTTTGCTGCTAATATAGTTTTACGTAACATGTGTAGTAGTTGAAATTAACAATAAGCCAGACACATAAACGCTGGACGAATATCTATTCCAGAACTTCCGCACAAGCAACAGCAGCTAGACATTGTGTTACAGATTCCTTCGGCCGTACGTGCTGCGAACACTAGGTGATTCATTGCGCTGAGATGGCGGTAGGCCGCTATTTGTTCCCCGCTTCAAAGGTCAGAGTGCCGCTAACGTTGCATGGCAGGCCTGGTTCTCACTTGGAGTCGAGTTGTCAGACGTCTATTGCAAGTTGATGTCGAGAAAAATCCCTTTCCTACTGTAAACTGAAAGCGAAATTTAATATTTCTGTGCTAGGCATGTGACGGAGCGTGATTTTAGAACTGACAGCACTAAAAACAATGCATTTAAGAAGCGACCGTTCCTACTATTCCCGCTACTATATTTGTGTGGTAGCTAGTGATGATGAACGTTCAATAGAAGTGATTAAGAAGTGAGAGAAACTAATACAAAATCATTCTGCGAAATTATGTGCAGCATGTCTGCACAGGAAGACAAACGCCAAACATGGAACAATTGTATTACAACCGTACTTCACAAGAAAGCATATGATACGGGCAATACTTTGTCTTGCATTAATAGATGCTGAAAAACTTTTTCACCAGGTTTCAACGTAATGTGTACTAACAGCTCTTGAGAAACAATGCAGTGCAGACACTGGTTTGGCCTGTGATAATATACCGAATGCCAAGAACTCTATGCGCAACGAAACTTCACGTTTGGTACTGGCGGTGCTGGGAGCGAATGTAAGACATTTTTTTCTATTCCATCACTCCCAATATATGTTGCGTTATGTGTACAGTTACATTGTGCGAAATGTACGTCATCGTAACAGCTTCCATTACGCGCAACAGAAACAGTCGCACAAAGTGATCAGCAGCAGGCCCATAGCAAGTATTGAAGTCATTGACCTGGGAAAAGTGAAACATCTGAGTTACCAACGTTCCGCCAACAAAGCTGTACTCTGTAGCCCTAGAACAGATGGACTTCATTGGTATGACTTAATAAAATAAATGTAAAAGAAGGCCTGAAAATTAACTTTTCTTCGCTATAGAACCATTGTGTTTTGACAAAGCCAGTAACCCCGAACTGCTTTAACTGTCCGCACCTGCACTTAAAACTGATATCCAGTTCTTGGGACGGAGGCCTCATACAAAAGTAAATTGTGAGGACGTATTGAATTAGTCAACCCTTGGCTGCAGAATATGACGGTCGCAGCAACTCTGCAAGCGGGCGTTGCATTATTCCGTAGCCAGCAGCAAAGTCAAACACAAGCACCATAACTGCGCCCCAGTCCGTCCACGGGGGCCTCAATATACCAGCCAGATATTGTCGCGGCTGGACTTGTTTATATCGTGCACCCCGGCTTTTATTATACTGTCCAGGCAAAAATTCTGTTGCACATAAACAGCAGTAAAACCTTTTCTCTTTCCAAAGTTTTCTTCTAAGGAGATCTGAAGTTTATTTTGTGCTAGTATTCAAGTTGAATAAATTTCGGTTTCAGTCCCTCAGTTTTGCATTATCTGATGTGAAATGTCAACAGGTAATAAAATGAGCAACTAATCAGCAGCTCTCGTGAAGATAGTTTTTAATGTTATTTTAGAATGTAGAATAACTGAATTATAGCTTGGCGACCCTCGAACATGAGATGTACAATCAGTCTTGTTCCGATTAGTCTTCAGTTAGGATTCACTAGCCGGTAATTTTTTAGAAAACACGCTATATAACAGATGAGACCGTGAAAGGTAGCACGGTGCAAATTTATGACGTATTAATAATAAATTCTTCTCCCAGTCTCACCGAATTGGAGCACCAAAGCCGGGACTGGAATATCATATGGCATAATATACAAAGCACAGTTTTAACAACGAAAGTGATTGCAGTATGGTACGGAGTAGTTAATTATACAACTTACAAAACTGCGTAACGATACAGAATGAAACTACTGCCCAGCCTTCACTGGGATACTTGCCACGTGATAGCCTGCATTGCACACAGCTTTGTTCTTAACGATCAAGCACAGGTGTGGCACTGAACATCACAAGAAATTCTCAGCGTTAAAAGAGAGTCGTTCCGTGTATCACCTAAAATACTGATACCTTAGAGCTTGATTGGCGCATGTCTTTAAAGATAAAACCAAATAGTTACAGCAGGGTGTCCTGAAACTTCACTTAGTGCACTGCTGGCCATTAACATCGTAACAAAGTGAAAGTCACATGCAAAAAACTTTGAAATGACATGAAATGTACTACACTGCTCTGCAAAACTCAAGGACGAGCTACATAAAGTAATATAACATATTAACTATTGGGTGAAAATGAATGAAAGTGCGGAAGCATACTGACCGAGGTCTGCCAGTCATGAAAGTTGACCGAGCGAGGTGGCGCAGTGGTTAGACACTGGACTCGCATTCGGGAGGACGACGGTTCAATCCCGCGTCCGGCCATCCTGATTTAGGTTTTCCGTGATTTCCCTAAATCACTCCAGGCAAATGCCGGGATGGTTCCTCTGAAAGGGCACGGCCGACTTCCTTCCCCATCCTTCCCTAATCCGATGAGACCGATGACCATGCTGTCTGGTCTCCTTCCCCAAACAAACAAACAACCAACAACAACCATGAAAGTTGGACGTCACACGGCGTCAGTTCAACGCGATTGTAGCGCCAAAGAAGGATGACACCGCAACACGAGGCAGCTGAAGGAACGGGAAAATACAGCGTTAGGACCAGCGAGCAATTACGGAGTGCTATGGCGGTGTTCTTCATTACAACATGGGCTGGCGACAACATCTTGATGACTTCACACGCGGAAGAATCATAGCGACACTGGAATTAGGACGCCGGCCAGAGTGGCCGAGCGGTTCTAGGCGCTTCAGTCTGGACCCGCGCGACCGCTACGGTCGCAGTTCGAATACTGCCTCGGGCATGGATGTGTGTGATGTCCTTAGGTTGGTTAGGTTTAAGTAGTTCTAAGTTCTAGGGGACTGATGACCTCAGATATTTAGTCCCATAGTGCTCAGAGCCTTTTTTTTTTTTTTTTTTTTTTTGTTTTTTTTTTTTTTTTTTTTTTTTCTTTGGAGTTAGGACGAAGTGCGACGTATGTAATCCAGGAGTTCAGTATTGCTCACAGCATTGTTGAACTTGCATGAGGAAAGTTCCGAACCACTGGCACTGCTGACCTAAGGAGAAGACATGGTCTTAGACGGTCAGCTACAGCAGCAGATGGCCGCTACATTGCGCAACAGGCAAGAAGGGGCCATGTCAAACAACGGGTGCAGTTGCAACTACATTTAACAGGACTGAAATATACACAATATGATTTTCCATAGTGGCGCGGCGACTGCTTTGTGGTGGTCTCTCTTCCCAACGACCAGTACGTTGTGTTCCTTTGACACGCGCACTTGGCGGTGCCCTTTGCTATGATCACAATAGCATAGGGACGGGACCATCGAGGACTGTGGTCGCTTGCTCTTCTCGTATGAGAGCAGATTCTGGACGTAATTTCATACGGCGAGAGGTGGAAACACGTAGTACACCGAGGAACATTTTCGAATACTAACGTCGCGACGGCATCGAACGTCGCTGGTGGAGGAGATCTTCGGACGAGAGTATATTCGGTATATGGGCTAGCTGCCCTCCCCCCGATTTCATCCCATCGAGCACGTGCGGGATGCTTTGGCGAGACGTACTGCAACACGTCCACACGCACCAACGGTAAGAACGCCTTACCGTCCTTGTGGCCAGTATGCGAGCACGGTGCACAGAATGCACTGCTGTCTGTGGTGATTACAAACACCTATTGAGAACCATGTCCGTCTTTTGTAATATCCAGGGGACCATCGTATATCACCATGACTTCCATTTATTTACTGTCTTTGAATAAAAGCTTCATCCCTGTTTGTCTCATTGTGTATTTGTTTCAGTTCAAAAAATGTTCAAATGTGTGTGAATTCCTAAGGGACCAAACTGCTGAGATCAGAGGTCCCTAGACTTATACACTACATAATCTAACTTGAACTAGCTTATGCTAAGAACAACACACACACCCATGCCCGAGGGGAGGACTGGAACCTCCGGCGGGAGGGGCCGCGTAATCCGTGACATAGTGTCGCAAACCGTGCGGCCATTCCGCGCGGATGTTTCAGTTACCTTCTGTGCTATATGGTTAAAATGGCTCTAAGCACTATGAGACTTAACATCTGAGGTCATCAGTCCCCTAGCCTTAGAACTACTTAAACCTAACTAACCCAAGGACATCACACATATCCATGCCCGAGGCAGGATTCGAACCTGCGACCGTCACAACAGCGCGGTTCCAGACTGAAGCGCCTAGAACCGCTCGGTCATTACAGCCGGCTCTGTGCTATACTGTTGTAGTTCTTTCTATATATGATCCAAGTTTTGTCGACGTATGTTACTAGGCAGTGATACAGCATACGAAACTACTTTCGCCCTTAAATTGCGCACACCAGTGAACGTGTTTGGATATACAAACGATTATCATTTCAGCGTAACAGCATAAACTAGGTAGGAATAACGCCCTCTATTTTCTAAATACAGGTTGATTCTTATTAACGTTTAAAAACCTCCGAAATGACGTAGATGACGTAATTTAATACTGGGTGTATCATAAATAATGGCATAAACGCACAAAGTTGAAAGTACGCGATACAAGAAGCAAAAAAGTCTCAGTAAACATACGGTCGAAAATGCATACCTTAAGAGCTACGAGCAATTTTTCATCTTCAATACTATGAAACAAATCTCTTCTACTGCAAGTTCTTTGCTTTCCATATTTTGGGAACTGGTAGTATGGACCAAAACAAGAAAAAGAAGTCCAGTAAATATGTGCTCTAAAATGCATTTCTTATAAGCGCTATGAGCACTTGTTCAGCTTTGCTACTTTGAAACACAACTCTTCTAATGATCAAGTGCTCGTAACTTTCAAGGTATGCGTTTTAGAATACATCTTTTCTGGACTTTTTTTTCTTATTTTGAACATGCTACTACTACCCAAAGTAGGGAAAGCAAAGAACTTTCAGTAGAAGAGATTTGTTTCACAGTATCGAAGATGAAAAATTGCGATTCTCTCATTGATCTCAGCTTTTGTACTATTCGTCTCGTGTGTTGTACAGATATGGGTGTTTTTACACTTACACAATAATTACTTCGCTGTCAAGACGCTCCATTTTGACACTTTATAAGATACAGAAAGATGGCCACAGTGACAATAATGCGAGGTTTTATAGTCTGTCTGCATGCTCAACAGCAAACTACCGAGTCCCCCTGTTCCTCTACTCAACTGCGACATAAGTATCAGCTGCACACAGACTGTTTCACAAATTTAGACCGACTCTTCCGCACCGGGCTTGTCAAATCAGGGGCGACACATTGCGCAGACACGTCTGGAGGGTGTTAGTTTTTCACTAGACGCGTTACACTATACGAAACGGAGTAATCAGCAACTAATGTAAATAACGCGAAAAGAAGCACGCGAACAGAATTAACGTGATTCACAGGTCTCTGCACAGATTAGTGGTCCTCACGTGCCGCCGTTCTTTCTGGAAGGCCACTTCCCCTAAATCAGATCATTAAAACGCAGCGTGGTTACCGCAGGTACGGCCAGTGTCCAGCGTGACAAACAGCCGGAAGTCCGCGGGCGCGCGGCGTGCGCAACGGGTCGCGTGGCCAACCTCATTCAGCAAACAGTGGTCTATAATGTCGCCGTGAGTTCCCGCACTCGGAGCGAGGTGGCGCAGTGGTTAGCACACTGGATTCACATTCGGGACGACGACGGTTCAATCCCGCGTCCGGCAATCCTGATTTAGATTTTCCGTGATTTCCCTAAATCGCTCCAGGCAAATGCCGGGATAGTTTCTTTCAAGACCAACTTCCTTCCCTGTCCTTCCCTAATCCGATGATACCGATGACCTTGCAGTTTGGTCTCTTCCCCCAAAACAACCCAATCCAATTCCCGCACAAACGCGCATGAAAAACGCGTTCGTGTGGCCGTAGTCTAGACTTCACAGCGTACCACTCGTCTCCCTACGTAAATATGCCGGCCGATAACGTTCATTGTCCTTCCCGGTAGTTACGTGGTCAGTGCAGCGGAATCGTAAACGGAGGGGTGTGGGTTTGATTCCCGGCCGGGTCGGAGATTTTCTCCGCTTGGGAAATGGGTGTTTTATTGTTCTTACGCTCGTAACGTCGTATTTGACATTCCACTGTTACGAGGGATTTTGGGCACATTCCGAAAGCCAATTATTAAAAAAATAACAATAAATGAAATAAAATAAACAGGTATAGTACGGCCATCCACCCAACGGTCAGCCAGTTTTGCACTCGCGTGTTGTACTATTGGTTGCTGTTATTGCTGTACTACGAACTACTGAGTAACAACCCTGCTTGGCATTTGGTCTTTCTCTCAGGTCGCGATTCGGATTGTGTCTGTCTTTGCTCGGCCGGCCGATGTAGCCGAGCGGTTCTAGGCACTTCAGTCTGGAACCGTGCGACCGCTAATGTCGCAGGTTCGAATCCTGCCTCGGGCATGGATGTGAGTGATGTCCTTAGGTTGGTTAGGTTTAAGTAGTTCTAAGTTCTAGGGGACTGATGACCTCAGATGTTAAGTCCCATAGTGCTCAGAGCCATTTCAATTTTTTTGTCTTTGCTCTTTGTCTGTTGACAGCATTGCGGTAAAGGTTTCCTCTTTGCATTGCGTTGTTTACGTAGGTTTCTTAGATCTTGCCCTTGTCTGTGTCCCGTCAGCTGAGTATAGTTGGGCTACCGCTTGGTGTCGTGTTTTCTTCCGCGGGCGGCCCTTCCTTCTTGCTACTTCAGGTGTTTCTCTCCTGAGTTCGGACGATTGAGCTGACATCCGACTACTCGCGGATACAGCACTAACGATCACTTCTTTCTACAGAACTATCGCTTTCTTGGTGCTCATGTACAAGGTAACCGTTTGTCATCAAAAATAGTCACAAAAGTCCATATCTTCTTAAAAAACACACAAAAAACTCATTCACGTAATTATCTTCCTGTCCCCACAATTTGAAGTTGGCATCCCTTGCATAGTGCTGTCACCACTCTATACTCCTAACTTCAGAGAAAAATGTTCAGCATATCGTGCTGAACAGCCTTCACAATAATGACTCACGTATTCTTTTCTAGCTTCAGCCTGTGCTACCCGAATTCAAACCTTACTCATCAGGAAGTTATCATTTAAATCAGCACCCGTCTTCCATTATTCTGACAACCTTTATCTCGTTCTTACACATTACATGCTACTCTGCATCTATCGCTACCGCCTAGGTTGTAATTGTGGTACTTTTGACCTTGGTGTTCTGGCGATGCCACCGCGTTAACACCAACAAACATTAGTTTGTTATCTTAGTCCTTCAGTTCACTAATTTGATCATATAATCACGTTCTTTAACGTAAAAAATTCTTCTGCAGTAATTCCACAGAACTGTGCAGCACCTATCGTCACGGCAGTTTCATTATAGCCTTCAGTTCCAGTGGAAATGTACTTCCATTAGTTTAGAATTTACGTTCGGCTTTCACGTAGACTATCTGGTCAAAAGCATCTGGACATCTATTCGTGGACATTATTAATTGGGGTGTGTCCACTCGTCGCTTTCATGACGGCTTGAACTCTGTTGGGCGCAGCTCAAATGAGGTGTCTGAAAGTGATTCTTCAGTTTCTCCCGGCGTCCTTAATAACGAAATTGATCACGCACGGCGTACGGATGTCAGGGTCCAACGGGCACAATTAATTCGGCAAGCGAACATTTTACCATCACGAGTTCCTCTGCGACAACGTGACTGCGTGCCGATTAGTGTGCCTTTTGACACGGATATCTAGTCGTTCTCCTGTGAACGATTTCGTCAGGAATCTGAAAGTCTGTGGAGAGATGAAAGCCTCTCCTTCCTCGAGAACTGAAACCAGAGAAGATAGTAATGTTGGACGCTGGGGTCTCGAGAGAAGTCGACGTTCTAACTTTCGGCAGGCCAGCTCATTGCAGGAATGCTATTGTCCACAAATCAATGCCTCACAGGTACTGCTTTATGAGAGGGTGCATTGTCACGCTGGTACAGTCATCGTCTCTGAACTGTTCCTTTGCAGTACGATGTGAACAAAGCTGTAAAATGTGTTCATACCCGTCCGCATTTATCTTTCTCTTAAGCGCAGTAGGAATGCCACAGCTTAACCACGAAAAACACTCCCATACCGGAACACCAACTCTTCTGTACTTCACTGTTGGCACGACACACGCTGACGGCTGACATTCTCCAAGCATTCGCCTAACCCAAATCCTTGCATCGGATTGCCCCACGGTATAGCGTGGTACATCAGTCCAAATCTTAGATTTCCAGTCATCCTGTGCCCAGGGTCGTCGCTCCCTGCAGTACCACTTTAAGCGTCGCTTAGAACTGACTACAGAAATGTGTGCCTTTCGACGAGCTTCTCGACCATTGTACCCTATTCTTGTTAAATCACTACATACAGTCATTGTACTGGACGAACTGCTGATAGCACTTTCGACCTTGCAACTGAATTCTTCCGCTCATTTCATGCGATTTTTTACAACAGCCTTCCGCAATGCTCGAAGGTCCCTGTCCGTCTCTACATAGCGTCTATCTGGTCTTGGTTTAGCTGTGGTTCCTTATTCGCGATTACCCTTCACAGTCACATCACCAACCGTCGACTTGGGCACCTCTAGAAGTGTTGAAACATTCCTGATGGATTTGTTATTCAGGTGAAATTTAATGACCAGCCCAGGTTCGAAGTCAATGAGCACTCCTGACAGACCCATTCTGGTTTTGCTACTTCTACGCTGGCGATGCAATATTCTCTCCTCTCCTTATACTGGCGGGTCCGCCTCTCGTGTCGTCTAGTGGTCGATTGTGCATTACATGGCTTTGTCCAGACTCTTTTAATGAGACAGTTGTCACAAACGTATGAAACAAAGTAAGACAAAAGAAAAAAGAACCTCAGCTCAGGAACGTAAAGGAAGAAAAACGCCTGAAAATAATTCAGGCATTCTGTTAACGTCAATCAATTAACTACTAGAGTACATTCCTAGACACAGAAATCACACATTTATTGATTTGACAAATCCACCTTTCTACCAAATTTATCCTATACCTGTCTGTATTTCTCTGGAAGCCTACGCTTTCCATGGTTTATCCAAGCGAGTCTACTGCGGTGCTTCGTGTAATGTTCAACTACCATGTCATGAACCAGGGTACATATCACATGTTTCGTAGGCTCATCGCTTGGCACTCTTCCTCAAAATACGCTGGCCTCCATTGCCGAATTAAGTTCCTATGGCATATCACTATAAGAAAGAGCAAAGACGATAGGTACTAAAGTAGGAAAGAAGGAAATGAGGAACTCACCTGCAGTTACAGTACACATAGGCTGCCACTAACTCATAATGACATTGCTTGAGTCACTGACGTTGGCGATACCTTCATAACGATTCAGAATGCTACAAACTCTGCTTTTACTTGTCCCATACCGCTTCTGATAACAGTGCAACATGTCCGGTTTGTATGATCATCACTGGATGGATCACGGGTCCTGGGATCGATTCCCGGCCGGGTTGGGTATTTTCTTTGCCCGGGGACTGGATGTTTGTGTTGTTCTCATCATTTCATCAACATCATCATTCGTGACACTGGCTAAATTGGACTGAGTAAAGAAATTGGACTGTGTGAAAAATTGTAACTTTGTATGGGCTCTGATAACCGTACAGTTGAGCGCCCATTAAAACTAAACATCATCATCACTACTGGACAGGTGGGAATCCATTCCTCAGTTGATAAGGGTGGCGAAGCTGTTCCCCATCAAGGTGTTTCAGCTTCGAATGGCGGTGGTGGATGACACAAACCAGTGAACAAGACATCAACATCTCTAGCGGCGCACTACGTTGGCGGCGGCACCCATATGCTCTACAAAATATGTTCGTTGCTATTGACGCAGCGGCGGGATCGGAACAGCTGACAGTCACGGTCTCATGGCCTCACTGCCTGCGGCTGGGACCATTGTTCGCCAAGTCTTGGTTGGGGGGGGGGTGAAAAGTGGGGGAAGGCGGGGGGGGGGGAGGGAGGTTGCGAGGCATTGGGGTGCCAGTAGCAAGGGCACTGGTACGAACCTCAACTTACGAGTTGTGGCTGACGAACGAGCAAAGGCTGCCCAACAGATCGTGGACAGATGGATGGTCCGGCCACATGCTGAACCAATGACTGGACTGGATAAGTAGCAGGGTAGTGGGGCTATCACTCCAGTTTTTACATCAAACTGATATGCAACTTAATTAAATTGATCAACAAACCACCCCACCCCCACCCACCACGGCCCAGCCCCGCCCCCGTACGCCCACCGTCGCCCCCAGATGACGTCACAAGTTTTTCTCAGCTGCACGTGTGCCCCAGCCTCCTCATCCCCCTCACTCCCTCCCCCCATCCCCAGCCCATCCCCTCCCCACAACCTACCCTATTGGCAGACATTTAGAATTTTGGCGGGAATTTAGAATTTTGGCTGTGCTGATATCCCGACCCCCCCCCCCCCGAGAAATGGCGGGAAATTAAAATTGGAAGTACCCTTTCCGGGACTCAAACCCTGGTGCTCCTGGGTAAAAAGCCCAAGTGCACCCCCAACACATGGAAACTGTCCGGATGCGGGAGTGGAAGGTTGGGTTAGTGTACTTATTTTGGTCCAGAAACTGACGCAATGATCGATCCCAATTATGTAATTAATCACAAAGATCGGTCCTAATTAGACAACTATATGCATAGCGCTGCAGAAGGACAGCATAAAATTTCAATACAACTAAAAAACTAACGAACCATACAATTGGTGTTATCCCACTGGCAAAAAAATTTGCAATACCACTCAAAACTAATGACAGACACACTCAAACTCTACCCTACACCTACAAGCTGGTGGGAAAAAGGCAGTGGTGTTAGGTACTATCTTTACTCTTTTTGGCGGGAAATACGTTCAACTGACAAGATGCTGGTGTTGAACAGAGAGGAGTTTAAAAAGTGTATTACCTGCAAGTATACAGCATCTATCGTTGTTTGACATCAGAGTTCGCTTCAGACGCCTACTAAAAATCACTCTCCAGCCCAGCTAACAGAAGTCAATACATGCTATCACAGCTGATGGAAAAAATGCGCCACAGTTCCAATTACACTTCGAAATTCTCATGAAAACCCAGCACTCATAATGAAGGGGTCATAATGCAGCTCATGTACTGGGGAATATTGTCGTCCTAAAAGACTGCAAAGGGCGTGGTAGTTGAACTTGCATTCTCCTCGATGTACAATCACAAACTGCCAAAAATCGAGTCCCTCTCCCCTCTCTCCACCTACAGGGTGGCTGGACGGAGGGAGGGAACTACTCCACCACCAGCCTTCCAGCATGTGTTGGCCACTGTCCACCTTAAGTCGAAGGTCCTTGACCAACACAAAAGCAGGTATAGTTAACTAAACAATAGGAGATAAAAGAACGGCTGTCCCGAATGCATCTTGTTCATCTAAAGTATAGTGACACAGCCGCCCCGAATGGTTAGGGGGCACACCTGCGGTGATGAGCTGTCACAGTCTAGACAAGTCCCCAACACCTTTAATAGGCCTCTCTTTCTGTAATGGAAAACACTTTTATTTTACATCAACTACTCTTTCTTGCAATATGTTAAAAGTATTTCTCAGAATGACGGGAGCCCTTTGGAACAACAACGAAATTCGTGAGAACGATCCAGCTGGGATAGAGGGAGAGCCACAGTCTTGTAGGAAAGTTGCCTGCCGTTCTGCGCTGGTCTATTTAACATCAACTCGACTTTTATTAAAAAAAAAAAAGCAACTATTGAAAAAAAAAGATTCGCGCCAATAATAAATGTCCTCTTTCCACGAAAATAGACGAAGTCCATTTTCATTTAGTTTTATGAGCAAAATCGGTATAGCTTTTTACGTTCGACTGCACTCGCATCTCATTATTTTTTGACGTCCAGCGAAGTGTACTGCCACCGATCACAAATGATCAGCAGAGACATACCCACCCTGTATAAAAGCAGGAAAAAAAACTTCGACTATTTTGATGCAAAAACTAGCAACCACCGCAGAATGTCGTCGTTATTTAGAAATTAAATTGACCATGAGAGCCACTTTACATGGCGAGTAATTTATTTATTTATTTATTGTTCTGTGGCCAGATTACACTCACCAGGTAGGTAAAATGGGAATCCGTGGAACGAACATGATGTTCTTTTCGAGGAACACGATTGAGAAATGACATCTGAAGCTGATCACAGAGGGATTCTACAGCCCACAACATACATTTCGCATAAGGACAGTGCTATTAAAAACACGATCGTTATGACAACGTTACCGTCACCCTGCATAAAAAGCGGTCTTGAGTCTATACACACGAGCCGCTGACTGTGTTATTCTTTCTGGTAGAAATGCTGTCTGCGATTTGGAATCAAGTCTGTCCAGTCAACCACTTACTTGCGTTGCATCCTGTAGAGACCTCTTTTAATGATTACAGCCACTGGTGAATCATATTCGTGGCACTCTTATATCTCGGATTGAGTCACCTTTTTCGAACCTATCTACTAAGGATCCCATACGGCAGAAACTCAAGCACTGTTTTTTAGACAGTCCCTCTGCATCTTGTAACTGCACCTAAGTCTATGCGCCCCCCCCCCCCTCCCTATCCACGCAGCTTACTTATGTGATCGCCCCAATTTAAGTCTGACCTGTACGCAAGTCAGAGAGCGCTATATCTAAAACCTTCTGCATCCTGTAGAGAAATGGACGAGCTGAGTTAATGCGACAGGAGTGTGTGTCGACCACTCAGTAGAAATGGGAACATGATGTCATATCTCCGCCAACCATGTACGTTTCTATATACGAATATAGTAACTGTTATCGAAAGAACAGATACCATTGATGACCGTGCAGCTTCTCTAGAGTAAATGATAATTAATTAAAAACCTCAGCTGCCGACAGATGTTGTTGATAGACCTCGATTGGGACATCTGAAAATGTGTGCCCCAACCGGGACTCAAACCTACGATCTCCTGCTTACATGGCAGATGCTCTGTCCATCTGAGCCACCGAGGACACAGATGAATAGTGCAACTGCAGGGACTTATCCCTTGCACGCTTCCCATGAGACCCACATTCCCAACTGTCCACAATCTACATACGTAATGGGTAAATATCTATTAGGAGCATTACGTATGTAGATTGTGGACAGTTGGGAATGTGGGTCTCATGGAAATCGTGCAAGGGATAAGTCCCTGCAGTCGCGCTATTCATCTGTGTCCTCGGTGTCTCAGATGCAGTCTGCTTTCGGCTGCGGTGGGGCGAGGACGTCCGCTGCGCCCCGCCGTGCGCGACCGTGAGCGCTTGCTTGTGTTTACCTTCTCGCGGCGCGAGTTGTATTTGTTCCAAGTTCAGTGCGACTATGGCACACACATGGCGCCACGATACGATCAAAATTACTTTCCAACCAGATCATGCGCGTCCTCGAGCCTATGAAATAGAACAGTTCATACGCGACGATCTACGTTTAGATCCGGCGACTGTCGTCGGAATACATTTTTCTATAACGGCGAGCGTGGTTTATGTTAAAATGACCAGTGCAGAGGTCTGCGCGACAGTGGTTTCTAAATACTCGAACTCTCTCAGATTCAAACATTCTGACGGGCATATCGGTGCAGTGACGGTGGATCATGCAGGCATGGGCCTAAGGACTGTAAGGGTTTTTGAGCTCCCCTTCGAGGTCCCAGAGGAAGTTGTCAAGGATGCCTTCCGACCATATGGCAATGTTATCAGCCACGTTGCAGAAAAGTGGCAAACTTTCTCGACGTATAGGGTCTACAATGGTGTGCGCCAAATTAAACTTGAGCTCAAGAAACATGTGCCGTCCTATTTGAACATCGGTGGCTGTCGTGCTGTCATCATGTACGACGGTCAACCGCGTACCTGTTCCGGATGTGGGCAGGAAGGCCATGTTCGATCGAGCTGCTTACAACGTAGAATTACGCAGATACCTGTGGGAGACTCCGTTTCCCCGACGGGGACGACAATCCTGCCCCTCACGTACACTCAGACGACGATGCGCACCGTAGTTGAGGACGAAACGGGCGATCAGACACACCCATCGACGCCAGAAGTACCAAGGGAGGAAGAGGAAGGACCCTTTGTGCCAACCCATATGTCGCCCCCTCCACAGCAACAACAGCAGCAACAGTCTCACGGACTCCAGACGCAACATAACATTCAGAACGCGATGGACGTGGACGCGAACATTGTCCCGACCGCGGCTTTCGTAGCGGAAGGTGATACGACGCTGGATTGCCTCCCACATTCGGATACGGATGTCCACGTTCGAAAGCAACGTTCGCCTCGACGACGCAAGCGACGTCGGCGGACCCCTTCTGACGATTGCCTCCTACACACGGCCGGTCAAGAAGGTGACATCTCATCAGACGGCATGGATGCTGCGCCTGCTGAGGGTCTAAGTGGTGTAGACGGTTCACTTGCCCATACTACGAGTGACCAATTACTTCTTGCACCACAAACGCGGCAGGTCGCGTCGATGGATGGCGCTCAGTCTACCTCTACCAAAGACGACGTACGTGAGAGAGATTTAGGTGCCGATCAGCTACACAGCATCGTGTTGCACCCACTGTGGTTGGACGATGTTGAGGAACTTCCTGAAGAGGGCATGGGTGACAGGGGAGGGGGCGACATTGAGGATGCCACTCCTAGCGTGAAAGACTCATAATTTGTGACGGGTTTGGTGGGTCTGGCATCTCTTGCGGTTAGCTTTGATTGCCATGGCGTCTACCCTAGGTGAAGAGGCTAGGCAGCACACCTTTCGCCTTGCCACAATCAATATCAACGCGATAAGGGCACCACACAAATTGACAATGCTACAACGCATGCTTGATGCGGCGGACATCGACGTGGCCCTCTTACAGGAAGTATGCGTCGCTAGTTTCCCTGACTTCTACGGATATACCGCCCACATCTCCCACGCCTCTTCTACCGATTGTGGTGTGGCTGTTCTGCTACGGGACGGTTTGGCGGCTACGGACGTCCTGTACTTACCGAGTGCAAGAGCCATGGCAGTAACTGTCAACGGTGTACGACTCATCAACGTATATGCCCCTTCAGGATCTGGGAGACGGAGAGATCGGGCCCGCTTTTTTTCGGAAGATATTACTCGTCTATTTATGGGCCGCATAGACGATATGGTGATCGGAGGAGATTTTAACTGTACATTATCTCCGTCTGATCAGCAGCCACATCACGTCCCGTGTGCGGAATAGGAAATGCTAGTGCGTGACCTCCACCTGATTGACACGTGGCGCCACATCCATGGCCCAGCTCCTGGTTACACCCATTATACAAGCCATTCATCAAGTCGGTTGGACAGGATTTACGTCACAAGCACCCTTTCGACGGCGACGAGAGGAGCAGAGCTCTGGCCCACTGCATTCACCGGCCACACAGCCTATATTTGCACCATTGCCCTCCAACCTGCATGTGTGTGGCGTAGTAGGCCCCCCTGGAAACTGAACGTCGCCCATCTGGACGAGCCGGCATGTAAAGGTGCTGTCGAAGAGTCGTGGAACGCGTCCTTACAGCGTCGTGGTCGTTACCGATCGACCCTCAGTTGGTGGATTGAATGTGCGAAGCCTGCTCTTAGGCGCACCTTCATGGCTTACGGCCGGGAAGCAGCGGCATGGAGGAGGAGCACGGAAAACTTTTATTACACCGTCCTACGGGAATGTCTTGCTATGGAGCCCTCACCTGACAGGCAGATCATAGTCAATCGCGCGAAAGCGCAGCTCGTCTCCTTAGCACTCCATTATTTACAAGGCGCTGTTATACGGTCGCGTGCTCCAGACATGATACAATCAGAAAGGCCATCTATGCATCACGTGCTCCTAGAACGCAGGAGGCGCCGTAGGGCACTGGTAACCGACATGATAACCGACGACGGTCGACACGTGGTAGAACAAGCAGATATAGCAGAAGCCTTCTATGGGCATTACGCTAAACTTTATTCAGCAGTGCTCCCTGATATGGCAAAGGTAGACACCGATTCAACACATGTCCACGGTACAGTTCCACCAGACATGGTACCGTCTTTACTGGGAGAAGTGACAGAAGAGGAAGTGCTCGACGCCATTGGTAAAGGTGCTCCCCATAAATCACCAGGAATCGATGGATTACCATTAGAGTTCTATCGAGCCTTTAAACAACTGTTGCTACCGTGTTTGATTCAAATTTGCCAGGAATTGATGTCCCCGGGTATTACATTGCCTGCACCATTCTTGGAAGGTCTGATTGTCCCCATCCATAAGCCGAAGGGACGGAATCATGTCCGTGATTATCGTCCCTTAACGTTATTGAATAGCGACTTCAAGATCTTTTCGAGGCTGCTCTCAGAACGTATTCGCGGCACACTATTGCACGTCTTGTCCGGTGATCAGACGTCCTTGGGGGGACCCAACAACATCAGAACTGCGTTATGTCATTACAGAGATCTCATCTCCCTTGCACGGGTGAGACGTTTGCCGGCAGCCCTCGCGTCTATCGACTTTAGCCAGGCTTTTGACCGTGTGGGCCACACTTTCCTCACGGCCGTTCTACGGCGCATGGAATACCCCGACCCCTTTATCACAGTGTTGACACGCCTACTACATGGTGCAACTTCTCGAGTTCTTGTTAATGGAGGACTGACGGCACCCATGCCGATCCGCCGATCAGTACGACAAGGATGTCCATTATCAACATTGTTATTTGCATTGGCCTTAGAACCTTTGTTGTGTGGTCTCCGAGACAGACTCACTGGGATACAGTTCGGCGGCTCCATCTATCGTTGCACCGCATATGCGGATGATTTGATGATCGTCATACGTGGAGCTGACGACATGGCCGCGGCTTTAGACTGGATTGCAACCTACGGTATAGCTTCTGGTACCCACATCAACGTTGACAAGTCCGTCGTCTTGAGCATCGGGATTGGGCTACCACGGGAACACATTGCCCCCTTACGCTTCAGTGACACTGTACGCTGCTTGAGCTTAGATTTCATGAACGACATGCGACGCGCGACGACGCTCAATTATCGACGCCTTCTTAACCAAATTAGGGCCGGAATTGCAAATCAGCGCTTGCGATCCCTCAACATCGTTCAGCGGGCGTATTATGCCAATGTATACCTTGCGTCCCGCATACCGTATGTCGCCCAAACGCTACCCATTCCGAAGCCCTTGGCTCGTAGCATTATGGCAGCGCTGGGATACTTCGTCACCGCTGGTATGTTACTGAAGATCAGATACGTGTCTCTTACCCTCCCCAAGGAAAAAGGTGGTGTCAGCCTAGTTAACGTCCATGGTAGGGCCATTGCCCTCTATGTTAGCTCACATTTATGTCTGCTGCGCCGTTGTCCTACGAGCCTCACGAGTCTGCTTCTGACGGCGCTACGACCTGCTTCACTAAGAGCGCCGGTGTCACTACAGGACATCCCAGCGCCCCTCTTTTATATAGGACGTTTCTATTTAGAACAAAGTTATTGCAGTGTCGCGCTCACGACACCACAAATGGCCACAACTCGACGCCTATATCACGACATGCTGCAACGCCGCCCCCTTAATGTGGTCGAACTAAAATATCCTGACGTACGGTGGCGCGTGGTGTGGAAGACTGTACACGATGCCATGCTTGATTCCGATGTTGTTTCCCAATGGTACGTAGTCGTTTATGGGAAGCTGGTGACGCAAGAACGTCTCTACAATATCCATATGGCAGAATCTCCCAATTGTGTGGTTTGTAATACAGTAGATTCTGACGAGCACCGCCTCAGCTGTGGAGAGGCGGAACCAGTTTGGTACCTAGTGCGGCAGATGCTGGCTTATCTCTTGCGAGTTAGGCCGGAGCATACATCTGCACGCACGTTATTGTTTCTGGATGAGACATTTTACCCCAAGACTCGAACCAACTCTGTCACTTGGATACGTGGACATGCAGTCCATTTCCTCTGTCGTGACGGACACAAGAATTTCCTTGACTTCTGGCTCTATTTGCAAGAAAGACATCATGCTATTTCCGGGCATACCAGATATCGACAGTGCTTCGCGAACTACCTATGGAGTGCCTTCCACAGCCCGCCGTGCAGCTGGAATGTTCCAGGCGGTGGCAGATGAGATCAGAACGAACTGCAAACGAGCATATATTGAACAATCCTTATCAGTGAGCGCAGTCGCTGGGAAGCCTCACTACGACGTGGTAGCTTTATTTTCATGTTATTTATGTTTCATATCTTCGATGGCGTCTTCATTCTGTTTTAGTTTTCCAGGCTTGATTAACTATGACTGTTCGCACATTGATATCTATATAAGAAAAAAAAAAGATTACAACAAAAGTGGGCAGGAGACCTGCGTTCGTATCCAAATAAATACACAAGAACAAAATAAGAACACAATGAACAACAAATAAAATATAATAAAGTATTATACCCTTTCCTTTTCCTTTTATTTTATTTTTTTATACAAAATTCAGAGGCATATTTAATTTTTGTTCGTTGGCGGAACCTGAAGTGGTGGCGAACGGCCGTCCTAGTTAGCTTTAGGATGAAAGTGGCGGTGGCACTAGCTTTGTTTTTGTTTTTAGGCTAGATAGGTTTTTGGGGGTAGTATGGGTGATAGGGGCCAACGCCTGAAGTGGAAGAGGTAATTTTCTTTTATTTAAAAAAAAAAAAAAAAAGGGCGTGCCGGTCCCCGGCACGAATCTGCCCGGTGGATTAGTATCGAGGTCCGGTGTCCCGGTCACTCTATGGATGGTTTTTAAGGGAAAAAAAAGATGGATAGAGCGTCTGCCGTGTAAGCAGGAGACCCCGGGTTCGTGTCCCAGTCGGGGCACACATTTTCACCTCTCCCAATCGAGGTATATAAACAACACCTGTCGGCAGCTGAGGGTTTTAATTAATTATCAATTATATGCATTTCTTGTTGGGAAAATTAGGAAGACTCAGCATCGAAGCAGATCCACGTCCCTCACAATCCATTCACATCTATCACACACAAATTCTATCATTGTTATTCTGTACCATCCAGCAGAGAAATACTACGAACTATCTGCTTGCTGGCATCGAGCACATGTAACGATCGTATTAAATATACAGGTTTTGATCCACTGCACAGACCAGTGTAAAATTGCATCGCCTGTACTATAGGAGGATGACCGTATCCCACAAACTATACAATAAGTCGTAAGAGACGCTCTCTGTGATCCTGTGTCGTTGTATGAAACATTGCTTTTTCTGTTGTAACACGCTTTGTACACTGCCATCTATTTTGTTTTTCTGCCACGACTTCGAGGTCTGTGTCAGGTTCTAAACTGACATTAGCACATTCTGATCCTCTGCTTCTCGCAGTAAACTAGACGTTGCACAGTGTAAATCATATTGCTACTGCTTCTACTATAACACACCACACACACTGGATGATTTTAAATAAAAGACAGTTACAACATAAGGAAACTGGAAGAGTTTGGTGGCATTGTGGAGAGTTTCCAAACTGCTGTCCGAAGGTGATTGACGACATCTACATTTAAACTCATCTGTCACAGTGATGGAGTAGCTAATGGCTCTGCGTTCCGTTTCTACTGATTCCTCATATTGCAATCTTGTAACCGATCACTGTTTCGGTGCTAACTATCCCCAGAAGATGTTGTCCCTCCACCAAAACTATTTCTCTATATCAGACAAGCGATGTCAGTCAATCATTATGTGGTACCACTGGACGGATGGGGTGGAAAAGACACCATCGATGCACTGTAATAATAAGTATCATAGTTGATCGTGCGAACAATTTTAGCAATTTTACAGTAATTTCATCACCGACCAATGATGCGACAGAACGTATCTCAGTTTCTGTATAATCACTAAACCGTCCCTTCTCTACTTTGCGAGTATCATTGCGAATGTAGAATGTGCATTATGTCCATTCATTGTTAATTCTCGAACATATACATTATTAAAGTATACCAGACAGTGCTCATATTCTAGCACCTCGAACATAGTGCATAATTTACGACCTATCTCTATGCGGATGGGAGTCATAGAGCATTCTCTCAGTCTTACGATAAAATTAGAGACTGAACGACCACCTCGCACTGCCTCTGACCAACCCAACCAGCAGTACCGTTACCGATTTAATCTGCAGCAGACCGGAAGTAGTCTGCTACATTCTGCGTCTCGTGAATGAATGGAGCTTGCCGACTCATCTTACAACCAAGTGCACAAGGTTTCTCCAGACACACCCATGTCAAGAAGGTTAGCACCCCTTAGCGGTGTATACTAGTATATTTGAAAGTGCAGTGATGTAATAGCAGACGGTTAAGAAGAACAAGAAACGGGTAGTTTCTTTATGCATGATGGAGCTCCAGACAGATGGAGTTTGAAGCATTTTACGTAAATCAATTACGCTATCAATTTTAAAGTATGTTTCTAGTGTCTGGGATCAGTACCGGGAGGATATTGGTAAGAGGAAACCGTAACACACACACTCCTAAGTTTGCACAGTTCTGCACTTACCACAGGCTGTAATGTTTGCTCACTTCAGTTTCTGACCTATCAGTCATGTCGACTGTAGCACTGTTATCATTCCAATGTAAGAAATATATTTTCAGCGCATGTCATACCTCCTTCCTGCAGGTTTCTCTACGATAAACTATGGTAACAAACTGTAAAATGGAAAAACCACTTCCTTAAAATATCGATTCTGTGTGATACGTGCACAATGTACCATTAGAGGTGGCTGTGTCTCTATACTTTAGATGAACAAGATGCATTCGGGACAGCCATTCTTTTATCTCTTATTGTTTAGTTATCTATATTTGCATTTGTGTCAGTGAAGGACCATCGACTCAAGGCAGACAGCGGCCAACACGTGCTGAAAGGCTGTTGGTGCAGCAGCTGCCTCCCTCTGCCCATCAGCTCTGTAGGTGGAGTGAGGGGAGAGGGCCTTGATTTTCGGCAGTTTATGATTGAACATCGAGGAGAACGCACGTTAAACTACCATCCCCTTTGCAGTCTTTTAGGACGACGACTTTGCCCAGTACATGAGCTGCATTATGACCCATTCATTATGAGTGCTGTGTTTTTCATGAGAATTTGGAAGTGTAATTAGAACTGTGACGCATTTTTTCCATTAGCTGTGATAGCATTTATTGTCTTCAGTTAGCTGGGCTGTAGGGTGATTTTTAGTAAGCATCTGTAGCGAACTCTGATGTCAAACAACGATAGATAGTGTACGCTTGCAGGTAATACTCTTTTTAAACTCCTCTCTGTTCAACACCAGCATCTCGTCAGTTGAACATATTTCCTGCCAAAAACAATAAAGATAATTCCTAACACCACTGCTTTTTTCCTGCCAACTTGTAGGTGTAGGGTAGAGTTTGAATGTGTCTGTCATTAGTTTCGAGTGGTATTGCGAAACTTTTTGCCAGCAGGATAACACCAGTAGTATGGTATCGTTAGTTTTTTAGTTGTATTGCGATTTTATGCCGTGCTTGTGGAGCACTTTGCATATAGTTGTCTAATTTGGACCGATCTTTGTGATTAATTACGTAATTGGGATCGATCATTGCGTCAGTTTCCTGACCAAAATAAATAAAGTACACTAACCTAACCTTCCTCTCCCGTTGTTGGGGGTGCACTTGAGCTTTCCACCCATGAGGACCAGGGTTCGAGTCCCGGAAAGGGTACTGCCAATTTTTAATTTCACACCATTTCCTGGGGAGTAGGCGGGGGGGTGGGGGTGTTGGATGTTAGCACAGCCCTGGGACAAATAAATTCCCGCCATAATTCGAAATTCCCACCAAAATTCAAAATATCTGCCAATAGGGTAGGTTGTGTGGATGGGAAGGGGTGGGGGAGGGGGTAGGTGGGATTGGAATGATGTAAATCGTAAAATCGTTAACTGTGAGGAAACTACAGCAGTAGGCACTGAAAGTACGTCGTACTTTCATGCCGTAACAGCTGCCATAATCAGGGTGTAACTGTGTATTCACAAAGGATATTATCAGGCCAAGAAAGAGTCTTAGAACTGGTGTGTAGTATTGCTCTGGGTGGGCTCTGCCCGTGTGAGGAGAAATGAGGAGCTACTTGACTGAGAAGTAGTGTCTCCAGTCACGAAAGCTCACAACGGCCAGGAGAGCGGTGTGCTGACAACTTGCCCCTCCCTATACGCATCTAGTAACGCCTTTTGGTTCAAGATGACACGGCGCTCGGTAGATAGCATTGGGCCCCACGAGACCTGTTCAGAATTATTTTAATGTAGTATTTCCATTGCTCTCATCTCGAAATGCAGTGTTACTCACAGGATTTATAGTTAATAACGTGGACTCACTCAAAAGGGACAGCAGCATTCACTCAGTGAACAAGAGGCACAGAAACGAACTACTTTTGGATAATAATTCCCTCACAGAAACGTGGACACGGTTATGCAGACACTCTAGCGTCACATACAGAGGCTTATTGTTTCTTTAAAACATCATCTTACATCGCCTTCGGCAGACCTATTTTATTTATACTAAGTGGCAATTTAGACTTTCTCGCCAGTCATAAATAGTAAAAATGTCATAGAGCATTGTTGGCTGGGATAATCCCCCGAATGGATTCAGCTGCCTGTCGGAAAGAATGTTCTCCCTCCGCCCACATTGGCCCCATTCTTTGGGTATATGCGATAGTTCGGTCGTCTGTGTACCTGTAGAGTGTTGGTGAGTGTAATGGTTGCTTGTGTATTGTGGTGTTATGTTTGTGTTGTATGATGATGACGGCGATGAGAGACGGGAAGGGGTGAGGCCCAGTGCCAGCTAATAGCCTACTCCTCACGAAGAGCAGCATGGGAGCGTCGAGATGAACGTCCACTTTCGACACACGGATCACCATCAACACTATCACATGCTCTCACTTCATGAGACGCTGAAAAAAGGTTTGGAATTTAATCAAGAACATCGGTACGAAGACTTGTGATCAGAAGTCTTAAGCCGTAACCTCTCCTCTTCTTACCGGCCAAATACTGCCAGTGAAAACTTCATCCACAACCATGATTCGAACCGGCTTTCCTCAAAATCGAGTGCTATCGTACATGCTGACTTCGTTGGCGACTTAGGCTATCGAAGCGGGTTCACAAGTAGTAATCAGCTATCAACGTAAATATTCGGGGTAAATGTTACTTCACATAATTTTTATCTGGATGTCAAATCGTAATTTTCTCCATAGCTTGGTGTCAACAATGGCCAATGGCACGTATACATTTGGGTAATTAATCATTGGCCATTTGATGGTGCAAATTCCTTACTACTGTGAATGACCTGAAAGCCGAGATTACACGTGTGAATAAATAAAACAGCACATCCAAAGACATCTAAACTAATTTAAACTGTTATGCAAGTTTCACTCCATTAACTGTTTGGCAGAAATGAATGATAAAGCGATTAACCCGAGATATCCAAATGTAAACTGATATTTCCTTGCGCCCAGTGAGATGCAAAAAAGTTTACGTAAGAAATATTTAGATTCTTACAAGCTGCAAATATTTATTATGTGCTGAAGAGTAGAGCATTTCATGGGTCTCACACAGTGATAATTCCGATGGTATCAACGTTACAATAAGGGGTGATCAAAAAGTTACAATTTGAAGGAAAATAAATGAAAGTTAGCGTGATTTGTTTGTGAATATATCTAAGAAACTTTTAAATAAGCTTAGTAATTTTTCATTTCGTAGTTTTTATGTAAACTGTTAGTCTTGTAAGACAATCTCAAGCTCTTCATATACACCGCGCGGAGAAAAGATGCCTTACCTTAAAGGACAGTGTCACTTTATTAACAAGTGATGTGACAATCATTGTAGTAGTACCTGATAACAAATTCAGACCAAATGAAACACACATGCAACAGGACAGGGTGCTAAAGCAGCCGCAGCAGTACACAGTATACCCACTCTGGTGAAAACTGAGGCGAATATTCCCGTACGCAAAATATGATAAAGGTGCCGAATGGCAACCTGCGAAATACTACCCAAGTATCATGCATATTATGTCTGCAATTCGGTAAAGTTGCTGTAAACACTGGGGAACGAGTAAGTTCACACACCACAATGTCCCTCGCGTGTCCAACTGGCGAGATATCTGGTGGTCTTGCTGGTCAGGGCATTTGTTGTACACCACGAAGAGCACGTTTCATAGCAACAGTCGCACGAGGACGTGCACTGTCCTGCTGAAGGAGTACATTACCTCCCTGCTGAAGAAATAGCAGTAGCACGGGAATAAGAGCATGTGCTATGTAGCGGGCACTGGTTATGCTACTCTGTAGGAAGACCGGATGTGACTGCGAGCCTTAACTGATGGCTCCCCACACCACGAAGCCTGGGATGGACCTGTATGTCGTGGGCGAATGCATTCCGAAATAGGCCGATACCAGGTCAAATCTGCAAGCGTGTACATCCATCACTCGCATGCAGACATAAACTACTCTCATCACTGAAAACAGCGGAGTGCCATTCCACTCCTCCGTCGATTCTTTTACGCCGTCAGAGTTTCCCTGATTGGCGGTGTCAGAAGCAGCCTGGCCAGAGGCACTTGTGATATTATACCCTCCGCAAGCAGACAGTTCCCAATTTGCCCTTGGTGACACAGTAGGTGCGACATGTTCCCTGATATCTTCCCTGAGTGATGTTCGGTCGGCCACCGCTGCTCGTACATTGCATCGATCTTGACGTGTATATTTTCTGTACGGACGTCCAGAACCTGGTCAACGGGTGCGAGAGCGTTCCACAGGCCACTGCCGAAAGCAGTGACAACCAGCCCGTGCATTATGCCAACCATTTGGAGCAGTCCTGTCGATGCGTCCATCCAGTTTACTGCAGGCTCACAATTCGACCCCGTCAAACCTGAAGTTGTTCAACAGAAGCATGTACTCGTCGGCGGGGCATAGTTGTACACTGGAATGAATGTTACTGACACTGTCCACCTCTGAACTCAGCACAGTTACTGCTTGCATAGTCAAAACAGAGGACCCACAGACAGGCCTCCTGAGTTCCATCCGATCGCCAATGGCGGTGACTAATGGTTCTTCCATGGTTCTTGCATGCAGGATTCCAACCCACGACCGTAGCAGCCGCGTGGTTCCGGACTGAAGCCCCTAGAACCGCTCGACCACAGCGGCCGGCCGTGACTAATGAATCACTAACACTTCAACAGTTGAGTATGGACATACGATTCGCTGGTGCCACGGAACACAGTTCTTGAAGGTGCTGCATTTTTTTCGGCAATATAGGTCCATCTTATAACCTTTCTTTCAGTTATGAAATATTTTCAAGTTCCTGTTTGTGATTTCTAATTTATGTCCAGCATGTAAAAAATGATTATAGGATGCTCATTGAAACAAGTAGCGGTGTTTGAAATTAAAGTAAAAGTGAATGAAGTGGTAAATCAATGATTTTTGTGTGAAAACTCGTACCTCACATTTCTTAATTGTCCCATCGCCAAGGAATCTGTATCCCCTGGTCCAATGCCCTGATATTTTTCCAGGCTTTCTCTTACAGTGTTTTTTGCGCAGTTGGTCTAGAAAAATAGGGTGGTATTCACAAGGCCTCGTTCCATACTTTCAAAATAACCAATATGAAGAATTTTTATTGTGTCATACAGCTGAAATCGTGTGCAGAACTATTGCTTCTTCTCTCAGCTTTGTTGTTGTTTCGTTCCTGACGTGAAGTGGCCTATTATCTACTTGGTGTACTGAAAGCAAGCTCCCCTTAAAAGATAGAACACAGTGTCCATCACAAATGAAACGAGTCGAGCTGTATCAGATGTCAAGGTAGGTGGTGAATTTCTGGAACCTGTTGCTTAGTTTAAACACTGCTAAATTGTATGAAATGGAGGAACACGTAAAGTCATTAGTAGGGAAGGCGAATGGAAGAACGATCAGATGGAAGCGTTCATGGAATATGGAGTGCAAATGTAAAAAATGTCGCACGGAAGACGTCAATTCTACAGTGCTACTCCAACGTTTGCGTCTGTATCAAGTGCCCATGACAGCAGGCATCGAACGAATTTAGAAATGCTCCGGTAGTACAATATAGGTAACATTTATACGTAAGTAAAACAAAAATTCCTTTTGAACTTAACAGGAAATTTTGGAAGAAGGGTGACATTTTTCACATGAAATCCTATTGGGTACATTTAAAGAAATTCTGTTCAAGAAGCCGTTCTCCTGCATCCATCCCATATCGTGGTAGAAACCATGAAAGTAAGACAGCGATTGAAGTGCGTTCATGGGCATATAGTTATTTTCGCCCCGGTTCATACGGAAATGGAATACGGCAGATAGTTGTTAATATTATTAAGAGGCAACTTCACTGTATAGTAGTATATACGTATATATAAATATCTAAATAAAACTGCTTAGAGAGAAACCAAATATTTAAGGAGATAGGAAACGTTTTCTGTAAATATGGATGACATTTCCCTTGGGATGTAATGCGTATAGCCGAAAGCGACCAATTCGCATCTACCGCGAACTGAAATTTAATTAAACAGAGTAGTTATTTAGACAACAGTACCTTGATTGCCTGGATGCAATTCTATTAACGTAATGTCATTTCATCGTGTAAAAATTCGAAGAATATCACATTCGCCACCGTCGGTAAATACTATCTTTTGAATTAAGTTCTGGTAAAATAGTCCACATCTTTAACAAGCTGTTAATCAAGAGGACACCCTGTATAGTCGCAGAAGTGCGTTAGGAAATTTGAGAAAATGCTGTTGTAACGAAATTGCTGATTCCGTGGAAAATGTTCGCGGAGTCGCTTTGCAGACTGTATGACTGTATGAGAGAAAGAAAAATAAACAGCTGCGTCTATTGGATATTTTGATAACAAACAGACGAGAAAAATCAGGGAGCATTTGAAACTAATTGCAAATGGAGTAGAAATGGGAGCCTAAACTGGGCGGATGCATGGTATAATACACTATTGGCAACTAAAATTGCTGCATCACGAATATGACGTGCTACAGACGCGAAATTAAACCGTCAGGAAGAAGATCCTGTGATATGCAAATGATTAGCTTTTCAGAGCATTCACACAAGGTTGCCGCCGGTGGCGACACCTACAACGTGCTGACATGAGGAAAGTTTCCAACCGATTTCTCATACACAAACAGCAGTTGACCGGCGTTGCCCGGTGAAACGTTGTTGTGATGCCTCGTGTAAGGAGAAATGCGTACCATCACGTTTCCGTCTTTGATAAAAGTCTGATTGTAGCCTATCGCGATTGCTGCTCGCGTTGGACGAGATCCAATGACTGTTAGCAGAATATGGGACAAGTGGGTTCAGGAGGGTAATACGGAACGCCGTCCTGGAACCCAATGGCCTCGTATCACTAGCAGTCAAGATGACAGGCATCTTATCCGCATGGCTGTAACGGATCGTGCAGCCACGTCTCGATCCCTGAGTCACTAGATGGGGACGTTTGCAAGACAACAACCATCTGCACGAGCAGTTCGACGACGTTTGCAGCAGCATGGACTATCATCTCGGAGACCATGGCGGCGGTTACCCTTGACGCAGCAACACAGACAGGATAGTGTACTCAACGACGAACCTGTGTGCACGAATGGCAAAACGTCATTTTATCGGATGAATCCAGTTTCTGTTTACAGCATCATGATGGTCGCATCCGTGTTTGGCGACATCGTGGTGAACGCACATTGGAAGCGTGTATTCGTCATCGCCATACCGGCGTATCACCCGGCGTGGTGGTATGGGGTGCCATTGGTTACACGTCTCGGTCACCTCTTGTTCGCATTGACGGCACTTTGAAAAGTAGACGTTAAATTTCAGATGTGTTACGACCCGCCGGCCGATGTGGCCGAGCGGTTCTAGACGCTTCAGTCTGGACTGCGCGACCGCTACGGTCGCAGGTTCGAATCCTAGCTCGGGCATGGATATGTGTGATGTCCTTAGGTTAGTTAGGTTTAAGTAGTTCTAAGTTCTAGGGGACTGATGACCTTAGAAGTTAAGTCCCATAGTGCTCAGAGCCATTTGAACCATTTGTTACGACCCGTGGCTCTACCCTTCATTCGATCCCTACATTTCAGCAGGATAATGCACGACTGCATGATGCACGTCCTGTACGGGCACATTCTCCAGATCTCTCACCAATTGAAAACGTCTGGTCAATGGTGGCCGAGCAGCTGGCGCGTCACAATACGCCAGTCACTACTCTTGATGAACTGTGGTATCCTGTTTAAGCTGCATGTGCAGCTGTACCTGTACACGTCATCCAAGTTATGTTTGACTCAATACCCAGGCGTATCAAGGCCGTTATTACGGCCAGAGGTGGTTGTTCTAGGTACTGATTTCTCAGGATCTATGCACCTAACTTGCGTGAAAATGTAATCACATGTCAGTTCTAGTATAATATATTTGTCCAATGAATACCCGTTTATCATCTGCATTTCTTCTTGGTGTAGCAATTTTAATGGCCAGTAGTTTATCTGCACTATAAAAAAATATACTACATGATTTTAGCAAGCCATTTTTTCCATTTATATTTAATTGCTATTTGGAACATAATTTCAAGGACTAGAAAGAAGTAAACACATATTAAATTTGAATCTGGGTATAATGCAAAAGAAATATGTATGAAATACAACAACTTGTTTATGAAGCACCTTCCAGGTGAATTCTACCCTATAAGCTGAAGCAGAGCAAACTTACCTCTCTTCAAGATCTACGGTACGATAGAAAGACCAGCAAATCTTCTCAGTCGGAAATCTAACTGAACAGTTCCCATATTCCTAGGCTACTACTCTGAGATGAGAAAAGTAATGGGCTAGCGATATGCACATGTACAGAAGTCGGTAGTATAGCATACACAAGGTGTAAAAGGGCACTGCATCGGCAGAGCTGTCATTTGTACGCAAGTGATCCGTGCGAAGAGGTTTCCAACGTGGTTATAACAACACGACGGGATTTAACAGACTGTGAATGCGGAATGGCAGTTCGAGCTAGACGCATGGGACATTCCATTTCGAAAATCGTTTGGAAATTCAAGATTCCGAGATCAACAGTGTCAAGACTGTGCCGAGAATACCAAATTACAGGTATTACCTCTCACCACGGACAGTGCAGTAGCCGACAGCCTTTACTTAAAGACCAAAAGCAGCGATGTTTACGTAGAGCTGTCAGTGCTAACAGAAGAAGCGACACTGCGTGAAATAACCGCAAAAATCATAGTCGGACTTACGACGAACGTATCCATTAGGACAGTGCGTTAATGGGCTATGGCAGCAGACGACCGACACGAGTGCCTGTGCTAACAGCACGACATCGCCTGCAAAGCCTCTCTTGCGGTCGTCAACAGATCGGTTTGACCGTAACCGACTGGAAAAGCGTGACCTGGCCTACAGAGTCCCGATTTCAGTTGGCAAGGGGTGATGGTCGGGTTCTAGTGTTGTGCAAACTCCATGAAGCCATGGACCCAAGTTGTTGACACGGCACTGTGTAGGCTGGTGGCTTCTCCTTAATAGTATGGGCTGTGTTTATGTAGAATGTACTGAGTCCTCTGATCCAACTGAGACGATCATTGACCGGAGATCGTTATGTTCGGCTACTTGGAGATCATTTACGGACACTCATGGACTTCATGTTCCCGAACAACGATGGAATTTTCATGAATGACAATACGCCGAGTCACCAGGCCACAACTGCTCGCGATTGGTTTGCAGAACGTTCTAGACAATTCGAGTGAATGATTTGGCCAGCCAGGTCACTCGACCTGAATACTATCGAACACTTATGGGAAATAATCGAGAGGTTAGTTCGTGTTTTCAAAATCTTGCACCAGAAACACTTTCGCAGGTATGGACCGCTACAGAGGCAGCATGGCTATATATTTCTGCAGGGGCTTCCAACGACTTATTGAGTCCATGCCACGTCTAGCTGCGGACAAGAGGAGGTCCGACACGATATTAGGAGGTATTCTGTGACTTTTGTCACGTTTGTGTGTACCCAGGATCAAGCATGCCATAAACGTGATTAATACTTGGACATAAATACTTTCGGGAAAAAAAATTGCACGTTATAGTACTTGTCTATCTCACAGGTGTAACGTCAGGAAGTTTCGAGGCCGTTGTTACTCTTTATGGATAAATTTCGAGTAAGTGCTGTTCAGTGGAACAGGGTTAGTCTAATCGACTGAAATTTTCCTTTATTATATGCCTAAGAAGGTGCACTCAGGCGCCAGTCTAGAGTTCATACCATTAGTGCACGTATCTAGCAAAGTCTTACTACAACGCCTATAAGTCCTATAATGAGATGAGAATTTACGTATAAACGTTTAAAGCTGTGTTAAATAACTTCAGAAAGAGCGTCTGTTCATTTTTGCTTTTGCTACTGTATGTGACGAGCTGAAGTATCACACGTCGTTTCAGTTACTTGTTCCTGAAACATTTTCGACATGCCACGGTTTTAATCGCAGATGCTGCTGTTTCTGTTACGCGTTCACGTATCGGTTGTTGGCGTAAAATGACGTAGGCTTGCTATGGCGTCAGCGGCGAGCGCTTTAATAATTGCTCCATCCCGGGTTCGCAGGTTAATCAGAGCGGTCAGCGGTAAATCACGACCGGCGCTAGCAGCCGGAAACCCTGCCCGCAAACGTTTACGTGGCGGCTAAAACGAGATAAACTGCGAGCCACTCAAACAATCAGCTGCTGCCCGCGTCGCGAGTTCAGCAGGCAAGACAACAGCAGTTCGAAGACAACATCATCACAGGCCTGTCGCTTCTTTCTCTTCTTGTTATTCTGCAGAGAAATAAGTGTTTTCGTTTCGCAGCCTCGCGCTTGTTCACGTGGGGCAGTGCTGCTTAGCTGTGCCCCCAGGTTCGTCTTGTATGTTTATGCAAACACTGCGTCATGCGCCATTAAAAGGCATTAGAAATCTCAAATGGAAATCTGTGCAGGCGGCGGGTCCTGACAGCCGGTCAGATTGGTATCCGGCTGCCGCTGCCGCCCAACAACACTTCACCACTCCCATCGTCAGGACGGAGGTTATTTTGTTTTCTATTTCATCTCACTGGACAGGAATGGGAGCGTCAGCTTATTACGTTGCTATGATTTTGCTTGCAACCGAAATAGGGAATGAGGCTCCGCATGACTGAAAGCAGCATTCTGTAATTAGACGCATATCTACAGACGTTACTTAAAACTTGGAGAGCATACAGAACGTACTGTTTCAGAATAATTCGTTTCGAATGCAAGAGAAGTGATAAGCGATTTGTTGGATTGACTATGCTTTCTGTGAAAGCTGCTGTCAGCAGTTCCTCATACACCGTTTGATCTACCGCACTACGCATCCAAAGGTGTCGGGTTAGATCGTCGATCAGTTCTAGGACTTTTTCTACCACTTATTACTTTTTCCATCTCGGGCAGTATTTTCGACGTGAAAAATTCAAAGCCACATCGTAGTTCTGAGTCTGCTTTAAGTTGAATCGGTCATTGCAGAAAGGTCATGAATCGGCTTTTTTACGAAATTGAGTTAACAAGAAGGCCAGTAGTCAACCATCAAATAGGTTCACTATCGGAGTTCGAAATCTTCAGTCGACGTAGAAATTTCATAAATCATTGACCCGAAATGGCTCCGGGCACTATGCGATTTAACTTCTTAGGTCATCAGTCGCCTAGAACTTAGAACTAATTAAACCTAACTAACCTAAGGACATCACACACATCCATGCCCGAAGCAGGAATCGAACCTGCGACCGTAGCGGCCGCTCGGCTCCAGACTGTAGCGCCTAGAACCGCACGGCCACTGCGACCGACTTCGTTGACTCGAGTCACTTTTGCAATGACTATGCGGAAGTGTGTTTAATTGAAAGGAAAAGACGCTGGTGGCCTGTTGCTGTAATTTTTTCTTTTTAAGTGTGACAAACTAACAGTCCGGTTAATGGTTCGCTGTGGAAGGTCCAAAAAATTTTACGGTAAAATTAATGAATTTTCTGAATGCAGTGAAAAGGGAATTAATGTCTGTGGGCAGAAGTATGACTACATGCAAAATTTACCATTACCAAATATTCCTGTTCAAGTTATTTTTTACTTGAAAAAGCGACCGGTCAATGTTTTAAACAAACAGTTTGAAACGTAAGCACTCACGATGAAGGCGAAGCCAAGAAAGACGGAAATGAAGTTTCCTCATTTGTACACCATTACATCCGGAAACATATACCAAAAGATACGAATGAGCTTTACGTGTTATCCACCGGGTGTGCCAGTCAGAATAACAATAACACAATGATTCACTTTTGCTTAAGATTTGTATCAGCTGGGAGATTTAAGGAGATGAAAAATTACTTCCCTATACACAGGAAAAGTTTACTTACAAATGATAAACATAGGACTATAAAGAAGTAGATGAATCATCACGACAGAACCTATTTACTTGAAGAGTATGCCATAATGATCAAAAAGTCATCAAGTAAATTCTCAGTGCAAACTGTTGACGATATTACTATATTAGCATTTAAAAATTAGTGGCCTGTTGGGTTTAAAAAGCTTTGCCTCTCTGAATCAAGTATGGGAAAATTTACTAAGGAGCATAACATTTCTTCTTGCCCTTGTAAATTGATGAGTTTTGAGTATGATGCACATTATCCTGGACAAGTGAAAACAAAACAGTTCATTGTTGGTTCTGTCACAGTGATATTTTAGTTCATTTACAGCTTCACTAAGGATCACGTACTTCTCAATGAGTTAGCACTTTCTGAAAAATGGGTGCCCATCAATGTCAAAACAATGCAAAATACATTGAATGCGAAAAGGTGTATTCCACCTGAATAAATGGAATTTAATGAGGAATTGCAAGAATGGGCAACAGCACGAGGAACAAACTAGTTTTATTCTGTTTTGCTTAACCACTGTTATAACAAGCGCATCTACATCTCCAAATGAAAATAAGCAGTGAGTCTTATTTGCGTTTGCAGTTCACGATATTTACTGTTTTTTTAATCAACATGTTTTTCCAAGTATAGCGTTCATTGATTGTAACGAATAGACGAATAGTTATTCATTGCAAAAAGGTCATGAGTTAGCAGTTTTTAAATTTACTTTTTGATAAATTATAGATTACAAAACAAAAATACACAATGTTATACAGATCTTGAAGACTCGACAACCATTGACATCAAATTATCAATAAATCCACAGAGGGTTTTTGGTGTAGGAAGTTTCTGCCTTCTCCTGTCAAGTATTACTTTTATAACTCGTACCCTCTTGAAATGATCAGTTCGACTGAGGATGCACCTAAAACAGTCTCTGCAAGTTAATGCAAAGGTACGACAGCACGTAGTAAAGGAATGTTGTATTGAAATTTGATGACTGCTTTGCATTTACTATCGTCTAAGATATAGGTGTCCTCGTTCCGAATGTTGGTTTGAACACTACACTGCCTTACTGCGCGTTGTCGTATTGGAGGTGAACTGACTTTCGCAGCCAGTCATAGGGGAACTTACAGTTCAGCGCGGACTTCTAACTGTGGTGCAACTCGTCATTCTTCGTGTAAAAGGTATAACCAGAATGTATGGGCAAACACACAGGATATATTGCTCACACAGGAAAAGAAAATACACTATCTGATTGAAAGTGTACAGGACCTATTAGTGGAAATTGTTATGGAGTGCGTAAACCTTTAGCCTTTATGATGTCTCGAATTATGTTGAGGATATGTGAATGTCTATGAAGGAGTGGCAGCCCACTCTTCCTCAAGAGCTTAAATCAGAGAAGATACTGATGCTAGATGATTCTGTCTGGAGGGAGTTGACGTTCTAGTTGACGTTCTAGTCCACGTATCAGGTGTTCCATTGGGTTGAGGTCAGGATTCTGGGCAAGCCAGGGCATTTCAGGAATGTTATTGTCCACAAACCATTATCTCACAGATCTTGCTTTATGACAGAGTGCTTCGTCATTCTTATAGAAGCAGATATCGCCTGCGAACAGTTCGTGCAGTACACGCTGATGTCAAACGAGTTCATATCTTTCCGGACGTAGCATTTTCTTAAGTGAAATAAGGGGACCAGACTCCAACCACGATAAACATTCCCATACCGTAACACAAACTCCTCCGTATTCCACTGCTGGCGCAGCAGGTTATGGCCTGTAACGTTCTCTAGGCATTTGCCAAACCCAAACCTTTCCACCGGATTGACACAGGGTAAAGCGCGATTTATCACTCCAAGTCGCTCGTTTCCTGTCATCCACTGTCCAGTGGCGTCGCCTTTTACTCCACCTCAAGCGTTACTTAGTACTGACTAAGAACTTTGTGCCCTATGAGGAGCTACTCGCCGATTGTGCCCTATGAGGAGCTACTCGCCGATTGTGCCCCATTCCTTTTAACTCCCTGCGCAAAGCCACTGTGCTAATTGGACTGCTGCTAGCAGTTTGTAACTCTCGACTGATTGCTTCCGCTGCTTTCGTGCGACTGTTTACAACCCCCACCCCCACGCCCAATGCTCGACGGTCCCAGCCCATCAGTACACGGCGTCTGCCTTTCTCGGTATAGCTGTAGTTGTTCCTTCGCGTTTCCACTTCACAGTCTCATCACCAGCAGTTGACTTGGTCAGCTCTAGACAGGATGGAATGTCCCAGGGGCATCTAATGACTAGCCCACTTCCGAAGTCACTGAGCTCTCGTGTCCCACCCATTGCGTTCTTACTGATTCTCTACTGATGGCATAATGCTACACGCCACTTTTTAAACTTTCGGATCCGTCTGTCGTGACATCTATTGCTGGTGTCCAGCAGCGACCAGTCGCAAATTAGTTTTAAGTTATTTCATTCAAAAAGGGCCGTTATCGCTTTCGAATAAATATAATTCATCATCAGACGGTTTTCGTGCTTTCGTGAGAAAACATATCATGTTCGTTTACTGGCAAATTGCTTACAGTAAACAATAATACATACTTACACACGCGTAATAAGGATGGGTGAGCTATAGACTTGTATTTGAATGCAACTTACTTGAAATGTCGATCCGGGACATTTGTTTTTGCGGATGATCTCCAACGAAACGTACCGATATAGTCCTTGGTATTTTCACATTCACACGCTTTGATTTTCATTATTAAGCACTTCCGTTAGGCCACAAATAAATTACTATTCCATACCACGTGTTTGGATTCATTCCCATCATATGAATACAAAGTGCATGAGTGTCAAAGACACTGCAATACAAAGATACGTACATTACAATGATACGGCATTTTGGGGAAGAAAGCGTGTATTACTGTTACATCAAATTGTAGACGTATGTCACATTAAACGTAGGGCGTTAAGTGCGGAGAAATAAGCCAGAATTAGCGAATTAGTGCATTACAAACTTATTTTACAGATTTATAGAGAAAAATGCAGGTAAGACATGTGAAAATTTCATGCAGCCTGATTTGTTTGGATATGAATGTTGTGTGAATTACTGTTCTGTGGACATGGGGTTTTTGTTTATAATTTGTTGTGCGGTTTGCTATTATGACAAGATCATAGCCATTATTATAAGCTGACGTTGTAATTACATTGTTTTCATTTTGTTGAAGTGTGCGATAGATTTCGAAGTTTCCGATGGTCTGTGCTATTTCAGAGCGTATGTCCAGAGAGAGGGGGGATGGTGTTTCGTAAATAATCGGCCGAGTCCGTCGAGTCATCTGTTCCATCGATCTTGCGCCCTGTGGACAATGCGATGGGGGCCTAATTTTTTCAGTAAGGTCATCCGGCCGACCCCTAACTCTCTTCTGACTGCCTCATTCAGAAAACGTTCTTAACGCCCCTTCGTATTGTTTTGAATCTTACAAGTAAACCTACTCAAGCGATACACTTCAATTTTGATTGGCACTGAATATGTCGTAGTGTAGAACAATATAACATACACATATTTTTTTTATACATGCCCATACGGCCGTCAAGGGGGTGGAACACCTCCTCCAAAAAAAGTGAATGAATACAGTTGAAATGATAATAAATAAAAAGCTTCAAATAAAATAGTTTCGAAGGTACGCTACAACGGTGCACCCAGATTTGTCGAAAAAGTAGGTTTTTTTCGAAGTCCCTTCCCTCTCCCCCCACACTATTTTGTTTTCCATTTCGACATCTGACTAACAGAAAAACGTATAGAATTGTCAATACCAAAGTTAGTCATATATGATGAAGTGGTACTCCAAAGAAGCATTTATCAGAAATGAGCTAGAAATATCTGTATATCGTTGTGCGCGCAAACGATATGTGTTCGCTTCAATGCCAATTGTCACGTTGGCTTATTTAATAAGTCGTTACCAGATAAATATATACTAAATGTATATTCTACATGTAATATTCTATTCTATTCCTTTAATTTTACGAAATATAAAATATTTTCTGTTGTGTTTGTGCTTTCTTTTTACATTTGGTGTAATTTCTTGGTTTGAAATTGTAATCTTTTCAGATTCACACTGTATTTGAAATTTTTGTACGTTATTGTTGTAACAGTATTGTAAATCTGTACAGAAATGAGAAAGCAAAGAATTTTTCAGATCAAAAAAATGCTGAATGCACTTTGATTTTACGCACCAAGCACATCGGACTATAGCAGTTTAATGACAATAATTACGTCTGAAAAATGTTTCATGGAATTTTTCCACAACAGAAATGTATGTACGTCTAACAGGCAAATCACACTTACCGTTCCGCCAGGAATGGTTAAAATATTCATCTCTTTTCATTGTTTATGAATGGTGGTAATTTTTTTTTCTTTCAGTCTAGTTCATGATTCTACAAACATTTTTCATTCATATTAGGTGCATAAATCTGTCCAAACCATTACCTTAGGAGCTTCGATGTCAGTTTACCGGACGTAAAAGCGAACACGACGGTATTATCTGCTTTGTATAAATCTTTTTCAAGTTCTGATGCGAACTTGCCATTTTTTTCTTCGGCCACTACGAGCAATGGGGACATTAAATTCCTGCTTGCAATTATAATTGAACTTGTCGCGTAACTACGTGTTAAGGCACTCAGGAATTTCGCTAGAATATCAATTTTTGATGTTCCTCTGAAGGATAATGTTGGTCCTACATGTATTTCCAAATTAAATCTTGACTGGTAAGAATTATACATGTTGGCTTCGCCAATCAATACATTTTTTGACTTCAGTCTTCACAAATTCGTAAGGTTTTCTTCTCAATTCTGCTTTATTCGCTATTTGCGTTTGAGTGATGAGTTTATTGATTTTCCTTGTAACAGTTCGGTGTCTTACTTTAAAATTTTGAATCTATTTTGAGGAAACCTTGAACAAATATTGTGATAAATTACCATCACCCGTCGCTTGTAAAGCCCATCTCTTTATACCCAGATCATGTATCCGTACTGACATGTCCATGGACATTAAAAATTTATCTAATACGTATTCGGATGTATCTAATAACTTCTCATTTCCCATCTCACCCGCAGCAGTTTGTGCTTTCCACACATACAGATCTTCTCTCTTTGTGACTTTTCTGCATCTATGTTTTACAGTTTCAAATTTGTTTTTACCACAGCAACTAAATTTAACGGCTTTTTGTTTGTACTCAGTGTCTATGTCACGTTTTCTTTCGTCTTCAAACCTTTTAGTAGTGTGACTTTCCACAAAAATGTCATTGTCAGCAGCATCTGTAATCAAATCTTCTGTGATGCAAAAGTAATTTCTAAGCTAGTGATCATAGTTTCCATGTTATATTGTGGCTGAAAACTTTTTGTAAATGGTAATAAAGTGTCCTGTGTCTCAAAGGCGTGAGCAAAGAGTGGACTGCACATCCAATGTTCGGCGTGTCGGCGTCACAATCAATGATGTGAACTAAGCGTCCCGGCATGCAGCGTTTTCTTCACACCACTTACTCCCACTCCACTGTCACCTGGACTCGCATTCGGGAGGACGACGGTTCAATCCCGTCTCCAGCCATCCTGATTTAGGTTTTCCGTGATTTCCCTAAATCGTTTCAGGCAAATGCCGGGATGGTTCCTTTGCAAGGGCACGGCCGATTTCCTTCCCAATCCTTCCCTAACCCGAGCTTGCGCTCCGTCTCTAATTACCTCGTTGTCGACGGGACGTTAAACACTAACCTAACCTAATAACATACTAATAATCCACTGTCGCTGCGCTTGGCTAAGGTTGGTCGGATGAGGGAAAGAGAGGTTCAATGCATTCAGGAAACAATTCTGCACTTCCTCATTATTGTACAGATTTACAATAATGTTACAACAATACTGTACAAACAGTTTCAAAAAATTGTTCCAATGGCTCTGAGCACTATGGGACTTAATTTCTGAGGTCATCAGTCCCTTAGAACTTAGAATTACTTGAATCTAACTAACCTAAGGACATCACACACATCCATGCCCGAGGTAGGATTCGAGCCTGCGACAGTAGTGGTCGTGCGGTTCCAGACTGTAGCGCCTAGAACCGCTCGGCCACCCCGGCCGGCTAAACAGTTTCAAATTTAACACGAATATCACAAATCACTAAAGGTTATACCTCCCCCCCCGCCCCCAAAAAAAGAAAAAATACCAAATATAAAAAGAAAATACAAATACAACAACGATATTTTATATTTCATGAAGCTGAGAGAAAAAAATATAGATCAATGTATGTAGAATATACATTTAGTATATATTTATCGGGGAAATATTTATGAAAACAACCCAACGACACATATCGGGTGCAAATGCAGCGATATAGAGGTATTTCTGACAATGCGTCTTTGAAAAACTCCATCATATGTGATTGAGTTTTGTAAAAACGTTGCTGTACGTTTTGCTGTTAGTCGAACGTCGAAATGAAAAACCAAATAATGAGGGAGGGAAGGGATTTCGAAAAAAAGAAAATGTGTATTTCGAAAAATATGGGTGCACCACTGTAACGTACATTAAAAACCACAGAACTTTCGTTTGAAGTTTCTGTTGTATCTGTTAACATTTCAGCAGTATTCGTTCAGAAGTATTAAACTCGTTTTCTTTCAAGGAATGTTTGAAGCCCTCAACGGTCGTAAGGGCACTTATAAAAAACATGTGTCTTATTTTGCTCAACACTGCAAAATATTCAATGTCGATCAAAATCTATGGGCATCCCTTCGGTAGGTTTACTTGTTAATTTTATATATTGGTTTAAGATGTCGGCACGTAGTTATCCCTCAGTATTCTTCGTCCCTGCTGATGAATCCTCCTTACACTACGGACATTGCACGCAACTCTGTTAATTCGCTGTTCCAAGGTGTCTTGGGAACAGCCCTGACTTGCCTGTGCCCGCCGAAGGAGCCCAGTAAGAACATGCGCCCTGTCTTCGTTTCCAGGTAAATGTTTATCTTAGATGCTATTTCCGCAATAACTGAATTTCAGTTTACTCTCTTTAAATCACAGCCTTCCAGTGCTATCACTGTTTCAAGAAATTTCGGTTACTGTTCCGACGTCAAGGGGTATGACATTATGGTGGCTATGGGTCGTATGCTGTTTAACTTCTCACGACATGAAGTTACTGTAATAGCCTCTGTCCGATTTGCTAGGGTTATTTCTACACTGGTTTCATTTAGGGGTACATATATCTATTCTAACAGCTTGCTAGTCATACGGTTGCGTAGCTTTGATGACAAGATAGCTTCGGATAAGAGTGACGACTGCTGTCTTGGTATTTCGATTTCTAACTATCGTGGTCACATCTATCGAGAAGTGCCCAAGATCCCCATTCCCAATATATCGATCTTAGAGTAGCACGACAACGACACCCAGTTCCTGTACATTCTTATGCAGCTCACTCATAACTGATGCGTAATGCACAGCATTGATGTACAGGTATCTGTTGTTGTTAGGCGATGTTGTATGCACACAACATTGAAGTGAGGGTATGGTGGGGCTTTTATGAACTGTTTGTATGCCTGTTCACGGCTGAAAAGTTTATTTTAGCATGTGAAGGAACTATCTCACTAAATGACAGAGGTCTCTAATATCTGTAGCGAGTGTCCATACTTGCTGCTACTAGATATAAATTTTATTTTCTTTCACTTCCGCTACAGAAAGGTTTCAGTGCAATTACCACTATCGAGTGACGTATATACCGTTTACATGGACTGACATAACATCTTTGGCAACTGTATTTTGACTGTCTTTCTATATTTGTTGAATTAAGGCAGTAATTAATTTGTTATGACAATAATATGATAATTTTGGAGCTACGATCCCATATACACTGAGGTGATAAAAGTCATGGCATATCTCCTAGTATGGTATATTGCATTTCCTTTCTCCCGGAATACTGCAACACCTAGACGTGGCATGGGCTCAACAAGTCGTTGGAAGTCCCCTGCAGAAGTATGGAGCTATGCTGCCTCTTTAGTCGTCCATAATTGTGAAAGTCTTGCCAGTGCAGGATGCTGTGCATGAACTGACCTCTCGATAATATTCTACTAAATTTCGATGGGGTTTATGTTGGCCAATCTGAGGGGCCAAATCATACGATCGAATAGTACAAAATGTTCTTCGAACCAATCACAAACAACTATGGCCTGGGGACATGACATAGTTGTTTGGGAACATGAAGACCATGAATGGCTGCGAATGGTTTCCAAGTAGCCGAACATAACAGTTTCCAGTCAATGATCGCTTCAGTTTGAACCAGAGCACCCAGTCTGTTCCATCTAAACACAGCCCACACAATTATGGATCCACCACTAGCTTGAACAGTGCCTTGTTGACAACAAGGGTCCATGGCTTCGTGGGGTCTGCGGCATACCCAAACAATACCATAAGCTCTTACCAACTGAAATTAGGACTCGTCTGACAGGACGATTTACCTGTCGCTTAGGGTCCAACCGATGTGGTCACGATCCCAGGAGAGGCGCTGCAGGACAAAAAAATGGTTCAAATGGCTGTGAGTACTATGGGACTTACCTTCTGTGGTCATCAGTCCCCTAGAACTTAGAACTACTTAAACCTAACTAACCTAAGGACATTACACACATCCATGCCCGAGGCAGGATTCGAACCTGCGACCGTAGCGGTCACGCGATTCCAGACTGAAGCGGCTGCAGGACATACCGTGCTGTTAGCAAAGGCACTCTCGTAGTTCATCTGCTGCTACAGCCCAATAAAGCCAAATTTCGCCGCACTGTTTCATGGATAAGTTCGTCGTACGACCCACATTGCTACCTGTGATAATTTCAAGCAGTGCTGTTTATCTGTTAGCATTGACAACTCTACGCAAATGCCACTGCACTCGGCCTTTATGTGAAGGCCTTCGGGCACTGCGTTGTCCGTGGTGAGAGGTAATGCTTGAAATCTGGTACTATTGCCATGCCCTTGACACTGTGGATCTCGGAATATTGTCTTTCCTAACGATTTCCGAAATGAAATGTTCCACGTGTCTTGCTCCAGCTGCCATTCCGGGTTCAAGGTCTGTTAATGTCCGTCCTGCTGTTATAATCACGTCGGAAACCTTTCCACAAGGATCACCTGAATACAGATGACAGCTTTGCGTATGCACTGCCCTTTTATATCTTGAGTACATGATACTACCGCAATCTGTATTTGTGCATATGGCTATGCCATGATTTCCGTCACTTCGGTGTATGGCGGTATACAGGGCGAGTCACGTAAGAAGTAACACAAATTTATTTCGTGTACGGTTTCAGGTATCGGCACGTGGTTTCCGGCAAATGATAGTACGCTAAGGGGCGTTTGCTTTGTTGTGTGATAAAGAGCCTTAACTCTTGTATCGATCGCGATGTTGAAGCAAGTATGATTTTTTTAAAATATTATGATATACTTCTTAACAGCATTAGAAAGGACTTGAAAGACGAGCACGGTGATATAGTGCTTGTTATGTCGAGGTTGTAACTCTTCGGAAAAGAACCCGAGAAATATTTTAAAATTGGAGGACAAGTCGATAGTAATCGGCTATGGCGTTATAAACAGGCTCATGCCAGGCTAAGTCGTTGTATCAAGCGTTTCGCTGTTTACTTGTCTGCTCTGCAGAACTAGCAGGAACTGCGTTGTCTGTCGGCAGGTCATTTCGGCTTCAATATTCCTTACATGCAGACATGTATACCATTGAGAAGTTAGACATACTAATTTTATATGGCGAATAGAGGAACGAGACGTATTGTCAAGTAGTCTGGGATCAGCCAGACTAGTGTCATTCGAATTACACGTGAGTTCCACCCTTACCATCTGTCACTATGTCAAGCACACAGAGGACTTGATTTCGAAAATCGTATAGTATTTTGCTTGTTTGCTCTGCATCTCTTGGGAGATAACACTACGTTTTCCCAACGTGTGCTGTTTACCGACGTTGTAACATTTGCGAACCACGGTAACGTAAATTTACATAACATGCGCTACTGGGGCAGCTGAAAATCCACGCTGGTTGCGCCAGGTACAACAACAATGACCGTGAAGTGTAACGCTATGGTGCGGCATCATAGGAATTGCCATTATGGGGCATTAGTTCGTCCCAGGCGTGTTACATTGAAAGAGGTACACACACATTGTTTCGAACTGCTCTTCTCGAACAGGTATCACTGGATAAGTGGCGGTGTATGTAGTTTCAATATGACGGCTGGCCAGGTCTCTTGATCTAACCCCTTTTGATGTCTTTCTATGAGGAGAACGAAAAGATGCATTCTTCCATGAAGTCCCAACTACGCCAGACGATCGCCACAGCAAGCAACGTGTAAACCTGGCTTGCTGCATATAATGACTGGGCCTCGCACGGGAGCTCTTCTTGGTGGTGTTTACACCGCAGTAGCGGACTCTGCCCACATTGCTTTCCAATTTAAGTACATTTCTCGGATTCTTTCGCGAAGAGTTTCAACCTCAACATTAACAAGCGTTATATCACTGTACGCGTCTTTTCAGGGGATTTCGGATGCCGTTAAAAATATCATGATATTTAAAAAATCATAATTGCTTCACTATCTCGATCGACACAAAATGTAAGCCACTTAATCACACACCAAAATACATGTGACTTAGCGTACTATCATTTGCCGAAAACCTCGTTTCGACACCTGGAAACGTTCGCGAAATGAAAGATGTGTTATGTCTTAGGTAACTTACGCCATATGTATGTGTCTGTATAAATCCCAACAAAAGATACTTAAACCCCGCCTCTTTTCGTCCTTCTTTATTTGTGCCGCCAACACACATTATCTTTCTCTTTAGCTAAGAATTCCAGACAAAGAGGCTGTACTCGATATACAGTGTGTAACTAAGTTCCCTTTAGTGAGTCCTAGGACAGTCTCCTTCCACCAAAACAAGAAAAAATTCCCAGTAAATACGGGCTCTTAAAAGCATACCTTAAGAACTACGAGCACTTGATCGCCTTCACTACTGTGAAACACATGTCTTCTATGAGTAGGTTCTCATAGTTCTTGAGGTAGATATTTTAGAGTAAGTGAATACTAGACTTTTTCTGGTTTTGGTCCATACTACTTCCCCTCAAAATACGAGAAGCAAAGAGCTAGCAGTAGAAGAGATGTGTTTCACAGTATCGAAGATATACAAGTGATCATAGCTCTTAAGGTACACATTTTAGACCCAAAGTTCACTAGAAAATTTTTTATTATTTTGGCGTAAGGAACATGTCCTCAAAGTCTGTAGAGGGAATTCAGTAATGATCCGTATAAAGCCCTTCCTTGACGTTTCATCTCCGACTGTGGGTGACGTCCTCGGTTTTGAAACAAAGAACGGCAACTCCATCGAGGGCTCGATGGACCACCGCATTTATAAGAGTTGTACAGATGGCTCCACCTTTGTGCATTTCAACCCGATTGCGTTATTATCTCTGTCTCACATTTCTGTTCTAGATTACAAGTAATTGATTGTCATTACGTTGACGCAGACTGACATCCATGTTTTACCTAATTTAACATCTTGCTCTTTCCTGTTAAAGTTATTATTGTGTTTGTAATCGCTATCGCTTCTCTATACATGCTGCAGTAATACCACGTTGTCTCTGCTAAAACTTTCATCTCAATGAATTTTCTTTTACGGCTCACATCTCGGAAAACTTGTTTTTCTATGGTCGATTATTATGTATGTCCCAAGCGGCAGTTCGTTTTGCGTTCGGTTAAGCGGGAGGTAACACTTATTTTTGTCGTTCCAATGTACATCTGACCACAACTACATGGAATTTTGTACGCCTCAGATGTCGTTAGTGCATGACGTATATCTTTGGCCATTGCGAAACTTTTTTTTATCTTCTTGGTGGGTCTAAGGAAAGTTTCAACACCATACTTGTTAGATGGAGTACTTGATGTACTTCCTTACTGCAGTAACAATTTTTCTTGAAACCCGACCGTAAGTGATTCATTTCATATTGTAAATTTTCGTACCTCTGTCCACCAAGGGCTTAATGACACCTCCTTTATGTCTTGGGTGATGAATGGAGGTGTAGATCAGTGCGTGTGGCTTTTCTGTACATCTTATGGCTCAAAGTCCTGTACACGCGTTTGATCACAGATAGCCCAGAAATTTGAGCTGCCCATCCTGAATTGAGTTTTTGCGTTGATACTACGAGATGTACCAAGAAGAAGTCCAATTTCTCTTCATTGTGTGTCCATATTACTAAGATTCATGCACATAGCAGGCTGTCTGCAGCGCCCGTTGTTCGAAAATCTCCACAAACAAATAGGCAAAAGTTCTAGTTAGAGAACGACACAATTTGCTCGTAAAATTCACTGCTGCATTCAAAATGAGTTGTGGAGAGACAGTGTCTAATTAAACCTACCTCATCAATGGAAAAAGTATTTTCTATATAGGAAATGCCTCGTTCACAGAAATGTACAGGATAATAAAGAATACAGCATCAAAGCTGACAAGAATATCACTCGGGCCAACTGTTACTTGCATCTGCTAACAACAACAATTTCAATCGTGTTTGAAACCGATTGTCATTGTCAAGGCTGGACACTTGTCTCCGGTCCCTGTTGGTTAGGATAATCTACGTCCATTGTTCTTACGCCGTGCTGTATGGCATCGAGTGGTACACTATTCCATGTAGTCACGTTAGAGAGCCCGTACTGATACACCAACAAATCGTCATTCACGATGTGGCTAGTGGCACGCCCAAACACCATAGCTTCTTACTGCCGTTCTGACACATCTCCACGGAAAGCCATGCCACTGCGCCGAAACCATAGGAATGGCGGACACGTACACACCATTTCACTGCGGCGTTTACATCACAGGTGGTGGCTCACACACCCCATGGTACCAGTTTTACACCATTTACAGCGCTCCAGAGCGATCAGTGTGCCCATTTAAGGTGGCGACTAGTAAGAGGCATGTTCAGAAAATTAGTGCACTAGATTTTTATATCTTATTAGAAAAAGCATATTTGAAAAAGCTACAGGATATTGTTGATACACTGGTTGACTATTTTTCCACATCATTGCCGTGCGGTTCAATGCATGTGGTGAGCTGTGACACAAGTTTCTTTATGCCCTCCTCGAAGAACTCTCCCACCAGCTCTTCCCCTACCTCAGACCCTTTTTCTCCACTTGCTTGTAGGTTGAAAATTCGATTCCACTCATATGAGCTGTCAGGGAGGTGAAAGCAAGACAAACAGAAGGCCCCAAGCCAGGGGAATACAAGTAATGGTTTAAAACATTCCTACAAAATGAGTCCAAGAGCGCCTTGGTGGCTAAGGCTGTGTGAGGAAGGGTGTTGTCGTGCGACATGCACACTACTTTCGTCAGCATTCCTCTCCTTTTGGTTTGAGCGCTCTTTTTGAGTTTTTTTAAGATCTGAAAATATCGTTGTGAATTGGTGAATTGATGGTCTCCAGCTGAGGTAGAAATTCAACCAAAATGATGCCTTTTCGTTCCCAAAACACTGACAACGTGATTTTTTGCCAGAAATTGTGGTTTTGAAGTTTTTGGTAGATGGGGAATTGGTGCGACGCCAGAGTAACGACTGTTTTTTGTCTCAGGCGTATAATGAGTCACCTACGTTTCGTCTCTAGTCACAACAGCACTCGGTAAACCCACACGTTCCAGTTCAAGTCACTCAAGAAACTCGCGGGTGCTAGTGACCCGATTTCTCTTGTGCTGCTCTGTCAGCTGTTTTGGGACCCAAAGTCAGTTAGCGATATTCACGAACAGTTTCCTTGACTTTTTGAGCCAACTCATCATTCAAAAGGAAGGTCTTTAATTCCTGTTTTTGTTGTGTCTCCACTAAACTCCGTACACCACTTAAACACACTCGTTCTGTTCATAAGACCTCCGCCGTAAACTGTTTTGATTTGCGAAAAAATTTCGGAAGGTGTTATTCCGTCCGCGAGTAGGAAGCGAATCACAGCACGTGCCTCGCACTTAGCGAGATTTCTTAGCGACGTCTTCAACGCAACTAGACACTACAACGCGAATTTACGTACTACCGTCTTCCTGCGATACTTTCTGTGCTCAGGGGATCTCCCTCTATCACTCAGTGTTGTCAATGCTAAAAAGAGAGAACTACAGCCCGTTATGGTCACAGTACACTTATTTTCTGGATAGGCCTATGCCACTAATCATGGCCGGTGAGCCTACAAACCTTCGTTGGGGCACACCAATTACTACCCTCCTTTCTGTTGAACACTGGCCATCCAGCATAATGAAATTGTTCCTATTAGTCAACTATTCATCGAATCAATCACATGTCTGTGAAGACACCCCATATTGTTATACCTTGGTTAGTACAGTTCTAACGTGTTGCGAAAATCGGAGATGTCATATAAAGGTACTGCTTGGTAGATATCGTCTAGGCATGCAGCACGCTGTCTTTCATACAGCTTGCTTTCCCCTGAATCCGTGATGAGTCTTTGAGAGAAGATTATTTTCCTGCGGGAACCTCTCCATGTTTGATATTAAAATATTATGCATCCGAAGCTTGCCGCATCCGCAGCAGATGGCCATTAATTTCAATATACCCCGTTTCTTCTCCAGGTTGTTCTTGAATCTGCAGATGTGTATAGGCGTCCAGTTAGGCAAATTATCAACATCCTAGTATACATGATCACTATGGTTCAGTCTTTCTTCATGGCCGAAAAATTTAAGTCTTCAATATTTGACTATAGTTTCCTCCACATCAGCAGTGGTAAAACGAAGTAGCCGACACCATAAATTCGATAGAGAACTATGTCCGTGAAGGATGAACCAGGCAACCTTCAACTTTGACATCTGAAGCAGCTTCATGTCGAATACCAGGTGGAGCTATGCGTGGAAGGAAATACACTTTGGGTGTCAGATTTTAAATGCCGTTTGGTCACTTTATAGCTTACATCTATGGTAACATAGACGTTCCTGCTGTGTTGGTTCATGTTCATCCGTTACTTACGGTGCGTCACAATAATCGTATGTTGGGTGACATGTACAGTCGGGTGCTGGGCTTATGGTAGTTACAAAAGACCTCGTAGTTCACATGTCAACTACAGGAGGTCAAACACACACACACACACACACACACACACACACACACACACACACACACTCACGCACACGCACCAGATTGTCAATGTACTATATGGCAACAAACAGTATGAACACACTAATATCAACACTGCAGCTTAAAATTAATTATAATTTTTATTTACAGATAAATCAGCTTTTTGTAAAGTACGAAGATCTCATAGACTACCAATTCACAGGCCTATACACAAATGCTCATAATTTTTAATGATTCATGGCAGATGATGACAATGTCTTACGACCTTAAGCAGCGTTACTGAATTACGTTACACCAGATGACTATAATGCTGTCGAAAGTAGTTGTTGAATAAAGTAAAGTCTAACTGCAACACCCCGGTGGTCACATCTTCCCTTGTAAAATTTGACATAAATGTTTATTAGCTCTAATCGATTGTGGAGTAATAACATATCGTGACACCTCCCAAAAGAATCCAAACGTGCTTCTGCAAGTCGTAGATAAATAAGAGGTATTAGGAAAGTACCATCAATCTCCAAAAGAAAACTTGCGCTACTTTGTGATAGAAGAATGCTGTTAGTTTACCAATAATAGTGTCCTCATATCGTGCTGCCCTGATAGTTTTATCGCTAAATAGAAACTGGTAGAAATTAAACACAGACTAATAAAAAAAGTCATCAAGAATCTAACAAAACGGAAGTTACTCTGAACTTAACAGTTAGTATGTGGAATATTTTTATTTTATTATTACTCACATTCTAGATACTGCTTCACGATACTTTGCGAATTATATGGAAAATTGTTCATGCCATACAGACATATCAATACGGAAATTCTCTGCTTCATATGGTTTGGCGCGACGGTGCCTGGTTTGAGATATTATGAATTTGCAAATGCCATTGAACACAGATATACGTTTATTTCAGCGAACACACTCAGTTAAAAAAATTGTAATAAGAACTGTAAAAGAGTTTCAATACAGAACGCAATTTAGGTACACTGCAGGAGTCATTAAAAATAAGGTCATTAAGATTTCCATCAGGGAATGTAAGGTGTCTATTTTGAAATTCTTTTAGGTTTCTCAAGACCGATCCAGACTAAACATTCGTTGCTAATGATTGAATTATTCGAATCTGTCAGATTTCTAGCTGATGCTCTTTAAAAATAAACTCATTAAATCAGTACGAATTCTAAGAACTTAAACTATTAACTAAAATGAATCATCCAACATTACTGACAAATTAACTAATTCCTGTTCAGTAAGTGTAATCACAATCTAGTTTTGGAAACCATTAGTTTTCACTTTGAAAATTCAGTTAATGTAACGAACAAAGTGATCTCGTAATTTTGGTAAGTAATTAGTGAAACACGAAACATATCATCTGAAGTCAGTATGGCGGCGACATTACTAAGATTACTTTGTTTCAACAGGAATAAGCCTGGAGCGTTTTCTGCATCGACAGGCGGATATGTGCCTACCTGTATGAAAAAAGAGTTGCCTGCTAAAAAAAGTCACACCATTCCAAGAGAATACCAAGCAGTGCATTACGCTATAATGTCACCCTCGTCTTAGCCTTCATTTGGGAACATAATAGAGTATCTTTCACATCTGCTAAATTACGAAGCCATTGAAAGATAACGTAGGCCTCAGAACACCAGTGGTTTACGAAATACCCTCTGTGTGAGGACAATTTTACGTCGAGCAGACGGCGAGCGGTCCGCATGATAGGAAAATGCCGAACTAAACTTGAGAGGTGCCTGCTACTGCGTGCGCTATCCGGACAAGTCGCCGGTAGCTGACCATGCATTAGAAAATTGACATAAAATTGCACTCGATGACATCCCTTTCATCATAAGGCTGCCAGTTTCCGCGATAGCGAATAGAAATAAAAATAGTGACAGTGGTTTGCTGCTGAAGTGGGCGTGGGAGACGCGGGACGTAAACGTTACCTTTTTCACGTGATAGGCTGAGCACCAGTGATGTCACGCAGGGAAAAAAAAGGAGGACGGTTAGAGTTTAACGTCCCGCCGTCAGCGACGTCATTTGAGACGGATCACAAGCTCGGATTACAAAACAATGGGAAAGGAAGTTGGTCGTGCCCTTTTCAAAGGTATCATCATAGGATTTGCCTGGAGTGATTTAGTGATATCAGGGAAAGCCTAAGTGTGGATGACCGGGCGGAAATTTGAACCGTGGTCCTCCCTCCCAGTGTGATAACCACTACACCTACTCGCTCAGAATGTCTCAGAGGGTACCATGGCTATATAAGGACTATGCCAGCAAGCACACGACAGCCAGCTGCTGTTGAATCACTTTCGAGAAGCACTTGATGGAAATCAAGTTGATGTACAAAACCTACAAGTTTGTCTACTAACAAAGCCATTAAATAAGAAATGCGCTTCGCCACTCAGCAACGATGTGGGTGGAAGCATTGCTTCCTGTGACCAACTCCTATACTCGAATTGTATATGCGTATCTTTGACGATAATCTGTTAACTTTTACATATTTGCATTTTGTAATGATAGAGATACAAACGGAGTTTCAGAATTCAACGAGGTGTTTGCCAGAACGCCTTCAGGTTGAAGTTCCTGCATCCTCATCAACAATATCTCGCACTCGTTAGATATTGTCTTCTGAAGTGGTAAGTCGCTCACTAAACCCTGTTGTCAAGCGAAGAATCAAGCTACGGTCGTGGATGCCGATAGTCTGGTCCTGACATCGAAATGGTGACGATAAGCTCTTTGTGTACGAACAACTGACCTATAGTTTTCAAAGTAAAGTCCAAAAATTAAGCGGTGCTGAATTTTTCCTTGTTCAACCCCCGATCTTTCCTCTGTCAGGATCTGAAAGACAAGGAAGCAAAGAAAAAGAATAAATAAGAAAGTTATACACAGTTATAACTTCTTCGTGATTTTTGGTCTATCCTGTATAATCACTTGACACGGCTGGAAGCCCGAGATGATTTCATTCAGTCTCTCGTTAAATTTTACAGCATAATAACACACACATGCCGTTTGGACAGTATCGTCGATCAACTTGAAGCAACCCAGACAAATACTGCAGTCATAACTGCGTTGAATATGCAACGGAGTGTCGTTTCAAGGCTTTGATGACGGTTCGTAGACAAGGGGCATGCCTACGAGACTAGTACATGATCGTCCATGATTAACCTCTTTATAATAGGACCGATATCTGTCGTCAACCACAGGACGCGACCACCCCAAATGTCTCCGGATTAATTCTTTGCAGTATGTACAGCTGTATTCAAATTTTTTACGACCACTTGGAAATAAACCTAGCGGACTGGTAATTAAAGTACAAGTGCAACGAACTGACAATGAATACACATCTAACTATAGTTAATCTTGAAATTCAATGGAATTAATTCACTACTACTTAATCAAAAACACACATATAGATAACGTTTCTGACTGCAGAAGACAATCATACCATCTGCAGTCGACCGCTTTTTAAACATTCTAGTAACCCTACGGATTTAGCGAACAACTAGCACTTATCTGTACACAGGAGAATTCATAATTTTTTGTTCTGGGGGTGCGGGGGTTCACTTCTGTTCAGTTGCAAGACGGTCACTTAGACCAGTATCCGAAAATATTAGCAGCTGAACTGTTGTAAACTGTTTCAACGTATCGAACTGGAACACAAGTTGCATCTACAGAAAATTCTGACACAAGTGAATGAGACTGAAAGCACTATTGCGGAAAAAATACGATGCTTATTATTCGTGGATCATTTGCAAACGAACGGGTCAAAAGGAACGGTTCTCTAACGTGAACGGAAGGATCAAGATACGAATTGTAAGGAACAGTCGTTCACAGTTCCCTTTGGTCGCGGACGTTCTCGTTCCAGGAATGATCGCGGCCGGCCCTCATTCCTGGAACGGTCGCGGCCTCTCCCCATTCCTGGAACAGTCGCGTCGCGGCATGTCCTCGTTCCCGGAACGATCGGTCCATGTTGCAGGAACGGTTATGACCAGTCCTCGTTCCAGAAACGGTCAGTCCCCTCTCCAGGAATGATCGTTGCTGGTCTCTTTGCCGTCTCCGTCTTGTTCTCTCTCGGGGAGTCTTTCGTTCTTACATAAAAATTAAGTTGCGTGAAATATATACAATTTTTCACGCAGGAGACAAAGAAATCTACTCTCTGTTCGTCGTTTTGAGCACCTGTAGAAAACACAATTATCACATGCAAGTTTTGTTTTCAATTCGTAGATATTCTGGTTTAGTCTGCTTGATTTAATGACTGGTTTTTAAGACAACTTCTAATCATTTTAATAGCAATGTAGCGATTTTTCGCATTTCTTCCAAAAATAAAACATGACACTGAGGGAGGCTCTTATTCTTCACATTTGGTTACTTCCTTGTGTTACCCCCAATGTAGTTTCTTTGTACACAAAAAATGAGTTATTCGTGATTTCCGCTCCACGGAAGTGGTGCCTCTCCATTTGGAAAATCGAAGAATGGCATAAAAGCGTATTTACTTTTTATCTCAAAAAATATTGTTAAGAAGTACGTTTACTCTCAATTTAGATATTAATACAATACAGATTGCTGCCGCGCGGGATTAGCCGAGCGGTCTTAGGCGCTGCAGTCATGGACTGTACGGCTGGTTCCGGCGGAGGTTTGAGTCCTCCCTCGGGCATGGATGTGTGTGTTTGTCATTAGGATAGTTTAGGTTAAGTAGTGTGTAAGCTTAGGGACTGATGACCTTAGCAGTTAAGTCCCATAAGACTTCACACACAGTTGAACAGTTGAGATTGCTGCAGCTGCTTTAATAAAACAACCGATAAACCCACTATTTACTAAGTATGTATGGCAGATACGACGAGATAATCACGGTTTCTTCGAAACATACGTATTCTTCAATTAAGTGTCTTTTTTGCCCTGGAAATTTATGAAGATGCTCACGCGCAGTCAGAAGTACACATGATTTGTTGTTCTCTCTCTCTCTCTCTCTCTCTCTCTCTTTTCAGTGGCGCAGTAATTTGACGTCTGTTTGCGTGTTTCAGTCGGATAATTTTGTGTTTAGTGTAGAGCTTTGGCATCTTCATTAGTTGTATGCCACTGTGGAGAATCTGACTTAAAGAACTTTTCAATCAACTTATACTCTTGGAAGATACTCTTATTTTATTAGAAACGAGCAGGTCAGTCACATTAGTCATAATTTTTTGGAATTGGATCACCAAGTATATTCTTGAATCCCTAAGTACCTTAGTCTGTTGATTCCTCTACACGTTTCAGTGTAGTAACTGTTTTAATTTTTGATTCAGAAGATTAAGGTGACCGAACAATGGACAGGAACTATAAACGATATTTCAGTTTCTGTAAAACAACACGTGAGTTTTAACTATCGACAAGCTGATATATACGAGATGTGGCTATAAAATAATAGAAATATTGCTATAAAACATTTATTTCAGAGAGATACGTATTTAGTTAATGGCACCCTCAAAATACTCCCCTTCTCTAGCCCTATAATACTCCATGTCAATTTTCCGCTATTGGAAACTGTGCTGGAAGTCTTCGTCTGTGAGCTCCTTGATGACACGTGCCACTTTCTCTTTCACTGATTTTTTTTCCTTTTAATGCAGATTTGACATTGAGGAATAGATAAAAGTCACATGGTGCTGCGTCAGGCGAATATGGTGGATGGTCTAACACTGTACTTCGCAAGAAACCTCTTGACAGACAAATGGTTCAAATGGCTCTGAGCACTATGGGACTTAACATCTATGGTCATCAGTCCCCTAGAACTTAGAACTACTTAAACCTAACTAATCTAAGGACATCACACAACACCCAGTCTTAACAGACAATGTGGTATGAGTCCGTAAGTTGTCTTGATACAGAACCTATGATTTGTTCTTCCAAAATTCTGGTCGGTTTTTTCTTATTTTCTCGCGGATTTGATGATGCTGATGAAGATGATATTTGATTTTTGCGGCGTTCAGCTGCGTGGTTATCAGCGCCCGTACAAATTCCCGTTCTTTTCACAGTCCAGTCTCGCCACTTTTTCCGAATGATGATCAAAAGATGAGGACAACACAAACACCCAGTCCCCAGGCGGAGAAAATCCCCAACCAGGCCGGCATCATGGATTTGAGCAAGAACCTTAAGGTAGCAAAACTGATTAAGAGTTTGATCTTCAGGAATCGAGTGAACATATACAGTTCCACAAATATCGGAAAAACTATCAAGAACGCTTTGAATCTTGTTGTGCTCATTCAAGCTTTTTTCGCTCTCGGTAATGTTGGCCATGTTGGCCGCTTTCAGTGGAGGGACTGACGCTTACATTCTGGATCATGGGTGAAAAAAGCAAGATTCGTCACTTGTTAGCATTCTTTCCAAGAAATTAGGATAATTTTCAATGGTATTCATAGTGACAGTATAAATATTTTCACGAGCTTCTTTTTGTTCGATCGTGAGTATTTTCTCCACCAGTCTCACACACATCTTTTTCATGTTAAACTGGTTATGTAAAATTTGCCTTACATTTACTTTATCAAATCCTACAAGTGCCAGCAATAGGTTGAGTACTTAATCGACGGTTATATCTAATCAGATTACGTACTTTCTCGATCCTTCAACCATTTTTGATGTTAAAGGGAATCCGCGGCGTGAGTCACCTTCAACGTCTTCTTAGCCGTGTTGGAAAAGCTTGAACTACTCAGAAACTCGAGTACGTAATAAACAGTCTTCGGCATAAACTTCTTTTTAGTAAGAGATAGGTTTCAGTAGCGGTTTTTTTCCCAAGTTTCATCTGAAACTTCACGATGGTTCGTTGCACTATTACTACACTCATCATTTTTCTGTAAAATAAAATAACCAAATGAAGGCCACGACCACGCTGATTTGTCTACAGACACCAGAGTTACCACATTCGACTGAGAAGGCTTCACGCTTAACAGCTTTTGCTCGTTCATCTTTGCGCATGTGCACTTTGTGACAGCATCAGTCCCGTTATTTTCGAGCCATACCTCATACATATGAATTTTTTAAAGATACGGAGCTTTGGCTTCTGAAGTGGCAGAGGGTCATGGATGGAAACACACAGTGGTAAGGAAAATACAAATAGAACATTCTACCAAGAATCAATGGAAGTACAGTTAACATGACAAACAAAACAAATTGCAGGCTGTTCTTTTGGTCGCAATTCAACTTAATCAAGGAACATAAACTTTTTCAATACATAAATAATTTTCGCCGTCCACCTTGCATGATGGATTCCTTTAGAATACAGAAAGATAGTCAATGAAATAGTTCTTTGAGAAGATAATTCGTATTTAACTCAAAAACTAACAATATTATAGGCTCATGTGTCTTATGCCAGCAAGGTAGATACAAGAGATCTGTTTGCAAACTGTTATCAATCAAAACACCCACACCTCTAATGTTTTTAGTTATATTTTCTGGTACATTTGAGTGTAAAATTTCTATTTTAAGTTCATTAATATGTAATTTATTGGTTTGTAAATTTTCATATTCGTTTAACCCTCGTCTGTTAATGGATGTCTGTGCTCAGTCAGGAGTTCTCTTTCGCAATTAATTGGTGACTGATGACATGCATATACATTGGGACGCTTTTCAACAGCTGACTGCTCCAAATCTCGTAACCTCTTCCGACTGTAACGATCTTAAAATCAATAGCGTGTGGTATGTCGTCAATATTTGGAAAAAAAGCCTTGTTTCTTTTCTCTCGTTAAGTTTCGACAGTCTCCCAGCATACTTATACAGTTGCCGCCATTACTAATACAAATATTTTAATTTTAGTACGCAGTTTCTCAGCTCCGGTGTCAGAAGTCGTTAATTTTCCAAATTAGTCTTCGATTCCCACACGATTTAGTTAACTTACACACCCTCAAATTGTAATAGCCAGAATATACACTCCTGGAAATTGAAAAAAGAACACATTGACACCGGTGGGTCAGACCCACCATACTTGCTCCGGACACTGCGAGAGGGCTGTACAAGCAATGATCACACGCACGGCACAGCGGACACACCAGGAACCGCGGTGTTGGCCGTCGAATGGCGCTAGCTGCGCAGCATTTGTGCACCGCCGCCGTCAGTGTCAGCCAGTTTGCCGTGGCATACGGAGCTCCATCGCAGTCTTTAACACTGGTAGCATGCCGCGACAGCGTGGACGTGAACCGTATGTGCAGTTGACGGACTTTGAGCGAGGGCGTATAGTGGGCATGCGGGAGGCCGGGTGGACGTACCGCCGAATTGCTCAACACGTGGGGCGTGAGGTCTCCACAGTACATCGATGTTGTCGCCAGTGGTCGGCGGAAGGTGCACGTGCCCGTCGACCTGGGACCGGACCGCAGCGACGCACGGATGCACGCCAAGACCGTAGGATCCTACGCAGTGCCGTAGGGGACCGCACCGCCACTTCCCAGCAAATTAGGGACACTGTTGCTCGTGGGGCATCGGCGAGGACCATTCGCAACCGTCTCCATGAAGCTGGGCTACGGTCCCGCACACCGTTAGGCCGTCTTCCGCTCACGCCCCAACATCGTGCAGCCCGCCTCCAGTGGTGTCGCGACAGGCGTGAATGGAGGGACGAATGGAGACGTGTCGTCTTCAGCGATGAGAGTCGCTTCTGCCTTGGTGCCAATGATGGTCGTATGCGTGTTTGGCGCCGTGCAGGTGAGCGCCACAATCAGGACTGCATACGACCGAGGCACACAGGGTCAACACCCGGCATCATGGTGTGGGGAGCGATCTCCTATACTGGCTGTACACCACTGGTGATCGTCGAGGGAACACTGAATAGTGCACGGTACATCCAAACCGTCATCGAACCCATCGTTCTACCATTCCTAGACCGGCAAGGGAACTTGCTGTTCCAACAGGACAATGCACGTCCGCATGTATCCCGTGCCACCCAACGTGCTCTAGAAGGTGTAAGTCAACTACCCTGGCCAGCTAGATCTCCGGATCTGTCCCCCATTGAGCATGTTTGGGACTGGATGAAGCGTCGTCTCACGCGGTCTGCACGTCCAGCACGAACGCTGGTCCAACTGAGGCGCCAGGTGGAAATGGCATGGCAAGCCGTTCCACAGGACTACATCCAGCATCTCTACGATCGTCTCCATGGGAGAATAGCAGCCTGCATTGCTGCGAAAGGTGGATATACACTGTACTAGTGCCGACATTGTGCATGCTCTGTTGCCTGTGTCTATGTGCCTGTGGTTCTGTCAGTGTGATCATGTGATGTATCTGACCCCAGGAATGTGCCAATAAAGTTTCCCCTTCCTGGGACAATGAATTCACGGTGTTCTTATTTCAATTTCCAGGAGTGTAGTTTACTTCCAATTATGCCAATCTAGTAATGCCCACCCATATATGTATATATATATATATATATATATATATATATATATATATATATATATATATATATATATATACGAACCGAAAACCAACACACTGTAGTTGCTACGACAACGAGCTTCCCTCGAAAGTGAACGACGATTGGGTTTGTCAATGCTGCGTCGTAAACACGTTCCGTAATTCGCACTTCGTTTAGCTTGTCCTGGATTCTCTATGCCTGGCTTACGATTACTGGCCCGTCACATCATCCGACTGATGTGATGCGTTTTGAGAACGCGTTCAACCAAGGAAATCGAACACTTGTGCCTATATGATATTGTTTTCGTAAAATTTATCTGAAATCCATAGAGCACACAATCAGATAAAAAAGGAACAATGAAAGAAGAAAAACCAACGGTTTTCAAAAAGGAATGATCATCAGTGAACTATTTTCTAAAGGTGAACGAGTTTGCCCATCTCTAATGCTTATCGATGTTGATGTACTGTAGATCTCGAGTATTTTGCCCTTATAAACTGCACGTTATGAGACAGTCCAAATGCTCTGTTTCTTAGCACAGTTACCCAAATATTGCTTAATATTTCAAATCGGTCAGCATCGCTTAAGTTACTTCTGTCAATAATTGAAGCCACTCGGCGTTGTCGCACGGTCTGGGGCGCCTTGTCACGGTTCGAGCGGCTCCCGCCGTCGGAGAATCGAGTCCTCCCTCTGGCATGGGTGTGTGTATTGTCCTTAGCGTAAGTTAGTTTGAGTTAGATCACGTAGTGTGTATGTTTAGGGATCGATGACCTCAGCAGTTTGGTCCCACAGAACGTTTTACAAATATACAATAATTGAAGAAATATCATTTCTTACAGATAGGGTTGGAAATGGAGAAACGTTAACAAATACGTACCTATCTTTTGAACCGACTACATAGACTGAGAACAAGAAGTGATACTAGAGCTAGCTTCCTATACTTCAAACATATCTTCATCACTTTCTTTGAGGTTTTCATTTGATGATTCTAGTTTTGCTACATTACTTTGAAAAGTTGATTCAGTTGATACTTGCCAAGGTTTTTTTCTTTGCTTTTGCTCCGTGATAGTTCCTAAAAACAAGCAGAAAACATGTGAAATGTTCGGTGTTGAAATGCTGTGGACTTACAGGCCTAATATAACCAAAAATAATGTTTGTTTAAGTAAGAGAATGAAAGTTCTCTAAGTAAGGCGATTTTCTGGACTATGTTTTCTAATGCGTAACCTGAAAAGTGAGAAGATACATAGAATGAAATTTTTAAAAATTCCACAGGCCGACTTCGGTAATACTCCAAAAGTTTCGAAAAAAATCACATCATCGCAATTTTTCATTCATTGCAACAAATTAACTTTTAACTTTGAATGTTTTCGTATGGCGAGTTATAATTGTATGACTTACACTTCTAGTCTAAAATCTGATAGTTTTGAATTAAAAAGTGTGATTGCTGTGCGACCGTTACACATGTTTTTCTTATTTTCTTATATTTATTTTTAATTTAAAATCGAAAAGCTTCCTTATTTTAGTGGAAGTAGTGGACATGTAACATGTCACTCCCGTTTCTTTCACACTCATATAGCGCGATCCAAGCCGTTGACCAGCATAATACGTAAATATTGGCCTTCTTACCCTGTACGTTGCGAGCCATTGCATTCGTGTAACGTGACCATTTTATACAACTTGTCCAGCTTTTCTTGAGGCAATCCCCCTAGCACTGCTCAGAATTCGATGGCAGAATTCGTAACGCTTGCCACAGTGTTTGCCTAACAACACGAGCTGACGCTAAATGGCATTGCGTTAGCCATTAAACAGTGAGCTGTTTAACCTTTAGCTGTGACATTAATTTAATTTCATATTATATTTGTGACTAAAAATAAGTACCAGATCTAAACATGAACATAGCTGTAACGCGCCTTCAGGAAACGTTGTTACTTTCTTGCGTCATTTCCATCGCAGCAAGTGGTCAGATATTGACGGGAGCTGCAAAATTCCATTGAACCAACTATACTGACACTGGCTTATGGCAGATAAACGGGTCCGACATACTGGATTTACGTGGTCTTGCCTTACTCAACAAGTTTAAAAAAGATGGTTCAAATGGCTCTGGGCACTATGGGACTTCACATCTATGGTCATCAGTCCCCTAGGACCTAGAACTACTTAAACCTAACTAACCTAAGGACATCACATAACACCCAGTCATCACGAGGCAGAGAAAATCCCTGACCCCGAACAATTTTCCCTTTCCTTCACCATGCTATTAATTAATGCTGTTTCCTGGATGAACGTAATCTGACAATACTCTCAAAAATGAGTATTTTAAGGCATAATTTGTAAGTGTTGCATTTCAGGGGAAAGGATCGGCAGCTCTTTGGACTTATGAAAATGGAATATGGATCGAAAGTAAAATTATATATTTAGGTATACCAAACAATAGGATGGCTACTTTGTGGCCTTGTGGTCTCCCCTCTGCCCCCATACTGCAGTCTCTGTGGCCGTGGTAATTATGTCCCACTAACTGAGCAATGAAAAAAATTTCTGTTCCCTTACGACCATTACTCTATACATTAAAGTACGTATAAACTCACATTTCCGCTCTTAAAAAGTTGTTTCCCTAACGGATCTGTCTTCTTGACTATTACCCTCATTTTAATAGAATTAAAAGGCCAGTAGAGACAGACTACTTCTGGTTTATTTAAGTGGTAAATCCTTAACCTTAATATTGAATGGATGATACAAAAGTTACATTGATTGTCATATAATGTTAACATCATTAAATTAATACAATAATTTATTAACAGTCACTCTTTCAAAATATGAATTAAAGAACTTACCGCGAACTATCACCTCAGGTGAACTGGACAAATAACACAATCTCAGTCACTCTAAGTACAGCAACTCCCTTCTTGCTATCACTGTGACAAAAGGTTCTTAAATTGCCTCAGACTCCATTCGTAGTTTAATCTTCTAGTAAACGTATACACACTCATCGACTGGTCAGTAAGACAAAGAATTTGGTTCTCAATAGCTACTGCGTGAATGCAAAACCTGGAATCTGCCAAAAATTTCCTCTCCAGGAAGTTACGAGCACAACGCACAATTCATCGTAACAAATTCCTTAACAGTTACGAAATACGCAACCAAGATGTGACCACAGAAACAGCACCTAAATTTACTCAAAGGAGCATGTCAAGAAAGGTAAATCAACGTCTTTGCCCGCTAATTTAGGTTACATTATGTGTAAAGAATACATCGTAAGAAAACACTGCAGCCTCTCCGACACCAGTGTCTCCGCGAGTCTCTGCGTGCCAGCGGCTACTTGTTCACAAGTTTCCGCTAAGTCCTTCACCTGAGAACCTCAGATAAACTATTAGACCGGTGACCACATATTTTGCTCAGTTAGACAGTCATTTGTTTTGCTGAATCACAGATAACCTGAATTCTTTGATCTCCATTAAAGCCCATGTTCCCGCGAAAAATGAATATCTGTTACCATTCACGGAAACCTCTCTCCTTCTCGCGCATGTCAAATATATATATGCGACTTGTATTAAAATAGACGAATATAACAATACCGCATAAAAATATAATTGCACACTGTTAGTAAGTCAACATCATATAACAGCCTTCTTTGAAACTGTCTACACGAATGTCAGGTCAGCTGATCCCTATGCCAGAATGTAATCACTGTTTGTACTGAGATCAGAGTCCATTGTGTGTGCGTACTACTGGGCGTGTCTACATTGTCAATATACAGGGTGATTGTAATTGAAGTTAAACTTTCAAAAGCTGTAGAAGTAACACCACTGGTCAGAATGACGTAAAAAAAAAAGAACAAAAAAAAAGAAATATTATCGGAGAAGGGGGGAAACGTATGGCAGAAGAAAAAAAATAGTGTGAAAATTGATCAATAGATGGCGCTGTATGTGTCACAATAGGCAAATAAAAACACCTGACATACGCACGACCCATTGAAGTTGGTATAGACATGCTGGGTACACGGATTTTCTTCCTTTTGCGTCTGCGACGTTCGCCATGGCTTTCTCAATGTAGGCCCGCGCTCTGCTTGTAAAGCTGTATTACAAGAATGATGACTTGGCACGCGCCGCTCTGCAGAAGTTCCGGACACTGAAGGGTTTTGAAAAAGGCGTCCGATGACTGCGGTGGGTCTGGAGACAATGATTAGGAAATTCGAAAAGACGGGTTCTTTTGGTGTGCAACCTGGTAGAGGGAGTAAACGAAGTGATTCGACGTCAGTGGAAGTAGCTACAGCAATGCAGGAGGAGACGAGTGGTGGTGTGCAAACGTGTAGTGCCCTGAGAATACCCGAACATTGGACATATCCGTGAGCATGGTGCGTAAAATTCTACGAAACATCCTTCTTTGCTATCCATTCAAAATTACCCATGTGCACGAGTTCTTTCCAGTTGACCTGCTAGCAAGAAAGACCTTTGCTTTAGAATTTCTTGCTCGCATGGGAGTGGACAGTGATTGGCCGTGGAAGACGTTGTGGACAGACGAAGCTCACTTCCATCTGACAGGAAATGTCAATACACAGAATTGTCGAATATGGGCAGCGTAAAATCCACACGCAAATCAACCAATACCACTTCATCCTGAAAAGGTCACTGTGTGGTGCAGGTTTAAGGCATCATTCATCACAGGGCCATATTTTTTCGAAGAGGCAGGTGATTCCGGTACTGTTACCTGTACAATCACTGGTAAGCGCTATGAGCGTCTACTGCGCAACCACATCATTCTAGCTCACCAACATTTTAATGCAAGATGGCGCACCTACATACCAGTTAAGCAGCTGCTGAACCGCCAAATGCTAGGCTTATCAGCCGCTATTTCCGTGCAGCCTGGCCGTCCCGATCACCTGATCTTAATCCGTGTGACTTCTGGCTGTGGGGCTATCTCAAAGATGTGTTCAGTGTTCTGATTGCAAATTTAGCTGCATTGAAGGCACGTATTGTGCAACACATTCTGAACGTGTCACCGGAAACACTTCCATCACTTCTGGAACATGCTGTTTCTCGATTTCAACCTGTTGCAGAAAACGGTGGACAGCATTTTGCGCCAGTCACACGGAAGTTAATAATCCGATTTGATTTTGATTGATGCTTTTATGCAGTTTTTGGCCTCAGGACCACTAAAAGTCGATGTGTTTGATGCTTTTAATGCGGTTTTTGGCCTCAGGACAATTAAAAATCGATGTGAGTGATTCTTGGCCTCAGGACAATTAAAAACCGATTTTTCCCATCCGATGTGATATGACCTTGCCGTGGTGGATGGGCTTACGTAACTAACAATATCACAACTGTACACCCATGCAAACTGAGTGGTACAGTTTGTTTAACGTCAAACGCACACCTTAGGCATTGTTGTATGATTCATTTGTCATTTGTAGTCGACCACTATTAAATTGTGATGCTTACAGCGCCATCTATTGCTACATTTTGTAACTATTTATTTTTCTCCTGCCATACGTTTTCCCCCTTCTCCGATAGTATTCCGTTGCAATTTGACGTCATTCTGACCAGTGGTGTTATTTCTACACCGGTTTGAAAGTTTAACTTTAATTATAATCATGCTGTATAGCACGTTAGCAGCCACCAATGATTCGTACAGAGTTGAACACAATTTTCTTACAAATAGGAGACATTTCCGATCGTTGTCAAGCACATGTTATTAGTAGGGTTTCCGTTAGTTCGCATTATCGGTTTTACTTTTCCGGAATAGATTTTTCCGATTTTGTTACGTTTTTAACGTGCATCCTCGGTTTCTTTTCTGATGACAAGTTTTGGACATTTTTACATACGAAGTGAATCGTGTTTTAGCTACAGTTTTATTTATAGTTCTTCTAAAAGAACTATGCTCTCACTTCTTTATTGTTCTTAACAGTTAAACAGTAGTATTGAAACGCAAGCCTCACTTGTTGTTCGTGCTCGCGGTCCTAGCAGTGAAAAGAGTGCGACACCCCACCATTGAGCAGGAATTAGTCACTTGGCCGACCCAGATTAATTCCTAACACCGTTAGACTTCTGACATAGTTTTAAGAAGGATCTCGAGCTTGCTTTGACCCACGAGATAAAATTACGATATTTAATACATCAGTTGGGAATGCTCTCTAGCAATCTTAACAGCATTCAGAAAAATGAAGTTCCATTTTTGCTGCTACCTGTCACAGCTTCTCGAAATATTATTTATCATCTAATGGTACTGGAATAATACCTGACGATAAAGAAAAGTTTAAAAAATGAATCTTGAGCATAGTAGTCTCTTACTCGTGTATTGCGCACCTTCCCTAAATCCCACTTTATATGAATTGGGCAAACCAACGCATCAGTTCCACGCTGGCGTAGTAAACCGGACCACCAACCTATGGGGCTAATGGAATCTTGACATCTACATTTATACTCTGCAAGCCACCCTTACGGTGTGTAGTGGAGGGTACTTTGTGTGCTACTGTTACTTCCCCTTTTTTCTGTTCCAGTCGCGTATGACCCGCGAGAAGAACGATTGTTTGTAAGCCTTCGTGCGAGCTCGAATCTCTCTAATTTTATGTTCATTATCTTTACGCGAGATATATGTAGGTGGAAGAAATGTATTGGTTGACTCTTCAATGAACTTACACTCTAAAAATTTTATCAGTAAATCACATCTCGATGCTTAGCGCCTCTCTTGCATTGTCTGCGAATGGAATTGATAAGCATTTCCGAGATGCTTTTGCGCATACTAAATGAATCTGTAACGAAATGCGCTGCTCTTATTTGGACCTTCTCTACTTCCTCTATCAATCCTATCTGGTACGGATCCCAGACTCCTCAAGTACTAATCGAAACAGTGTCTCTTAAGCTACTTCCTTTGTTGCTGGACTACACTTCCTGCGGATTATTCCAGTGAATCTCATTCTGGCATCTGCTTTGAAGGCGATTAATTTTATGTGAACGTTCCAATTCAAATCGCTCCGTACGCATATTCCTAGATATTTACAGATGTAACTGCTTGCAGCGATTGTTCTGCAATCGTATAATCATACAATAAGAGATGTTTCTATCTATGTATTCGCAATACGTTGCATTTGTTTATGTTGAGGGTCCATTGCCGCTTCTTGCACTAAGCGTCGAACTTCCAATCTTCCTGCATTTCGCTAGTTTTCTAGCGTTGCGACTTCACTTCTATGCAACCGCATCATCCGCAAAAACATTCACGGAACTTCGGACGTTATCTAACAGGTGTTTTATAGGTTCGTGAAAAGTAATGGTTCTATTATACTCCTTTGGGTCATGACCGATATTAGTTTTACGTCTGAAGACTTCTCTCCTTGAAGAATAAGAAGCTATGTTCTGTCTACCAGAAACTCTTCAATCCAATCACGCAGCTGCTCTGACATTCCGTATGTTCGTATTTTGTTTGCTAGGCAGCAATGCGGAACTGTATCGAAAACCTGCCGGAACGAACTCAGAATATACCTGGGAGCATGTATCTACTGTTTTCTGGGTCTCGTGGATGAACAGAGGGCTCTGACTTTCACACGACCGTTGTTTTCGGAACCCATGTTCATTCCCAAACAGGAGATTTTTCATTCCAGAAATGCCATAAAACGCAAGCATGAAACATGTTCCAAAGCTCTACTACAGACCGAGGTAAGAGAAATAGGCCTATAGTTTTGTGCGTTTGTTAGACGATCATTCTTGGAAATGGAAATTACCTTAGCCTTTTTTTTTTCAATCATTAGGAATGCTTCGCTCCTCTAGAGACATACGGTGCATTTCTGTCAGAACAGATGCAAGCTCTTTCGCATACTCTGTACAGAACCGAATCGGTATTCCGTCAAGTCCAGTGACCTTTCCTCGCCGTCCGGTGTGGCCGAGCGGTTCTAGGCACTTCAGTCCGGAACCGCGCTGCTGCTACGGCCGCAGCTTCGAATCCTGTCTCGGGCGTGGATGCGTATGATGTCCTTAGGTTAGTTAGGTTTAACTAGTTCTAAGTCTAGGGGACTGATCACCTCAGATGTTAAGTCCCATAGTGCTTAGAGCCATTTGAACCATTTGACCTTTCCTCTGTTGGGGGATTTTAATGGGTTTTGGATACCATGGTCACTTATTTCAACATTTTTAATTTTTTTGGTTGCGTGACGATTTAAAGGAGGAACTACAGTGCGATCTTCCTATGAGAAACAGTTTTAGAAAATGACGTTTGATATTTCGACCTTGTCTGTGTCATCTTCTGTTTCAGTTCCGTGATGCCCATAACGTGTCCGAACAGATGGGTTCGACCTATTTAATGATTTTACATAAGACCATAACTTCTTAGGATCTTCTGTCAAGTCGGTAGATAGATTTCGCTTTCGATATCCTTGAACTCTTGACTTATAGTCCTCCTTATTCCGATTTTGGCTACGTGTAGTTTTTATTTGTCTCTGAGCTTCGCCTATGTTTAAATTTGCAATAAAGCTCTCTTTACTTTCGTAGCAGCTTTCTAAAACCGTTGAGAACAACGGTGAAACTTTTCCATCCCCCACAGTTTTGCTCGGCACATACTTGGCTGAGGTATATTGTACGATGGTCTAGAACTTTGTCCATTGATACTCAACATTGCCAGCACTGTGGGACGTCAGCTCTTCCGTCGCTAACAACCAAGACCTCCACCCTGCGGCGCGGCCATCTGTCGCGTCAGATTCAGAAGGAAATGAAATGCCTATTTTTATTAAAATACGAATCTGATAATGGTTCTCCAAAGCCTTGACTGAAAAATCTTAAACGTGATTTGTTACAGTATACTAACGTTTTGACTTGTAGATGTGTGGCACAACATCGTAAACATATCTGCGGTTGTTAGTTAAAGAATTTGTGAGTAACAATGGTAGTGTTAGCGCCATCATTTACAAAGATTTAAGTAAGTAGATCTCTTCTCATTTGTGCTCCACAAATTGAGTGATAAGAAGAAGGCAACAATGATGGTAGCGGCTATTTCACTGGCACGTGACAGAAATCTGCCTTTTATGCATAACATCATCACAGGGGATGAGATCTGGTGCTATAATCTCGATAAAGAGTAGGGAAAGAAATCAATGGTGTCACAATGCGTAGCATTCTACATCACGTTTCTACATACATTCGAATGTATTTAACCTCAGTTATATGTTCGACTGTGAGCAGAGAAAAGTCTTCATTGAAAAGATGCAGCCGCTGTATAAACTTTTCCAAACGTGTTTTGTGGCTTACAGGGATTACTTCAAATGTGAATAAGGGTATTTTGCTTTTGTCTTTTTTTTATTTGTTTTGTCAGCCATCCGTCAAATGTCAGACACACTTTTCAATGTCACATACAATTAAAAATTTACTACAGCTATAGCGATAGCTCATCTTTTCTCTTTTTGTGCATTGATCAGTTAACTAAAATCAGTACACATGTAGCAATATTCAGCAACAGCTAGTCGAAATAATGTGTTTAAAATTTTTTGTTTTTAAAATTCAGTCTGATCAGTTGACATCACAGCAGCTGAGAAGAGTGCTCAGACCGAGCGAGGTGGTGCGGTGGTTAGACACTGGACTCGCATTCGGGAGGACGACGGTTCAATCCCGCGTCCGGCCATCCTGATTTAGGTTTTCCGTGATATCCCTAAATCACTCCAGGCAAATGCCGGGATGGTTCCTCTGAAAGGGCACGGCCGACTTCCTTCCCCATCCTTCCCTAATCCGATGAGACCGATGACCTCGCTGTCTGGTCTCCTTCCCCAAAACAAACCAAAAGAAGAGTGCTCCACCTACCATCTTCGAAGGATGCCATGGGTCTGATGATGGTCATGTGATATGACGGAAACCGGTCACCTATGTTCTTGTAACATACGAGGTGTGATTAGGACTGAATTATAAAAACAAAAAATTAAAAAGAAATTTTAATCAATGTTCCAAAAATGTTTATTAAAATTGAAATAATGTGTGTTTTTTAACTTCCCTTTCTCCTAAGTATTTCTGTGTCACGTAAAAGACTCAACGGTATTGCCGTATATACTGCGCGACAAACTTCGGTTCGTTATACAAGAAAGGAAAAATTTAAGTGTCAGCAATGGTGTTGGACGAGTGGTCGTCTTTCGAGTTCTATAACTTGATTAGGCAGTAACAGTCAAGAGTATTTCGTATAGACACGTCTCACTGGAGACGATTTCACATTGCTCTTCGAAATTTTAATTGCGTCATTGATCACTGAGCAGCCATGGAACCTTTCCCAGTAGGGAAAGACTCAATTCATGTTGTCCATTTAACGGATAATCGCTGCAGTACACGCATGATGCTCTCATTCCATAAAATACTGTGCGAAAGACAATGGCACTCACTGTTAGTACTGGACTGTGTACGTAAATATCTGCTCTTCTGCTGCCCAAATGTATCAATGAAATTGCTGTTCGCTGTCAAGTTTATCTGAATATCGCCTAGTCCGCTCGAAATGCGAAACTGCCGTTTAATGGCGTCGCCTACTGGGTTGGTTATTTCCATTGCTGCTAACTGAATAATAACCAGGGACGCTCTTTTGTGTGATTTAGCAGTGGAGTAATTCATGAACTGTTTCTACGAAAATGCAACATTTCTAATAATACGCTGTTATAGTTAATATATGAGAATACCATGAAAGGTTATGATTGCAGTACATCTAATTTGGATATATTTTTGCATGTGGACAAAGTATGTGCACAGTTTGACGGTATTACTTCGTCTGTGATATGGGGTATCTGGTTGCAGGCATTGGAGTGGTACAACTTACACTACCATTCTATAAGGATAACGGAAACATGATGACAGAATATATTAATTTATTAGTGTTATGAAACATGAATACACGAAATGTCAACCACTACAGCACGTAACACACATCGGCAGACCTCGCTATACCTTGAAAATAAGTTCTCCAACTGTTCAAAATGGTTCAAATGGCTCTGAGCACTATGCGACTTAACTTCTGAGGTCATCAGTCGCCTAGAACTTAACTAATTAAACCTAACTAACCTAAAGACATCACACACATCCATGCCCGAGGCAGGATTCGAACCTGCGACCGTAGCGGTCGCTCGGTTCCAAACCGAGCCGACTCCTCCAACTGTCCCCGATTGCCTGGATGCTGTGCTGACGGCATCGGGAGAAGGCTTTCATAATGCGCCTTAACATGTCTCGCAGAATGGTCGATTATTTCACTGCGAACGACATTCGTGAGTTCGTCATTTGTCTGAAAACTTCAAGTATCAATATGGGATGGTACATCATCCTGCAGTAGTGGGATATCACACGGTTTGGAATAGTTTGTCGGAGAATGGTCATATTTTGGCGTGCTGTGTGAACCATTGTATCATCCTGATGAAACGAAATACCACTCAACAACTCTCTTGACTTCAATTCCAAAACGAGGAAATTATGCAATATTTTCGGTAACGGTCGACATTCACTGTTGCTGCTGGTGTCATCCTCGAAGAAATATGGACCAGAAATACCCCAAATGCCAACTGCTTATCATACCATAACTTTTTCTGAACAATACCAGAAGTTTCGCTTATTAACATATCCAGTTTGGAAAAAGCATGCTTCGACAGATATCTGCAGTTTTTTGGAGAAACAGTGGCTCTTAGTTAATGATAGCAAGAGTGTCAGTGTAGTTGACGAGTGTCAGTGTGTCTTAACTCTTGAATCACAAGCAATTTATTCGGATGAAATATGAAATCATCCAGTAAATGACCCAATAAACTTCGCGACAGTTGAAATGTTTAAACATGTCGCAGTGCTGCACGTCGGGAACTGTGTTCAAGTGATGTAGACACTTGTTCTGGTCCTCGCATATTGGAACACTTCTTCCACTACCAAGTGACTTCTGGTTCAAAACATTTCGAGTAGCCCTTTCCTGTCTCACCCACCTGAGAATACGATGCCTCTAATCGTATAGCCAAATTGTAGTACATTACTGCTCCATCTACTGAGCCTTCATAACAAAATCATTTCGGATAAAGACTTCTGTCGTCGAAACTAACATCTGCACAGATCATCTCTGCAGAGTGTACTGATTACCTGATTCCCTCTTATTCAGTGAAGTGTGGTTGCTTGGAATTCAATGTACATATGGCATGGTTTGCGAACTGCAATTGTTAGACGTAATGCGTGCGCCACCCTCTTCAAGGTTCCACACAATTGTCAGGTTACAAGATGCTGTTTGGAAATTACATGTTAGACGGAACTGGTCAAATATACCTTGAAATGAATATTTACAGTCCGAAGTTAACAATGACTACTTTTCGAAATTGCGGAAAATATGTCAAAAAATACTGCGTGAAAATATGTTACTAGTATTAAGTGTTCTGTGCAAAGAACAAGTATTTCACCATCAACCCAGCATTACCTAATTTCTCCACTTTTCAGAACCATATTTTGTGTGTGTGTGTGTTTCGTAGTGTCTTGGTCCGCCCCCGGTAGCTGAGTGGTCAGCGCGACAGAATGTCAATCCTAAGGGCCCGGGTTCGATTCCCGGCTGGGTCGGAGATTTTCTCCGCTCAGGGACTGGGTGTTGTGCTGTCCTCATCATCATCATTTCATCCCCATCGACACGCAAGTCGCCGAAGTGGCGTGAAATCGAAAGACTTGCACCCGACGAACGGTCTCCCCGACGGGAGGCCCTAGTCACACATTTATTTATAGTGTCTTGGCTTTACTTTCCTGCCACCTAGGAACTAATATTCCCCACTTCTTCTGACATTCTTAATGTACTGAATGTAAACCGCCAGGGAAAGAGTCATCTAACAGCTTACAGAAACTTAAAGGAGATTAATTATGACGCGGAACGCAAGAATTATTCTAATATTCAGTGGTAACACGGCCGACACTAGACCAGTAAGTCCAGGAATTCAATCGCAGACTTGTTGCATTGTATCAATAGCATATACCTAAATGATCTGCCACAGTAAAAAGAACTCCTGCTCCATGTTTGCCTACTGAGCTACACCAGATAATGAATGAACGAGACTCTGCACATAAATGATTCAAGCGAAAGCCGACACGTGTATGTGTGAATTACACAGGAAGCCACGGAACGAAGTGTCGCAAAACATGCGCAACGTCAAAATCTGACAAACTCGCTGTGTTGTACGCTGAGGGGACAAAAGTCATAAGACACGTCCCAGTATCGTATCGGACCTCCTTTTGCCCGGATTAGTGCAACATCTCGACGTGACGTGGACTCAACAAGTCGTTGGAAGTCCTCTGAAAAAATATTGAGCCATGCTGCCAGCTGTCCATAATTACGAAAGGTTGTCGGTGCAGATTTTTGTGTACGATCTAACTTCTCGATTGCGTCCCATAAAAGTTCGATGGGATACACGTCGGGCTATCTGGGTGTCAAATCATTCGCTAGAAATGTCCAGAATCCATAACAATATCTTAGCCGTTTGGGAACATGAAGTCCATGAATGGCTGCGAATGGTGTCCAAGTAACAGAATGTAGCCATTTCCACCAGAGGACCCAGTCCATTCCATGTAAACACAGCTCACACCATGATGGAGCCACCAGCAGCTCGCACATTGCCTTGTTGACAAGCTGGGTCCATGGCATCGTGGGGTATGCGCCACACTCGAACCCTACTATCAGCTCATGCCAACTGAAGTCGTGACTCCTTTGGCCAGGCTACGGTTTTCCAGCTGCCTAGCGTCCATCCGACATGGTCACGAGCCCAGGAGAAGCGCTACAGGCCATGTCGTGCTGTTGGCAGAGGCACTCGCGTCGGTCGTCTGCTGCCATAGCCCATTAACGCCAAATTTCGCCGCACAGTCCTAACGGATCCGCTCATCGTACATTGCAAATTGATTCCGATAGTTATTTCGTGCAGTGCTGCTTGTGTGTTAGCACAAAAACTCTACGCAAACGCCGCCGCTCTTCGTCGTTAAGCGAAGACCTTCGGCCACCGCGTTAGCCATGGAGAGATGTAATGCCTGAAATTCCCTAATGTTTTCCGAAATGGAATGTCCCATGCTTCTAACTCCAAATATCATTCAGCGTTTAAAGTCTGTTAATTCCCGTGGTGCGGCCATAATCACGTCGGAAACCATTTCACGTGAATTGCCCGAGTACAAATGACAGAGGAATTAAACAGGTTCTTCTAAACAGCCGTCAGCTCGCAAGTTGCGGAAAAATTATCATCCACAAGACAGCACACTCCCGAAAGACGCGGCTTTCTTAAAACATGTTTCTACACGCAAAGTGCGGAAAACAATCATAGAATTTTATCTGATGCAGAAATTAATAATTAGTTATAATCAGAAACGTTGCCGATATTATTATTCCACTTCTCGTCATGTCTCTCTTGTTAGTGATACATTTCCTGGGTGGAAGCAAAACTTATTTCTACCAAAAGCCAAGAATGATCACCCAAAATCGCCAGGCGACTATAGGCAGAGAAGCATTTTACCCCTACTTTGTAAAGCATTGGCGTTCATTGTTCATAAACACGAGACGCTTAAAACTTATAAATATCCACGATAAAAACCAGTCTGGCTTTTGAAAACACCATAGCAGAGCAACTGCATTAATCAGAAGGACTGACGATGTCAAACATGTTATGGACAGGAGTGAAGCGAACATTTGAACGCTGCTCAACTTCAGCGATTGTTTTGCCGCCGCTCATTTCTATGTATTACTTACGAAAAAGACACATTTAAATTTCTCAAACAGTACAATACTATGGCTCGACAGCTACCTCAAAAAAGAGTTGTCAATGTGTCATCTGCGAGTCGGAGAAATCGTCATGGAAACATGTCCTCTCTGAAGGGTTAAGTATTTGGTCCATTGCATTTCTCGATGTATATGAATGATATTTCATCGATGACTCATTCTTATGTGCTAACGACATCCATTTGTATCGATGTGCCAGAACATTGCTACTGCCATATCAGATATGAATGACGCTCTTTCTTCAATATCACGTTGGGCACAAAACTTGGGTCTTAAAAAAACCATAAGACGTCAAAGATCATCCTCATATCACACAGAAAGTTGATCAGTGGAAATATTCTTGAAACAAGTCCTCATATACTTCTTCATGGTATGCAGTTACTCCATAGAAAAACAGTAAAAAGATTCAGTCATCCTGAATCAGAATTCACATTGAAAGGAACGAATTGTTGCAGCATGCATGAATTCCTTTTCGTGCCTAACTGCAACTCACAAATGTAGAAAGGTATTTGCAGCTCAAATTAAACAATACATAGACCTCTCACTAGTCCTGGGTATTCGTCGCTATTGTGATGTAGTTCAACAGAGCACAAATAATAAAATCTCCGGACGACTCGAGCTAGCTATTAATGCTTGCATCTTGCATCTCTTTTTCCATTTCAGCTATACGTCTGTGGAACAAACTTCCCCTTCTGTAACATGCATCTTACGCAAAATCACTGCGCATTCAAGAGGGGATTAACGCTTTACCTTTTATTAAGCGTCGCTTCCCTCTTTCCATTTCTGTTTCTACTGGTCATCTCACCTGGTAATCGCACCCTGTTATTTCTCGTTCTTCTTCTGACAAGTCAACTTCTTCTTACAATAATTTCTTCTCTACTGACGCCACACGTTTCTGCTGGATGACATCATTCATATTCGATAATGGAGGAATTGCTTAACATAATGCAAATAAGACTGACATTCCTAAAATTTACCATATCTTTTGATTGTGATTATAATTATTATTATATTCCTCACGTGCTATAGAAATTTTTATATTATCTCGCCCATGATGTATGGTTGGAAGTAAGAGTTGGCCGAAAACCCTAACCTTACCAAGTGAAATAAATACGTAAATAAATAAAAAAATAGTTGAAGTTTTCATTAGAAGCTCTTTACCTTACAACTATTCATATTACTACAATGCTTTCGAAGACGAGAATTAGTTATTGACAGTCTAGAGAAAGTCACTGCGTTAGTCAGAATCATTTATAGGACACTAGATGAAAACTGACGAGACTCTTAAGTGTTGGGGTCTTCTTTAATATGTTTAATACGTTGTTCCTTGTCTGCAGAAGAGAGTCCTGACCGTAGAAACAGTTCTCGCTTTCTAAGCATTTTTCGTGCAAATTATGGGGAAACATAATCATGGCGCACAGATTTAGCATAATCTCGTCTTTGCAGAATATAATTTTGTTTTCATTGACTAATTTATCTCATACAATTTGCCCTCGAATTTGGTAGCTTACGAAAGTCTCGTTCCAATGATTCTTAAGCACTCTTCGTCTCTCTGGGACAACTGGTAAGTAAGAGAAATTCAGGAGATAGGGGGATGAAAAAGAAGAGCAGCATGTTTCGTCAAATACGATATCCCACAGACTTATCGGGAAATGATCATGACGGTAAGATCATAAAACTTAGGGCTCATGTGGAACACATTTTTATACATACCGCCAAAAGCCACTATAAAAATTTATTTTGTTGAAAATAATTTGTACTGTTTCTTCATCATCTGAAAGATTTTAAAGTGTATACCACATCTCTATATTCGCAAAATAAATTAAATATCTAGTTAATGTTGATGAAGCAAGTGAACCTAATGTATGGTGCAGCCTCCACACAGCTATGATTTTAGATGCGTTTGGGGTACGTTCGAAGTCGCGCCATGCACTACGATCACTAGCTTCCACAAGACTACCGAAATACTGTATTCAACATATTTTCGAATAGTGGACAAGTGGTGCATACCGTTTTAAGCTTTAAAGTCTTCCAAATGATGACGAAATAATCCAAATAAAGTTTTGTAGCAACAAGATCATTGCATTTACATCCGCCTATGATGCAAATAAGTAGTCTTTTTACTACCCAACGGTGTTTCTCCTCGTTTGTACCATCGTAAGAGGGTACTTAAGTCAGTTCTTTGAAATGAATCATGTTTTAATAGCACTTGTTGGAACTAAAGTTACCCTCAAAAACGTTTCATTTCTATTATGATTATTACCTTATCCATTAGATTGTTAAGGTAAAAAAAGGTAAAGTCCCGCGATATGAGCATAGACGGTCCATCAGGCCCAACCCACCGCCGTATCATCCTTTGCCAGTGGCGTCATCAGATGCAGTATGGAGGGGCCTGTGTTCAGCACAGCACTCTCCCAGTTGTTATCCGGTTTCTTGAACTTGAAACCTCTACTAATCGGTCGAGTAGCTCCTCAGTTGGCCTCACGAGGCTGGTGCACTCCGTACTAGTCCTCCCACCAAGGAAAAATATCTGGCACTACCGGGAATCGAATACAGGTGCCCCGCTTGACAGTCAGCTGCGCTGCTCACTTTTGTGGTCTTCTTTCTTTCGATCTGTTTCTTCATCATCTTTTCGTCAGTGGTTCTGTGTGGACGTTTCATGGGTTCTTCTTAACGTCTATTGATGAAAACTTTACGTATTTTTCTATTCCAGAGGGTGGGCAGCCCCTGGCGGAACGTGCTGAGGCAACGCACCGGCTGCCACTCAGTTAAGGACAGTATTAGGTTCTTCATCAGGGATGCCCAATCTCTTACGTTTTCTGGGCCACAATGGAAGAAGATGAGTATTTTTAGGCCGCACAGAATATACTTAACGCTACGACAAACCACAACCGCTGGATTAATGGACCAATGAGAGAAAGTATAGTACCGTGTGGCGGGGGATTTAGTTTATCATAACTTTATATACGCGGCGGAATTTTATGATTTTTTTTATTTTTACTTTACCAAGTGTGTAATACATGCTCACTTCTTGGGCCATACTGATACTTGCTTAGGATAGCATGCGCCCCGCAGGCCGTATTTTACATTATTATACAGCTTGCCATCTGAATCGAAATAAAGCTCCTTAAAATTGTTTTTATTTTACAGTCCTGAGTAATAGTAGCCAAGTTTGGGAAATAAAAATAATAATTTGTTTGCCTAACTGGCAGGCTCGGATTCCCAGAATACATTCTGCAAGAACGGCTTGTCTAAAAGCTTGAGAACCAAACTAAGATGATTTTATAGTAGGTTTTTGGTGGCACATGAAATATCTTTCAGCAGAAGTGTAGAATACAACTTAAAGATCATAGGGAACCTTGCCAACAGTCACTCATTTCGCACAGTTTTCGAGAGTGAAAAATAGATGGAGGTGAGAAATACTTGTGTTACACGAAGTAAGCTCCAACAATTACAGTAAGGAGCCTTGCAGAGTATAGATGTAGGTGTATAAGGAGGTGTATAACTATGAGATGTGGGAAAGCTGTTGGGCCAATGCGTTATTTGTGTATGTGTGTGTGTGTGTGCGTTAGAGAGAGTGAGTGAACGCAGCAGAATGATGTATTTTGTTAACTGCGTTTGCAGGAAACTCAGTTTATTTTCGTTATTCGCACTCCAAGGTCTCTTACAGCGTAAGGTTTGTATCACTCTTCTGGCGACCTTGTTACATTTTCAGAGTAGATCCATTATTACTACTGTTTCACCTTTCCTTTTTCCTCGAAACAATTTACTCCAAATCGCACTTATCTTTATCCGATAAACTAAGAACTACTTCAAGCGGAATCCATTGGCTTCAGTATCGTGAAGGAGGTAGCGATAATTAATGCACGAATTAACCTTGCAGCAATTTTTTGTTGCCTCTGAGAGGAGTACGGCCGTAAATAATGGCTTCTTAACTCGGTGGGCACAAGAGGCCGTGTGCGTTAGGCCGGGCTGTCACGCGCTGTACACCCGGGTATTTGTTAGGCTGATACCAGGTGTCGGTGCGGAACAATGGTGCTGATAGCCCACGTCTCCGCACCAACGCCTACAAACCGATAACCCCCGTCTCTCCATATTAGCCAATTAATCCACTTCATTCTATGCCCCACTGGTTAATCTCAGATTCGTCTGTGGTGGAGTGAACTCTTTCGGTTGTTTAAGAGTTTCTTTAGTTGACTCGTGAACTTTTACGATTCCGAACGGTTTTTGTTTCACATTTACGTGTTGCCATTACTTGCACTAAATACCTGTGACCCTGGAATTCCAGAAGTATTGCAAGATGAGATGTATAAATAGAGTCTTCAAGCAATGGGATGCGCTGTAGATAATGGTTTTTCAGTAGAAATGCTTCAAATGAAAGAAAAAAATATTGGAAAAGGAACATACGTAACTCTCCACAGAATGTCTGCAGAGGTTCACAATTTCCCAAACCTCAACAATGCTGTCGTTACACCCTCAAATTGAGAGACAAGATGTGAAAAGCTATAGACACCTTAACCTCTTCTACGTAATGTAAAGTATGGTCACTAAAATTATCACAAACATCATAAAAATATTTGACTTGATTCAAGCAGAGGAAAATGTTGACTTTAGAAATAGATATAGCACAATGACGATTTCCAAACCGTGAACTAAGTTGTAGATCATAGTAATGAGAAGGTCCCGTATCAGCAAATCCATTTTCAGTAGTCCAAGATGCAATTATTACATCCTTGAAGTGGAAAACTAAAAGAGAAAATATTTGATAATGGAATATATCTGAACCCCCTTAGATTTCTTAATGACGGAACACTGTCTGATTCTAGTGCACATACATTTCAATCATGAATAGAAATACTTAACAGTGCGAGTATGAAAGTAAATCTGCAAATCAATTTTAATAAGACTAAACTAATGTATAGCCCACGAAATGAAAATAAAATTGTACAAATGAAGAGCCAAATCGTGGTACCTGTTCCGTGTACTTGTATTTAGGGCATTTGACGGCAACGACAAACGAACCGTAAGAGAAATGAAGATTAAAAAAGACGTAGTGTGCTTTTGATGAACTAAATAGGGTTGATTAATAATGTAAATAAATTTCCTAAATGAGTCCCCAACTACTGTGAATATTTCGAAAAAACACTCTACAGGTAGCTTAATATAAGTATTTATAACGTCACTTCGGCTACTGACATCGTCAGATACAAACTTAGTGCTTGTAAAACCACTCTTATTGTTAGAAACAACAAAATTTATGTTTAATCGGGGCCAGTCCTTTCCTGGCGTGGTGGTAACGTACTGCAAGCATCTATATCAGAAAAAGAATTTTTAAAAATTACTTTTACAAACGTTATTTTTTCTTAATGGTGCTGTACTTGTTAGTATACGACGATTAAATAATTTCGGTACTTGCATCCATTATCTAGTAATCAATATATACGGCTACATTTTAAAAATGTGACTAAAATCCAAATTATAGTAGCATCTGTACAGACACGAATGTGACGATTTTTGTACTGTTGTTGCGACCGTTTAATATCCCGCAACACGGGAGTTTAATTCGATCTCCAAGAAAACTTGCGCCGCCAGGGCAGTAGGTGCGTGAGGTTTACGCTACCCTCGAGAGAAACCTGAGTAGTCGGGACAAGAAATACGCTGTCACTTGAGTGCTGTCCTTCAGCGGATTAACTAAAGCGTACTGGAAAGACTGTCTACGTACATCAGGTTTGTTATGAGGAATGCTGTAATTCGTTTGCAGTGTGTTGCTTGCAAAACATTCAAATAGCCGAATCGTTAGTAATGTCCAAAGCATTTTCAAGAGTACAGTGCCATTTACTAATGGGGAATTGAACGAAATTTATTTCGAATGTTATCAAAATGCATGAAGAACAGCGTAACTGTATGCACAACCGTTCCCAGTTAACACCGTCCAACTCGTCCCACCATCCGTTGATACTATCAAAAGGCTTCGCGAGACTGGAAGTTTTCGTATGTTACCAAAGAAGTTGCAGTAGTAGATCTCCTTACAACTGTTACAATACATCCGCATGTTAGTTATCGTTAAACACGAAGAAAGGTTAATATCAACAAAAGAGCTGTTCTGAGTATCCTTCACAAATGGAAATATCAACCGCTTCACATTTGTCGACATCAACAGTTACATGTCAGTGATTTTCAAATGGTTAAAATGGCTCTGAGCACTATGCGACTTAACTTCTGAGGTCATCATTCGCCTAGAACTTAGAACTAATTAAACCTAACTAACCTAAGGACATCACACACATCCATGCACGAGGCAGGATTCGAAGCTGCGACCGTAGTGATCGCTCGGTTCCAGACTGCAGCGCCTAGAACCGCACGGCCACTCCGGCCGGCTCAGTGATTTTCAACATAGTTTTGAATGCTGTCAGTGGGTTCTCCTACATGCAATTAGTTTTGTGGAGAAAGATTGTTTACTGATGGGGCCAAGTTCACAAATCACCGCAATGTAAATTTAGGAAACATGCACTACTGGTGAACTACACTCCTGGAAATTGAAATAAGAACACCGTGAATTCATTGTCCCAGGAAGGGGAAACTTTATTGACACATTCCTGGGGTCAGATACATCACATGATCACACTGACAGAACCACAGGCACATAGACACAGGCAACAGAGCATGCACAATGTCGGCACTAGTACAGTGTATATCCACCTTTCGCAGCAATGCAGGCTGCTATTCTCCCATGGAGACGATCGTAGAGATGCTGGATGTAGTCCTGTGGAACGGCTTGCCATGCCATTTCCACCTGGCGCCTCAGTTGGACCAGCGTTCGTGCTGGACCTGCAGACCGCGTGAGACGACGCTTCATCCAGTCCCAAACATGCTCAATGGGGGACAGATCCGGAGATCTAGCTGGCCAGGGTAGTTGACTTACACCTTCTAGAGCACGTTGGGTGGCACGGGATACATGCGGACGTGCATTGTCCTGTTGGAACAGCAAGTTCCCTTGCCGGTCTAGGAATGGTAGAACGATGGGTTCGATGACGGTTTGGATGTACCGTGCACTATTCAGTGTCCCCTCGACGATCACCAGTGGTGTACGGCCAGTGTAGGAGATCGCTCCCCACACCATGATGCCGGGTGTTGGCCCTGTGTGCCTCGGTCGTATGCAGTCCTGATTGTGGCGCTCACCTGCACGGCGCCAAACACGCATACGACCATCATTGGCACCAAGGCAGAAGCGACTCTCATCGCTGAAGACGACACGTCTCCATTCGTCCCTCCATTCACGCCTGTCGCGACACCACTGGAGGCGGGCTGCACGATGTTGGGGCGTGAGCGGAAGACGGCATAACGGTGTGCGGGACCGTAGCCCAGCTTCATGGAGACGGTTGCGAATGGTCCTCGCCGATACCCCAGGAGCAACAGTGTCCCTAATTTGCTGGGAAGTGGCGGTGCGGTCCCCTACGGCACTGCGTAGGATCCTACGGTCTTGGCGTGCATCCGTGCGTCGCTGCGGTCCGGTCCCAGGTCGACGGGCACGTGCACCTTCCGCCGACCACTGGCGACAACATCGATGTACTGTGGAGGCCTCATGCCCCACGTGTTGAGCAATTCGGCGGTACGTCCACCCGGCCTCCCGCATGCCCACTATACGCCCTCGCTCAAAGTCCGTCAACTGCACATACGGTTCACGTCCACGCTGTCGCGGCATGCTACCAGTGTTAAAGACTGCGATGGAGCTCCGTATGCCACGGCCAACTGGCTGACACTGACGGCGGCAGTGCACAAATGCTGCGCAGCTAGCGCCATTCGACGGCCAACACCGCGGTTCCTGGTGTGTCCGCTGTGCCGTGCGTGTGATCATTGCTTGTACAGCCCTCTCGCAGTGTCCGGAGCAAGTATGGTGGGTCTGACACACCGGTGTCAATGTGTTCTTTTTTCCATTTCCAGGAGTGTAAAAATCCGCATTATCTTCGTACGGCGTTCAGTTTATGACAGTGAAGAGTGAGTGTGTGGTGTGGCATAACCGGACATCACTTGATCGGCCCTTATTTCGTTGATGGTATGCCAGTACTACGACTTCAACGGAATGGTTGAAAGGAAAACGCCGAGCCATGCCATTCACTGTTCCAGTGGTGTGGTGTGTCAAGGACCATTTTTCAGACTGTTACTTCTGCGCCACAAATACTGCAGAGCATTCAAGCGAAACTAGTGTCCAAATGTATCTTCACTGCTTTTGTCTGTGTCCTATGTTGAAAGGTTACCTGTTTTGTTTGTACCTTGCAAACCACAGGTTTACAAAGTTGGTTCATGAAATACAGCTGTTCTTTTGCTAATGGAACGGGCGTGACACCAATAACCACAATACAGCTAAGAAATGGCTTACAGGTAAATCATACGTAACTGGAAGGGAAAATGTGGGAAACCTTCGATTGGTTGAGTCCGATAAACTCATATTGCCTGCTCTTCAAATGAAGTTCGGCCTTATAAAGAACTTTGTAAAAGCTATGGATAAGAAGGTCGGTCCTTCAGACATTTGATAGAAATGTTTCCTAAGTTGAGAGAAGTAAAGCTGAAAGAAGGCATATTTGTTGGACCACAAATACGAAAACTGATAAAATATTCAACCTTTGATACCAAATTCACAAATTTTAATGAATACTTATTTCCTGATTGCTGCTTAAACTTTATTATTCTTTCACGATATAACCCTATTTTGGCATTTTTGGCAAAAACACCAACATGAACTGCAATTATTGTACATAGTATAGATGTCGCCATTTGATAAAATTTTAAGCTAAGAAAACCTTAGTAACATTTTGAAATGATAAACCAATTTACAGCATAGACCAGACATTGCACAAACAGCAATTTAAACCACAGTATCTAAGATATAGATAAACAAATGTAAATATACAGTATCTCTGGATCAAGCTATAGAGCTATCAAATTTTACGAAAAATACCTAATTACTCAGCATATAAAGCATCAATAGAATTACGGTCATGTACAAACCCATTATATAAATACGTTATAACAACTTAACGAATAAACCTACTTCAAGTTAATAAGCTGTCAAAATAGAAACAAAGGTAAAATCTTATGGAAAATACGTCTTTGTTCATATGTCAACAAGAAAACAGTAACCAGACACATATGCACTATGTACACGTTATGAGCAATTTAATGTAAGTTTACCTTTGAACATACTCTATCTAAAATACCGTCTAATTGACGGCATCTGTACCACGTATAATAATTGCAGGTTTCCTAGAAAATAGCAATAACGCCGAATAAATGTATAATACGAAAGAATAATAAAGTTTAAGCAGATGACAGGAAATAACTATTCGTTAAGATGTCATCCTGCGACCTATATCACGTGCAGGACCTACAATGCGGAAACTCATAAATATCGAATTAGCTGCCATTGTGGAGGGCTTTTTTGGGAACAGAAAAGATGATAATTATGTTTCCATTGTAAATGATCTGTCAGAGAGCTACAGGAACATGGGATGTAGAATTTCCCTTAGAATTCACTTTTAGATTCCCACCTTGAATTATTTCCTAAAAATTTGGTAACCGTAAGCAATGAGCAGAATTAACGCTTTCACCAAGACATCCGTATGACGAAACACCGCTATCAAGGTCACTGGAACCCTTTAACGTTGGGTGAATGCTGCTGGAATCTTGTTGGGGAGAGTGAAGAAATGGTAGACAAAAGGAGAGCATGTTTGTCATACTTTCCGAATACCAAACGAAGTTAAAGCTGAAATTACGTTGTGGGCTAATTCAGATCTTTTATTGGGCTCATGTCCATATATACATAATAAATAGTATTGTGTTGTAAATATGTATTTCATGTTTATATAAATTCCGTCAGTATTCACAAGTATATCGAATATATTGCTTCCCCCTACTTATACCTCCCGAGGAGATCACGAATGTAAAATTAGAGAGATTAGAGCGCGCACAGAGGCTTTCAGACAGTCGTTCTTCCCGCGAACCATACGCGACTGGAACAGGAAAGGGAGGTAATGACAGTGGCACGTAAAGTGCCCTCCGCCACACACCGTTGGGTGGCTTGCGGAGTATAAATGTAGATGTAGATGTAGATGTACTGTTTTTGATTCTGATGTGTATGTAAGGAATGTGACGTGGTAGAGAAAATCCAATTTTACCAGTGAATGCAGCACCTCAAAATTAGGTAAATCCACCAATTTACAAACCAGAGGCAGAAAAAAGTTTAAATTTGTTGACTTGTGTGATTTTCTCAGAGCAGCAGATGTTCTCTTGAGTATGTGACCGTTTGTTGAACGTTGCTAGTGGTAAAAACAATTTATTGTCTCTTCTTAATAATGGCCAAATGACTTTCCAGCAATATAACATCGACTTGTATTGTACATGTTTAAACCTTTGGTAAGTTCAAAGCAGAAGCAAGACATTGCATCTTAAGCCGACAGCGCAAGTTCCCTTGGATAGTGGCGTAAATATCTGAACTTGATGGGGCTAGGGGCGGGCGGTGTTGTGGAAGGGTGGGGGGAGGGGAGAAAGAGGCTGTGATGGTTTCGGGGGGCGGGGAGGAGGCGGCGAGCAGGGGGATTCGGTATTCAACGGCTGCAACAACAGCACAAAAATCTCTATATACGATGTATTTATACTCCGCAATTTCATGTTAAGTCTACATAAGCGTTACAGTTCAAATGTGTGAGAAATGTTATGGGACTTAACTGCTAAGGTCTTCAGAGTGGCAGAGCTTTGCTTGTTTTATATAAGCGCTGCATCAGTCATTCTGCTATGAAACAGCACAGAAACTAAAACTAAAGTAATTAAATGATGAAAGACAGTTCTGTCGACCTAAGTGTTTCTGCTTCTTGTGCATTTTCATTACAGGTTATGCAGATAATATTCCATATTTGAACACAAATGGAAAAACAGAAGTTGTTCGGTGTCGAGAAACTATGGAAAACAAAATATCTGGTAACAGCAAAAGCTGCTATAATAAGTTACTGTCAACCTTGGTGTGGTGCTAACCACACCGAGTGAGTTTGGAATACGTTCGCAAGCTTTGATAGTAGGTTAACAGCTCCGCCATCCAATAATGACCGGCCATCGTGTTATTCTCTGCCTTTTGGCGTCATGTGGGTGAACTGTGGAAAAGCACACTGTTCTCCTGGTAATTTTTAGCTTTTCGGAGCTTGATATGGCTACTTCTCATTTAAGTGGCTCCTCAGTCGACCTCATAAGGCTTCATAGGAACAGCAGAATATGGTAGGTAACTGCAGTAAGAACTATAAAAATAGATGCGTGGTTCAGGGACTGGCAGTTGATACTTAAACAAATATAGTATTTTTCATTACTGCGTAATTTGCAAAAATGGCAATAAATGATCAGCAAAAGTCACAACAGTGAAATGTGATTAGCAGTCATAATGTTTTAATTATCACGTTGGAAAAATGAAGCTCTGACGTTGAAATTTGGTGACTGTGATTGTAATTCTATGTACATTAAACTTACAACTATTTTTCAACGTTTGACAACTTGACGGGGACTGGTTATAGAAATTTGAATTCTAACTGTTCCTCGTTTACATTAAAATTGTCGTCAGTCTTCAAATGGCTGCCACCAAATAGTCTATTTATTGGAGAAAATAGAAAGAAATCAGTGATTGTCATGTTTAGATAACAAGGGGGAGGGGGGGGGAGAGAAAAAATTTGATAGTCCAAAGACTGACTACTTGGGGTGGATAAGAACGTGGGAACACCAAAATCACAACGCATTTCCATATCTGAGACGGTGCAGGAAAACCGTTGGCATCCAAAACAGCTTTCGGTCGGCTCGGAACGAACAACTACACGTCCTGTATGGTTTTCAAGGAAACCTTATACTGTTGTCCCTCAAAACAGTGGCAGGTTCTGGTAACGATGATGGGGCTGGATGGCGATCTCGCTCCCTTCTCTCGAAAGTAGCCCACAGAAGCTCAATAATATTGTGATTTGGTAACTGTGATGGCCAGAAGAGACGTGACAGTTCATCCTCGTACTCACAAGACCACGCCTGGACAATGCGAGTTGTGTAAACACGGGCCCTATCGTCTTGGAGTACTGCATCACCATTTGAGAACAAACATTGTACCATGGGATGGGCCTGATCACTCGAAATCGTCACACAATTCTTGGCAGTAATGTGACATTACAGAGTAACCATGGGGTCCATGCATTACCACGATATGGCTGCCCAAATCATCAGCGAAACTCCGCCATGTTGCACTCTTAACAGGAAGCAGTCAGCATTGTAGGCCTGGGGCGGTGTACCCCAGATGTAAACTCGGCCAAATGCTGGAAACAGTGGGAAACAAGAATAATGACTTCCCTCCACTGCTCCACAGTCCAGGTTTTATGGTCTTGGCACCATATTTGTTTCCTTGTTACAGGCATTTACATCACTGCTGCGTGATTTTGGAATTCCAGTTCACCCTGTAAATCCCAGCTTACGGAGCTCCCTTCGTGTTGTTTCGGCGCTGGCGGTGTTCGCAAGTGCGAAATTCAGTTTTGCAGTAACAAGCGACTATTGCAGCTGTCGTCCTCTTACTTTTCGTCACAATACTCTTGAATGACGGTCTGTCACGATCAGGCAACACACATTTTCGTCCGCGTTGTGACTTGGCGGGTGAAATTTTTCCGCTTTCCGTGAATGCTGTAAAATCTTCGTTACGGTGCCTCTTGAAAAACCAAACATTTCCGCTACCTAGGTTACGGAAGCAATCATCGTAACAGCACCAGCAATTTCCACTCGTCCGACTTCACTTATCTCCGACATAATGCAGTCACAATTACACAGAACACTGTTCCGAACACGACTGACATTTGCAACGTGTTGAGGACATGGCACAGGTGATGTTCGAAGTACAATCTGCAGGCTTGGGTAGCATCTGCATTTATGTTCAAGCATGCATTTCTCGCGGTGTTTCCGTATTTTTGTCCAACCCCTCTATGTCTTCTGCAGAATGAACAGAGGCCACAGGCGTTGTCGTGGAACAAAAAGTGCCTCTTGGACAACTACCCACGACGCTGCGTCTTGACAGCCAGCCGTAACCTAAAAATTCCCATTGCTTTGCTCCTTTGTCTCGCGGTTATAAGTGATGCACCCAACACCCGTCTACGTTGATTATGCGTCTAAAGAAGTCACCTGGATTGACCTATCAAAGCTGCAACGTTTCCGCTGCTGGTCTCGGTTCACCGGGCTTTTTGAATGGATGTGAGCTGTTCCGAAAGCTGGTGGGCGGTGACCTTCTTCATATCCAAATTGTGATGCAATATTTCGATAACTAATCCACGAGTGGTTTTCACACGTTCTACTATCACCTCGATTGTGATACGCCGGACTTCTAGCACCACGGCCTCCATCTCTCTTGCAGATTTTAGTTATTCATACAGAGACAATCTGCCACCAAACCGCTGTGTCATAAGACGGTGCAACTTTTCTGTACGCTTTCACCAACTCAGCCTGGACTCCTGCAGCGTTTTTCCCCTTCAAATTCTGAAAACGAATTCCCATGCCATACTCCATCAACACTCTGCGCCCTTCTGTTTTGGATTCTGTAGCAGTGTGCCACGGTGAGTGGGGATTGCAGTGTATACCAGATCTGCAGACATGTACCTGTAAACTCTCAAAATACACTCTAAGACAAAAGGGAAAAAAACGACGCACCACGAAAGAAATACCCTAATGTGACAGAAATATGTAGACATGATGCACGTCTACAGACAAACAAATGATTATAATTTTTTAAAAGGATTAAATCATTTATGCAAGAGAAAGACAAACAAAGTTGTACTGCTATGAAATGCAATGGCGCCCCAGAACGTCACGCCTGGTTTTCAGGCAGTATGGCGGGCGACAGTTAAGGTGGTATCCCACCGCTATCCGAGGCGCGTCCAGAAACGTCTTCGCTGGTCACCGAGGCGCGATTCGACGCTGGACTCATCACTGAAGACAATTGTACTCCATTCAGCGAGATTCCAGGCTAAAGACGTGTCTGGAGCCGCTCTGGACAACTGTGGGATACCATCATCATTATCGCTCGTAATACGGCCCGACAACCAAGAGTGATGCTCATTCCATAGCAGGACCCCTTTGGTTGCGATCTGCGGCACCCCTACAGCACAACGGTACGTCGACGACATTCTACGCTGTTAATGGTACTCCATCCCAGGCTTACAATTCAGCAAGATAATGACCGCCCGCACACGGCGAGAGTTTCTACTGCTTGTCTTCATGGTTGCCAACTCCTATCTTGGCCAGCAAGGTCGCCGAACTGAGAACGTTTGGACCATTATGGGCAGAGCCCTCCGACCAGCTCGGGATTTTGACGATCTAACGTGACAATTGGACAGAATTTGGCACAATATCCCTCAGGAGGACATCCAACAACCCAATTACTGCTAAGCCGAGTAACTGCTTCCCTAAGGGTCAGAGGTGGACCATCGGTTATTGACTTGCTCAGTTTGTGAAGCTCTTGCTTTAGAGTAAATGGTCCAATTTTTCTGAAACTGTAATCATTAGTTTGACTATACTTGTACATCACATCTACCGATTTCAGTCCCATTCGAATAATTCCCTCTTTGTGCGTTTTTTTTTGTCTCAGAGTGCATTAACTACGTATGTTTATTTGTTTGTGATGATAATTACAGCTTTACGGCCACCCTTCGTATCTAACAGTATGCATATGGAAAGACGTTAAGTTCAACGACTACACAAAACAAGTTACAAGCAACGTGGATGCCAGACTGAGGTTCATCCGAAGAATCCTAAAATGTAATTCATGCATGAATTAAGTATCTAACGAAACCTTTGTGCTGACAGACAAAATCCAAATTAGAGCAGGACATTACAACGAGGGTTCGTCTCGTAAGCGTGAGGGCGTCACCGAGTTTCTTACCAAACTCCAGGGGCAGAAGCTGTAAGGAACTTATGGTAACTTTGACTTTCATTACACACGTATCTAATTTCGTCACAAAATTAAATTGCAATGTCACTATTCCATCACGATTTTGAAGTACGTAGGGCCATAATTTAGCATTATTAAAAAAATTCTTGCGTAACAATGATATTTTATTGTCTTCATTGGGAATCTACATACTGATACAGTTTAATTACCTTAAGGCGTAGGTATTGGAGTAGTACAAAGTATACATCCTTGAGTGCTTCTGTGCGTCATGTGATGTCATTGTGAGTGAAACTAGCTGTAAGAAAAGCAGGTGCCAGGCTGAGAATCATTGACTGAATTCTAAGGAAAATACATTCATGTAATGAAGTAGCTTACAAAAGAAGCACTCATTATATTGTTGAGTACTGGTCGTCAGGCTGCTGTGCTTAGGAGACAGAACTCATAGATGAAATGGATACGATCTAGAAAAGAGCGATGCCTTTAGTCACTGATTCATATAGTAAACCGAATGGCGATACTGACATCTTTTAAACTTCGGTGACAAACAACACAAGAGAGTCGTGCAACACGGGGAAATTTTCTGTAGAAACTGCGACACTGAGTGTTCTAAAATGACTTCCTTTCAAATATATGTAGCAAAAGGACAACGACGGGGAGAAGGACAAATATTATAATTAATACGGGGCTTACTAAATGTTGTTATTCCCAGCCACCATTCGCGAATGAAACAGGAAAGACGGGAAATGATTTTGTTACCAGAGGTACACCGTAAGGTGACTTGCTCAGAACAAAAGTATTTGCTTAACCGTCCTGCTGTCACGAGAGACGTATTATATCGTCTGGTGCTGTGCGCGGAATGCTTCGTGAAGCCGAATAAGTGCTCCTCATCACTGTCCACCGGACTGTAGACGAGTGGAGGCCAGGTAGGTAAGAGTGACAGGCAAGGTGCCTGGCTTGACGAGCAGCCTGGACTCATTATTGCTCTTCACACATCGGTGGATTTTATACTTTTGGACGAGAAAGTATGTATGGAAGGATTCACGTAACCCAGAGCGACAGCACGTGGTACTGTGGCTGTCTCCATCCTTAGAGATGACGGTGTTGGTCCCATGAGTGTCCTAACACAGGTGCAGTAGGTGATGAATCACCCTACAATATAAAAGACTTAAACAATATGTCTTACCTTCAACACAGGCAACTCAGTGCATGGAGTGACCATCTAATCGGTATCCCATGGTCATATATGAGTCTCTTAGGAGGCGTGTTTCGTTTCGCAGTCCTCAACGAACACTTTCTTCGCTGACTGCAGTTCTATAAAAACAGCGACAATCACTTCCTTCGGAGCTTTTAACAGCTTGACATACAACAATATGTGCTATATTTTGAGACTATCTGCTTACCTACTGACGTTGCTTGTACTGTGTCGATCTGCACACATCCATTACGTAGAGTTGTAACATACGCTTCTGCTGGAACAGTGTTTCTCAAGTTCTATTTATGCCATGTTTATGTTCTATACGTTGGTTAAGTTTAATCAAATCCCAGCAACTTTTTTGACTACGAATCTGTTAGTGAAATTACCTTGTTTTATATCGACCATCGCTGAGTTTCAGCTCTTCATAAGCATAAATAAGATAATCACATTCTGTAACGCAAAAAATTATCTTTTCGGTCACTTATCTAGATATTGCCTTCAGAACCGAATGAGTTATCACAGTTGCTCACTTGTCAGTATGACGAAAACGGGAGACGGGTTATGGTTTTTTAGAAATGTGAAAGACAGCAGCCACAGGGAGTCAGATATAAATTACCTATCTCCCATACTGCCTGATCATACAGATCATCCACTCACCTCTCTCCTGCATATTTCACAATCAATCGGTATAACCGATGTTAGATACGCAACAAGAAATTGCGGTGGCTGCCCTCGCATACACAAAAGTTGTTTCTGTTATTCCTTGAGAGTGTATAACATCTAAAGCCTGTGCCGTGGAACTAACCCTTATAAGGTGACAAAAAGAGTGAATACGGCATTGTAGAGGTAAATTATGAGGACTGTTGTTGGTGTGTCCCGGCTAAAAATGTTTTGCGAAAAAACTGCTACTGCGAAACTTTTTATGCTGAGAGATAGGTGAAACTTTTGATGTGCTCTTTATGACCAAGATGCTACCAATTTGAATATTAGTAAACAAATTTTTTCCTCTCTTACTCGCGAAATTGTCTAGTAAACCCAAACCTTTCTTGCTTCCTAAATTGTATCAACCATTCAGACATACTGTATACCACAATGTTTCACTATAATGTGACTCTTCACAAGATAAGTTGTTTCATCTGACATCGACCATCTGAAAAGTAAAAACTCAAACTTTCGTTTAAGGGAAGTTTCTCTCGAGGTTAATTTCAATTTCAGTGCTAACAAAACGGAACTGAAAGTCAATGTTTGATATTTGTTGACGATGTCATGCCGCATTGGTATCCATGACAAAGTTATTGATCGAAAGGTCCCCTCCCATTTAACAAGAACTCGTCTATCATATTTTTAATCACTGCTGAAGAATGTCCCAGGATGGGAAACACGTATTGGATGATTTTTTTTTTTTTACATCCAAAGATAACGTTCTGAGAAGACTCACTAGTACTCGAATATCTTACTTTCGCACTGGAGAATTCCCCGAAATTTCTGGTTACTCTGGTACACGTCACTAGAAATTCTTAAACTGCCCAATTTTTATGGTTGTGAAAGATTAAGAATGTCTTTTAAAGACGTTTTATTTAGTAAATGATATGCTTTTACGGGGTATCCCAGGAGGGATGATCATTATGCAGGGATCATTCATATCAAGAAGTTCAATAAACATCGCACTAAAATGCTTACCTCAAGAGCTATGACAACTTGTTCAGTGAAAGGGTTGTGCTTCACAGTAGCGAAGATGAACAAATGCTCATGTCTCTTAAGGTACGAATCTTAGAAACCATGTTTTCTAGACCGTTTCGCTTTCCATGGTCTTTCCTGTCACATCCCTGAATACTGACGATTTCTTCTGGAATACCCCGTATACTACCAGCTTGTCAGAAATACTGAACAGTTTATCAAATGAAAAATCTTTTGCCAGGCATAATTCTGAATGGAATTTCGCAAAGATTTAGATAAACCTGTAAATTCTTTACTGCCTCCATTGAATAAGAAAATGTGCATGCATTTCCTTACAGCAACTTACACCAATCGTATTATATTTCAGTTGATGGTAAACATTATCTGTAGCACTGAAAAAAATCAGCGAAGACAATAATTTAGACTTTCTTTAAGATAATAGTAAGATGATGTTGCTGCAAATTGCTGCTGAGCGATTGATGAAACTAGTGGTTACGGCCGAACTTGACGTCCCCTTCTCTGCGGATGATGCTCGTCTGCAGCTGTTATTTAACGTGCTATGTTTGATCTAATTAATCCCAATTTTGCATGATCTTTAATAGGATAGGACTCTACGATGGTAATTATTTTATGAAGACCTCCACGAACCCGATACCGTGGTAGTAATTACACTGCCGTACCGTTGCCGTGTTTGCTTTTCCCTGTATGGAAAGTAATTGGCGCTGGATGGAGAGGAGCTCTAACGGAAAAAAGGCCGAAATAACGAAGCAGATCCCATATACGGATAGCCAGAGATAATATCTGAGAAGAGGGGAAAATAGACTCGGAAGGCCGGCTTCGTATTTAAGCAGACGAAGGACTGAAAACAAACCATCAAGAGTCCTACGCCTCCCTACACAGCAATCGAATCATCTTATTAGCGAGAACACACGGAAGTGTCTGGCGGCATTTAATTTCCTCGCCGCTGCAAGACGTGCCTCAAGTCCGGGGACGAGTGGAATGTTCCGAGATTTGTCATGTAGCAGGAGAAACTTCCTTTGGCTCAGCTGATTCATAAATTACAGCGCTCGAATCACTTGCCTGTCAAGTTACTGCTGCACTCAAAATACGTTCCATATCGGAAGTCCTAATGTAAATTAAGGAGACGTCACCCCCATTTGGAGCGTAAATAACGCTAATCATTACCAATAACGAGGGAAGGCGAGCGCCTCGCTCTGTGTTCTTCCCGGTCGCTCATTAAGGGTGTGGCTTCACAGGGAACGCCGCAGTGCCCAACTGCACAAACATCACAAGGGCTACAGCTGCTTACTGCTGACAGATTTCAGGTGTTACACAGGTGGTGAAACGTCAAGAGAAAATAGCTAGCAATTCTTTACCATAAAACAATCATTCTATTCATTTATTTAATGCTGTAGCCTTCAGTCTTTAATCTAACTCTGTTCAATGTTAACGTGTATTTTCTTTATCAGTAAGGAAGTTCTTTTATATACGTCTTACCCTCTACATATATAACTTACTGGTAACAAATTGCAGACGGTACAGATATTGATAAACACGTAAGAAAAACTGGTAGTTCAGCATCATAAAAATGTATATTACTCATTTATTAAACGTCGTAACCAGCGGCCTTGATTAGAAGCGTATCATTACTTTTAATAGTAACTGCCAACGTTTTCCAATGTAGACATGTGAATTCTTTATGACTTTATGGATTCAATTTTAAAAATCTTATCTCCTATATTTATCGCTGCTGTTACAAGTAAAATACTGTTACTTTAAATGAAAGCGCACTCGTCTGCCAAAACACACACACACACACACACACACACACACACACACACACACACAACAAAATGTGCGAACTGGGAAGGAGTGGGAACAACGTAGACAGAAAGACCAGTAAACAGAAAATTAGTGTTTGCAAAAAGCACACTTAAAGAACGAATAAACGTATAAGAGTGACACGTGTACAACTTGAAGCCACTCTTCGTTACGGATTATATCCTGCGCCAATAACAATGCTGACTATTCCTCTAATGGTAAAGATCGAGCGAGGTGGCGAACGCTGTGGTAATACAAAGGACTCTCATGCGAGGGGACGGTGCTTCGGATCCCCTTTAGGTTCATCTGGATTTGGATTTCCTATAGCTCCTCAAAGCTATTTAATATAAGTGCTGGGATGGTTCCTCCAATACGGCTACGAACGATGTCGTTTCCCATCCTCCACCAACCCGATTTTGGGCTCTATCCGTAACGACATAATCGTGGACTGGACGTTAAATCTGAACTCTCCATCCTCTAGATGTAGGGGACTTGTGAAAATGGATCTTTGTATATCTCTTGAATTCAAAATCAATGACAGCGTTAGCGTGACTGTGAAAGTGATACAAAAGCACCAGACATGAGTAAGCAACCTTTCTTTGCGTTACAACGCCCTTCTTATAAAGTGAGAAAGAGTTCATTTAGCGCAGGGGTTACCACCCTAACTGAGACCATTCCGACTGAGAGCGCTTATATATTACCTAGTACCTCCACCAGGCACCATCACTGACATTACCGCCCGATTTAACTTTAGAATGAGAGAAAATTTCCTTGGAATACTTTCGTTTTTAAATGATAAAGGTAAACAATATTTAGACTGTTTGCTTGCTTACATCTAACAACCTTTTTTAAAAGAATAATGAAGTACTTCCAACTGCATCAGGAGTGCTACCTACAAACCCTCCTCAGAAAGTGAATTACCCACAGTGAGAGTAAACACATGCTATAAAACTTCCTTGCTCTCCACCATTCCTCTCACTACCGACACTTGCTTAACCAACACCCTGAACTGCCATTTAAAATCAAAGTTAAAATTTCTGCACTATGCTTAATGTCTTGAAACAATTTGACTACTGGACTCCTTATATCCGAGCTGGCAGGAATTGGAAGACTTCAGGCTACCAATACTTTGGGCCTTACCGTTGCCACTAATAATAATAACAATAACCGTACTACAGCAATGTCGTTACATAGTTGTTTTTGTGTTGTGCCATTGATTAGTTCATTTATCTGTTGCGAAGTGGATAATGAAGCAATTTCTGATACCCTGTGCGATTCGTGGTGTACTAAGATACCACACAAGAAGAGTCTGCGATAGTTGGGACCAGAAGTACCATGAACGTCGAGTGAGATAGAAACAGTGACCGATAGACAGATAGTGATTAGAAACAGAACAGTGAATAGAATTATCGTGTACTGACAGAGTCCGCATGTCTAGAGATTTACTGTTAGTTTGGAACTGTTCTTTAGATGGTCTATCGAGACAGGAGATTAGTTTTCTTCTAGCTTTAGTTCAGGAAACATTATTTTGTTTGTGTTCACAGAACGTTAGTCAGTGCAGGACAAGTAGGCTAAACCTGCGTTCTAGAATTACTGTAATCATAGTTACCAAACTTGAGTAATATATTTTACTATTCACTGCTCCGTGTTAATTTCATTGTATGTGTGATGCCGTAGAACCCACGCATCCGTCCTATCAAGACATCTTCATCAGTCTTTTCATGCGGCAACGAGATTTTTACCAGAGTCTACAACAGGATATATCTAAAAACTGGAGAAGTTATTATCGTGAGATATGTAAGCATACACTAGGGTGACAAAAATCATGGGATACCTCCTAATATGATGTCGGACGTCATTTTTCCCGGTGTAGTGCAGCAGCTCGAGGTGGCAAGGTCTCCACAAGTCATTCAAAGTCCCCTGCAGAAATATTGACCCATGCTGATCCTATAGCCGTCCATAATTGTGAAAGTGTTGCAGGTCCAGGGTTTTGACGACCTCTCGATTCTGTTCCATAAATGTTCGATCGAATTCATATCGTATGATCTGGGTGGCCTAACCGTTTGCTTGAAATGTCCAGAATGTTATTCGAACTACTCGCGAACAATTGTGGCCTGGTGACATTGCTCATCCATAAAAAATCCGTCGTTGTTTGGGAACAAGTCCATGAATGGCTGCAAATAGTCTCGAAGTAGCCGAAAATAACTATTTTTAGTCAATGATCGATTCAGTTGGGCCAGAGGATCCAGTCCATTCCATGTAAACACAGCCCACACTATTATGGAGCCACCACCAGCTTGCACAGTAGCTTGTTGACAACTTGGTTCCATGACTTCGTGGGGTCTCCACCACACTCGAATCCTACTATCAGTTCTGACCAAGTGAAACAGGGAGTCATCTCACTAAGCCACGGTTTTCCAATCGTCTATCAACCGATATGGTCACTAGCCCACGAGAGCGCTGCAGGCGATAACGTACTGTTCCCGAAAGTACTCGCGTCGGTTGTCTGCTACCATAGCCCATTAACGCCAAATGTCGCCGCATTGTTCTAACGAATACGTTCGTCGGACGTTCCACATTGATTTTTGCGATTATTTCAGGCAGTGTCGTTTCTCTGTTAACACTGACAACTCTACGCAAATGCCGCTGCTCTCGGTCGTTAAGTGAAGACCGTCGGCCACTGCGTTGTCCGTAGTGAGAGGTATTGGCTGGAATTTGGTATTCTCGGCACACTCTTGACACTGTGAATCTGAGACTGCTGAATTCCAAAGTGGAATATCCCATGTGTCTAGCTCTAACCACCATTCTGCGTCCAGAGTCTGTTAATTCCCGCCCTGTCGCGATAATCTTGCTGGACACTTTTTCACATGCATCATCTGAGTACAAAGGACATATCCGCCAAACCACTGCCCTTTTATACGTTGTGTACGTGATACCACGGTCATCTGTATATGTGCATATCGCTATCAAAAATGGCTCTGAGCACTATGGGACTTAACTTCTAAGGTCATCAGTCCCCTAGAACTTAGAACTACTTAAACCTAACTAACCTAAGGACATCACACACATCCATCCCCGAGGCAGGATTCGAACCTGCGACCGTAGAGGCCGCGCGGTTCCAGACTGTAGCGCCTTTAAACCGCTTGGCCACCACGGCCGGCATATCGCTATCCCATGATATTTTGTTACCTCAGCTTATATGACACAAGTGGCTCAGTTTTACTGTCATAGATGCACGGTAAAACGTATATAGCATTAATTAGCGGAAGGTCTATGATGTTGTTGATACAGTAATTTCTCAAGCTGTACTCTCTACCACACTAGGTCGCGCATTAATGCTAGTATTTGAAAAAAAAAAAATATTGGCAACTTACACGATCAGTATTGAAATCTTACGAAATAGTAATGATATTTTAAGAATGATTTAGTTTACTGATCAAAACATAATCAACCTGTTTTGTTTTTACTCCTATGAAAATTGAATTTAACTATTAGGTGGCAATTACCTCAGGTTGGGAACCATTGATTCTAACACCAAACACTAGTGCATCTCATGGTGAACTTCTTCTTAAAGCGACTTTGGGCAACGCAACCAAGTGCGATACTTTGCTGACCGACGGACTAATTAAAGTAATTTACTTGAGGATAGGATTTGCAATCAGTAGAAACTATTAATGTAAATTCGCCCTTCATGGTGTTTAGCGTAACAAATGCGTAACTGCTCAAATCGTCTGGTCATTCTGCGCTTCGCAAAGTCCTCACCACATTTATTTGTTGCCTAAAGTTGGCTTAATAAAGAGTATACTTCCAATTTCACGCCTAATTCGCTATTACTTATCATTCAGTATCCTAAATGTGTGAGTTTAAGAGAATTCCTTCACCTATTTCCTCGTAGTAGAACTTTTTGATGTGTGTGAAATCTTATGGGACTTAACTGCTAATGTCATCAGTTCCTAAGCTTACACACCACTTAACCTAAATTATCCTAAGGACAAACACACACACCCATGCTCGAGGAAGGACTCGAACCTCCGCCGGGACCAGCCGCACAGTCCATGACTGCAGCGCCTGAGACCGCTCGGCTAATCCCGCGCGGCTGTAACGTTTTAACTTTCCTTTACGGCTTATTTATTGAACAGTCTATTGTTATAGTACCGTTAAACACGAATGCTAATTGTTTTGGGATTTGTTCGGGAACAAGCTTAGCATTATTTTTCTAGGAGTCTCTTACTTGTCTGAGCTCGAGTTATATCGAATCAATATTTAAAAGACATTGTATCATGTTAAACCTCTATAACACATAGCAATAGATTCGTTCTCCTCGTAATCCGACCGTTATGTATCAGTTACGGTATAGGAACGTATGTTTGACGATTAGGCTATTTATTATACATGGCGTCCCTCGTAAGGGTCAACAGACGCATATTATGTAGTGTTTCGACGGGTATCTGCAATTTCTTTTTTGCAGTATGAAGCTGGAGTCAACAAGAAAAAGAGAGAAAGAAAAAGAAAAAACAAAAAAAAGTACTGCTCATCACGTCTTGCATGCGTCGTCTAGTGACGACGGGAAGCGTTGGTTTATTTCCTGTTACAAACAAAATGATTTTTAAAGTAGAATTTTACGTGCCCATTAAATAGAGCGACCAACGGCTTTGCCGCAGTGGAAACCCCGGTTGCTGTCAGATAACTGAAGTTAATTGCTGCCGGGTTGGGCTAATACTTGGGTGGGTGACAATCCAGTCTGCCGAGCGCTGTTTACAAGCGGGGTGCACTCAGAACTTGTTAGGAAAACTGAGGAGCTACTTGACTGAGAAGTAGCGGCGCCGGCCTCGTAAACTGATACACAGCCTGGAGAGCGGTATGTAGGCCACATGCCCTCCTTATCCACATCCAGTGACGCCTGTGGGCTGAGGATGACACGGCGGCCGGCCGCTACCTTTGGGCCTTCATTGCATGTTCGGATGGAGTTTAGTTTTTATTCAATAGAGCGATCCCAAATAAACTTGGTGCGGTGTTCGTTTTAACTATATGTATTAACAGTTACAGTAAAACACGAATAATAATCAATACTCCAGCAGCGGCATCACCATCCCGGCAAGTGCAAATCTGAGCTAACATTGTAGGACATACAAATAAGAACAAATATGAATGAAATTATCTAGGAACTTCACATAGTGATGATGTTGATGCAGCTTACATACTGTATACTTAAGTACAACAAGGACCGAAATTAGTAGCAAAGACTTCCTCTGAAAGGCTCTGACGGAAAGGCTTTGTAACTGCTTGCCATATATTTGCAATGAATCCGTGCATATACTCACGGTACCCGAGACGCTCATACTCCGCATCATGAATGGCCGAGCCTGCACACATCAAGTTTCTGAATGTAGGATCCTTTAAAGTGTGTGTTCTGAGTGTTATTCTCGTTGTTGTATATTTTCACAGTTCATGGATACTCGTCTGACTGATTACCATGGAAGTCAATTGGAAAAAGCCATTATCTACATCTACATTTACATCCACACTCCGCAAGTCACCTGACGGTGTGTGGCGGAGGGTACCCTGAGTACATCTATCGGTTCTCCCTTCTATTCCAGTCTCGTATTGTTCGTGGAAAGAAGGATTGTCGGTATACTTCTGTGTGGGCTCTAATCTCTCTGATTTTATCCTCATGGTCTCTTCGCGAGATATACGTAGGAGGGAGCAATATACTGATTGACTCCTCGGTGAAGGTATGTTCTCGAAACTTTAACAAAAGTCCGTACCGAGCTACTGAGCGTCTCCCCTGCAGAGTCTTCCACTGGATTTTATCTATCATCTCCGTAACGCTTTCGCGATTACTAAATGATACTGTAACGAAGCGCGCTGCTCTCCGTTGGATCTTCTCTATCTCTTCTATCAAACCTATCTGGTACGGATCCCACACTGCTGAGCAGTATTCAAGCAGTGGGCGACCAAATGTAACCTACTTCCTTTGTTTTCGGATTGCATTTCCTTAGGATTCTTCCAATGAATCTCAGTCTAGCATCTGCTTTACCGACGATTAACTTTATATGATCATTCCATTTTAAATCACTCCTAATGCGTACTCCCAGATAATGTATGGAATTAACTGCTTCCAGTTGCTGACCTGCTATTTTGTAGCTAAATGATAAGGGATCTCTCTTTCTATGTATTCGCAGCACATTACACTTGTCTACATTGAGATTCAATTGCCATTCCTTGCACCATGCGTCAATTCGCTGCAGATCCTCCTGCATTTCAGTACAATTTTCCATTGTTACAACCTCTCGATATACCACAGCATCATCTGCAAAAAGCCTCAGTGAACTTCCGATGTCATCCACAAGGTCATTTATGTATATTGTGAATAGCAACGGTCCTATGACACTCCCCTCCGCCACACCTGAAATCACTCTTACTTCGGAAGACTTCTCTCCATTGAGATTGACATGCTGCGTGCTGTTATGAAGCTCAGCCTACAGGTATTGAATGCACCTCGCAGTCTGCCAATCTACGAAGGGAGGGGGTAGGTCAACATCAAATGCAGACATCACTCTCGCAAATATAGCAGCTGCGTGCGCTGTGAAAGGCTGGAAGGCTGAGAGAGGAATGACATCGTGTGATCACAATATCAAAAACTGTACCAGCAATGGAAGGGAAATTCTACACACACAGAAAACGTGCGTGTAAGGTCCAAATATCACACCAGTAAGGCTAATTGGGAGTAACTGTGAAGGGTCTTTTGTTGTCCAGAAAGTCTATTGCTGCATGTTGACGTAGACGTTAAAGTGTAAGAAATGACCGTCTTATAAGTAACGCAATGGAGGTGTCGATACCTATCACAGGAGGTTCTTCTGGAGGGATACTATGAGTACTATGCATCTGGACTGAGGCACTTCAGAAGTTAAGATGTGAAACACGAACACCATGAACACACACGAACAGCATGACCCAAGAAGAAAGAATCCGAAAGCTGCATTGATACAGGAATGCCAAAGGACGTTTTAAGGAAGTGTTACGGAAAACAAATATGTAACGATTAAAACAATTCGTTGAGACCGACTTAGAATCGATCCGTAGTGAATACCATACTAAATAGTTTGAAAGAAAATCGCGATCATCCACAGTCTTTGTCACGTTCTAAACAAACAATGAGATGCTAACAGAAAGTTGGGAACAGTTAGCTGCACTGCTAATGGAAACGCTGTTGCCCGAAGACGAAGAAGAAGGCTAGACAATGTAAAACCCAGAGTAAGCAACATTAGCCTAAAAAACCTCATCATACACAATAAAAAAGCAGCTGATTTAGCTGACCTAAATAACGCTGAACAGACTGTCTAAGCACACAACATAAATAAAATTATTCAGAAAAGCATAAGCAACAGTAATGAAACTTCCAAAGCAGTTTATCAAGACAAAAAGCTAGTAAAGAGCATAAACATGAAACTCAATGATAACAATGCCATGATTCTGAAAGCTGACAGAATCTATTCTGCAGTAATTATGAACAAAGGTGAATACATCACCAAAACATTGACTTTCTTTTCTGAAAATAACATAACAGAGCTCAAAGAAGATCCAACGACAAAATTCCAAAACAAAGTCAGGAAAATGGTTAATAAATGCAATTTCCTCTTCACAGAAAAACAAGCAAAAACATGCATTTTAATGAACCCCACAGCCCCAAGACTAAGAGCTCAACCTAAGACACATAAACCCCATGTTCTATTGAGGCCCACTGTTAATTCTAAATATACACCAGCCTCCACAGTCTGCCAATTACTAAACGAAATTCTGAAACAGTACTATACGTTTGATAAAGCAGACTCAGCTAAGGGGCTCCGGAAAGGCTCAAAATCATGAAAAGTTCAATTTTTACTTTTTTGCGTTTTCTGAATCTGCAGACTATTACCTTTTAATAGATATATAATTTATTCAATTCCGAAGACTACAACTATTTTTAATTTTTTTTTTAAATGTGTTCTACATGGGCGTGACCCACTGTGGCGCTGTTAAACTGGTGTCAAATGGTGTTATTATTAACGTCCGTGTTCATCAGGTACATTTTAGTGATGTGAGATAAAGTATGTGTTGTGGCTAACCTGTGATGGTTCAATATATAAAGCTGGTGTGATTGTCGATTGTTTCATGTTTATTTACTCTGTCGTTATCTCGAAAATATTCGTAATTAATTCTGTTTCTTGAGTCTCTGTTTTGTTGAAGTATAATAATGAGTAAAAGTAAAGTTGCTGTTGCGACTTTCAATGATGGCAACATTGTAAGGTGCAAGGTATTTAGAAATATGGGAATGAAGATAGGTTCTAACATGGTACGAGCGATGCTTGCTTTAGACAAGGAACGCCTTCGGGCTGCAGACAGGGCTGTAAAGAGTCTAGAAATACAAGCAAAATCGTCTTTAATAACTGAACTAAAGTTTTGTAAAATCCCTGTGTTAAGTTGTAGCCCATATTACAATAAATAATCTGTAAAAAGTTCGACTTCCTACCTCAAATACTTTGTGAGGAAAGATGTAATTTATAAGCGTTATTTTAACATTGCAAGTATAGGGCGTTCGCTCCGGAAAGATGTAATTTATAAGCGTTATTTTAACATTGCAAGTATAGGGCGTTCCGGAGCGAACGCCCTGTACTTGCAATGTTAAAATAACGCTTATAAATTACATCTTTCCTCACAAAGTATTTGAGGTAGGAAGTTGAACTTTTTACAGATTATTTATTGTAATATGGGCTACAACTTAACACAGGGATTTTACAAAATTTTAGTTCAGTTATTAAAGATGATTTTTTCAATTGTAATGAAAATTCACAACATTTTTTTGCAATTTTTTATTTATATATTCAAAAATATACAGTTTTTTGGAAAAAGGCTGTGTTAAATTATGCAGAAGGTACTGTGTAACATTTACTGAAAGTTTGAAACAAATATGTTTGGAAGATCCTTAGAAAACAAGTAATTAGTATGAGAAAATAAAAGTTTTGGGAATCGAGCGGCAAAGATTGGATTAACTTTTTAGTGCATTCCAGGTCCATAGGATGGATTATCTTCATCCTCTGCAAACTCATCCTCCAGCTTCCTCTTGTTTCTCCTCCTGTTTACTCTTGCTTGTATTTCTAGACTCTTAACAGCCCTGTCTGCAGCCCGAAGGCGTTCCTTGTCTAAAGCAAGCATCGCTCGTACCATGTTAGAACCTATCTTCATTCCCATATTTCTAAATACCTTGCACCTTACAATGTTGCCATCATTGAAAGTCGCAACAACAACTTTACTTTTACTCATTATTATACTTCAACAAAACAGAGACTCAAGAAACAGAATTAATTACGAATATTTTCGAGATAACGACAGAGTAAATAAACATGAAACAATCGACAATCACACCAGCTTTATATATTGAACCATCACAGGTTAGCCACAACACATACTTTATCTCACATCACTAAAATGTACCTGATGAACACGGACGTTAATAATAACACCATTTGACAGCAGTTTAACAGCGCCACAGTGGGTCACGCCCATGTAGAACACATTTCAAAAAAAATTAAAAATAGTTGTAGTCTTCGGAACTGAATAAATTATATATCTATTAAAAGGTAATAGTCTGCAGATTCAGAAAACGCAAAAAAGTAAAAATTGAACTTTTCATGATTTTGAGCCTTTCCGGAGCCCCTTAAGAACACAAGTGAATTAGCAACTAAAATTAAAGATATAAATATTCCAGCAGGTGCCAGGTTTGCCTGTTTTGACGAAACTAAGAACACAAGTGAATTAGCAACTAAAATTAAAGATATAAATATTCCAGCAGGTGCCAGGTTTGCCTGTTTTGACGAAACTAACCTATTTACAAATGTACCAACTGAAGAAACAATATGAATAATCTTTGAAAACTTAATAAAAATTAAAAAACTGTAAATTGCAGAAATATCAGAAGTCAAGGACATGTTACAGCTAATTACAGTTACTTTACATTACAGCTAATTACAGTTACTTTACATTCAATGGGAAAATTTACCAACAGAATGAGAATCTTGCCATGGGCAGTAGCGTATCAAGTTTTCTGGCAGAGATATTTCTCAGTCATGTGGGAAGTAAGTTCTTTTAAGTTCTTTAATAAAACAATAAACACAAAAGTAAAATAATGTTACTCGAGATACGTTGATAACACCTTGCTGCTATTTGATGGAACAGAAGATGAGATCGAAGAACTATCAGCCGAATTCAGTTCTTTCCACAAAAACATAAAATTCACTATAGAACATGAGGACAACGAAAGCATAAATTTCCTTGATCTTAAAATCACCGACCACCAACAAAAACGTAAATTCGGCATGCAAAGAAAACGCACATACACAGACATAACATTGGACAACTTATCATGCCATCATACCACATAGAAACATGCTGCATTTAGGTCCATGCTACACAGAGTACACTGTCTTGATTTAGAAGATAGCACGCTCAAGAATGGGATAGATACAATAAAGAGCATTGCCATAAGCAGTGGCTACACAGCTAAAGCAATTCACAATTTAAACAGACAAATACACAAAAGTAAGACAACGAATGGCCACACTATGAAAGAAGAGCAAATATTCGCCAGTATCCCACACTTGGGTCCCATTTCACAAAAAAACGCTAACCTTTTCAGAAAAACAAATGTAACAGTTGCATTCTCAACTAATATAATGTTAGGAAGCCTACTCGTGCATAAAATAAAATCAAACACTGAAACATGCAACAGCGGAGTATACGAAGTATCATGCCCCAGTTGTCCTGCCTACTATGTAGGGAAAACAGGCAGAAACTTCAAAACCCGTTTTCAAGATCACATAAATGCTTTCAGGCTCAACCACTTCGAAAAATCAATCATTGCACAGCATATGTTGGAAACGAAACTTGTCATCAACAGTCTAGAAAACAAATGGGTAGTACTACATAATGAAGCCAATGGCAAGACAACTGGAGACATACCTCCAAAAAATCAAAAAACCAGAATCTATGTTAAATGAACAAACAGATTTCGCAAGCCACAATTATTTCAGTAATTTTAAAGACCTATTCTACAGATATTTCCTGCGTATGTCAATTGTTTAATAGTTATATCTTTAGCACTACGAATAAATTCATCTTTGACAACACCATGTACAAAAACATCTATGAAGTCTTTACACACATGTGTGTGAAAATGTGCCTATTGAATGAAGTGACATGTACGAAAACGATAGAAAAAAAATGGTACTAACACATTAAAAACGCTGTTCTTCGATTATGTGGTAAGCTCACACTGTTCATCTTTTCCACTATTTCGCACATAGTTTCCGTGTTTGACTCACGAAATTCATAAACTAACATTAAACCCATTCGTGACAGGAATACGCATTTCACCTCATTCAAGAGAAGAAATAAAGCATGTATTAAGACAAATTACACCTGATGATGGACCCAAAGAGTCCGAAATGCATAGTGTACTTACTAAAACACGAAAAGTTATGACTGAAAGTGTTTTTTAATTCATACCTACAGTGAATTAGTTATTTATTTGAGTGAATTGTTGAAAGACTGTGTCTAGCAAGGAAGGGTCCATGCACCGTGGAAAAATAACGAAGGGGTGATTATTAATAGAAGGTGGGACAAGGATCCATGGTTGCCCAAATCCTAAGGACTGATTTGTCTTTTGAACGTTCTCGCTAAATTGTTTGAAAAACCAAAAATGTATGACATTATAGGACATATACTGCTACACGGAATGGCCCTCGCCAGAACGGATTCAGAAGTGGCAAGTCAACAAAAGGCGATCTCACTAGCGACATATACTCAATCTGCGTACATTCTAGACATGGCGATCGATATTCCTGGCGTCGTCGATAACCTATAGTGGCCGTCTTTTTTTGGTCGCCTTTGGAAGTTGGAGTGTCCAAAGGCGCTGTACAACTGCCTGAGAGACTATTGCCGAGGGAGACGTGCATCTTCAATACGCACAGGTAAGTATATAACGTAGATAATAACAAAAGGCTGTTAGCAAGGATCAGTGCGTGGTCCAGAGCTTGGGATGCAGCATTGGAGCCCATACTACTGAAGTTACATGATAGCTGTAACGTAAATGGATTGGTAGCATTTGCAAATGTGTTATTCGTTGTAAACGGTGACTGCAGAAGAGTTATAGAATTGTATTCCATCGCTCCATGGATTTAAAGGACGATGGAGAAGTGTCAAATTCTCACGAGCACCTCATAAAACAACGCACCTTCTGCTGAAATGCGACCTAGCAATAGAAGCTAAAACAAAATTAAACGACGTACAGATTAGAGACAGAGAAGGCGTATGAAGATATTCAACGGTTGATTCAGTAGGTAAAGGGAGATGAAAATCTAACAGCCCTGGGGAAGAGAAAGACTTATAGAGTTCTACAATAAATTTCAGCTAGAAATGGTGAACACTATGTTCAAGAGCCAAAAGAGGTTGAGGTATGCTAGGAAAAGGCCGGCAGATTCCTGAAGATTTCAGTTAGATTACATCATGGTGGTCGCCGGCCGTAGTGGCCGTGCGGTTCTAGGCGCTACAGTCTGGAACAGAGCGACCGCTACGGTCGCAGGTTCGAATCCTGCCTCTGGCATGGATGTGTGTGATGTCCTTAGATTAGTTAGGTTTAATTAGTTCTAAGTTCTAGGCGACTGATGACCTCAGAAGCTAAGTCGCGTAGTGCTCAGAGCCATTTGAACCATTTTGAGCCAACATCATGGTGAGGCAGAGATTCCGAAATCAGATATTGCATTGAAAGGCGTATCAAGAAGCAGAAATAGAGTCAGATCACAATTTAATACTGACGAAGAGTAAGTTGAAGTTTATGAGACTAGCCAGGAAGAATCATTGCGCAAAGAAGTGGGAATCGGAAGCACTAACGAATGAAGAGATACGTGTGAAATTCTCGAAGGCTATGGATACTGCGATACTGAACAGCTCAGTTGGAAGTTCAGTTGAAGAGGAATGGACATCTCTAAAAAGGGCAATCACAGAAGTTGGAAAGAAAAACATAGGTCCAAATAAGGTGATAGCAAACAAACCATGGGTAACAGATGAAATACTTCAGACGATCAGTAAAAGAAGGAAATACAAAATCGTCAGAGAAAATCCGAAAATACAGAAATACAAGTCGCTCAGGAATTAAGCAAACGCCGCGCGGGATTAGCCGAGCGGTCTGGGCCCTGCAGTCGTGGCCTGTGCGGCTGGTCCTGGTGAAGGTTCGAGTCCTCCATCGGGCATGGGTGTGTGTATTTGTCCTTAGGATAATTTAGGTTAAGTAGTGTGTAAGCTTAGGGACTGAAGACCTTAGCAGTTAAGTCCCATAAGATTTCACACACATTTATACATTTGAATGAAACAAACTGGAAGTGCAGGGAAGCTAAGGCGAAATAGCTGCTTGAAAAATGCGAAGAAATCGAGAAAGGAATGATGTCGGAGAGACTGACTCAGCATATAGAAAAGTCAAAACAACCTGCGGTGAAATTAAAAGCAAGGGCGGTAACATTAACAGTGCAATGGGAATCCCACTGTTAGATGCAGAGCAGAGAGCGAATAGGTGGAAAGAGGACATTGAAGGGCTGAATGGCGGGAAAGACTTGTTTGATGACGTGAAAGAAGAAGAAACAGGAGTTGCTATAGAAGATATTGGAGATCCAATATTAGCATCAGAAATTAAAGGAACTTTGGAAGACGTAAGGCCAAACAAAACAGAAGGGATAGATAACACTCCATCAGAATTTCTAAAATAACTGGGGAAGACAAAAAAAACGATTATTCACGTTGGTGAGTGGAATGCATGAGTCTGGGGATATACTATTTTACTTTCGGAAAAACATCATAGACACAATTCCAAAGACTGCAAGAGCTGATAGGTGTGAGAATTATCGCACAGTCAGCTGGACAACTCACGCATCTAAGTTGCTGCAAGAATAATACACTGAAGAAAAGCAAAGAAAACTGATAATATGTTAGGTGACGATCATTTTGGCTGATAGGATCTCTCTACCTGGAAACGGCGTTTGACAGTGTCAAAAGGTCTAAGATGTTCGAAATTCTAAGGAAAATGAGGATAAAATTCAGGGAAAGACAGGTAAAATACAACATCTACAAGAGCCAAGAAGGAACAATGATAGTGAAAGACCGAGAACAAAGTGCTCGGATTAAAACTGGTGTAAGACAGGGATGTAGTATTTCGCCCCTGCTGTTCAATTTAGACATCGAAGAAACAATGACGAAAATACAAGAAAGGTTCAAGAGGGAAATTAAAATTCAAGGTGAGAGGATATCAGTGACAAGATTGGCTAATGACGTTGGTATTCTCTGTGAAAGTAAAGAAGAATTACTTGATTTGCTGAATAGGGTAAACGGTCTAATGAGCACAGAATATGGATTGACAGTAAATCGAAGAAGACGAAAGTAATGAGAAGTAGCAGAAATGAGAACAGCTAGAAACTTAACATCAGGATAGATGATCACGAAGCAGATGAAGTTAAAGAATTCTGCTTCCTAGCCAGCAAAATAACCCTTGACGGACGGAACAAACAGGGCATAAGAAGAAGATTAGCAATGGCAAAGAGTGTGTTACTGACCACGAGAAGTACTAGTATCAAACACAGATCTTAATTGGAGGAAGAAATTTGTGAGAATGTACGCTTAGAGCACAGTATTGTTTGGTAGTGAAACGTGGACTTTGAGAAAACTGGAAAAGAAGATGATCGAAGCATTTGAGGTGTATTGCTGCAGAAGAATGTCGAAGATTAGGTGGACTGATAATGTAAGGAATGAGGAGGTTCTCCGTAGAATCGGCGAGGAAAGGAACATAATGGAAAACACTGACAATAAGGAGGGACAGCATGGTGGGACATCTGTTATGCATCACGGAATAACGTAGCTGTAGAGAGTAAAAATTCTAGAGGAAGGTAATGATTGGAAATTATCCCACAAATAACTGAGGACGTAATTTCCAAGTGCTACTCTTTGATGACGATGTTGGCCCTGGAAAATTAGAAATAGTGCATTAACGAGATATTTATGGTCATTCCTGAACAAACGACGTAGCTTTGCACAACATATAGAGGATGCAGACAGAACAGGTACAAATGTGATGAACAAATGTGACATTATTAATCTGGTACACTCCAGTAATCAGTTAGTAAAACAAAATGAAGTGGAAGTATTATTAAAAACCAGTATAAGCACAATACGTTTTGGAACAGAAGCTATTGAAAACTAACACAAATTTCCACTTTAGAGATAGGTAAAACTGTTAAAACATCAAGGAAACTCAATTAATCTGCAAATATCCCATGTTCCATATTAAAGACCTTCTTCTGCTTCACAGTGCAAGATGGTGCACGATCGACGATATATGACTCTAACGAACACCAGTTTTACAAATACCCAATATATTCCAAATAGCTTTAATATATTATACAGCATTTAAATGTGTAGAACTCGAAATTTTTACAAATGCTACGCAAAACACAACCTCATGTTTAGTAATAATGAAAACCGTAGGATATGGAGCAAACTGCATATTGCAGTCTCTTGTGGAATTCCTTCATATGATTCTAAAATCAATCACTAAACTGAAATACCGATCAAAAACAACATGCGTTTCTAGTTAGACTATTCTCTATATACAACACCCCTCTCGAATTTTAAAAAGCCTTATACACAAAACTATTGCAGAAATTTAGACACTTGATTTACACTATCCGGAAAAATTGGCAACACTACAAAAATCACAGTTTCATTTGCATAAATAATGTCTATGAGTGGCTCAGTGGTGAAGAGCCATACAATCAATGCATCGGTCGATGGTGCAGTTCCCTGTCGGTTATAGAAACTCTTCAATCACTCTTCGCTTCTTTCATCCATGGAAATTATTTATTAATATGAAAATTTTTAAGTGCACCGGCGTTCGGAGTCCACGTCCTCCTGTAATTAGGTGGGTAAGTGATTTCAAGAAAGGCAAGGGCATTTACCTCCACCATGCTTAGTAAAGACCTGCAGTATTTCAACCTAGCTTCGGGTTGCAGATAACTTTAGATTTTTTTACGTTATCTGTGTGACAGGTCGGTACGTTTTCACTTTGTTGTAATATGTACGCAGCTGATGTCCAGAACACGGTGAAAATAGATGTAATTATCGGCCGATGTCGATCAGTGAATAACGTTGCCACGTATTCTGTGAGAGACGTATTCAAACCACTACAGTACAACCCTTATTTAGACTAATAACAGTTCGTCTAAGTCGATCCACAGAAAATTCGATATTCTCCTTTTTGCTACATTATCATCGACCGTGCTTCTGCCCCAATTAGAGACCACGTATTGTTTCCGCTGTTAAGACCTTGCATGCTATAGAACTCTAAACATTGCCTAAACAGACGCTAAACGAAGATTGTACAGAGTTTTTCAAAAACCTGATGTGTGACTACTGGTTTGGTGAGAGTCAGTGACAACATTTGCCTGTTACACCAAACATATAATATCAAGGGGACCGGAAAGTAATGTAGTTTCTGTGCGTATCCATATTCGTTTGTCATTTAGCAGCTCATTATGTACTTAGAGTGATGCCAAAGAAATTTTAAGGCAAGAGTGACTCGTTTTCTCGCAAAAAATTAAATATTTTTTTCAGTTTATGGTGAAATGGCCAGCTAAGTACCAGATGAGGTACATATCCAACATCTCAAGGTTTTTGATTGTGCAAGTGTAATAACGCAACAGTTGCTACCATAAACATTTGGGATGTTTCTACAAGTGCATTATACTTTTGTAAATGCCAAATATGTTTTTCTAAATTCAAATCTGGTAATTTTGTTCTTTCTGACTCGTATCGATCAGTAAGAAAAAAAAAAAAAAATGGCTCTGAGCACTATGGGACTAAACATCGGAGGTCATCAGTCCCCTAGAACTCAGAACTACTTAAACCTAACTAACCTAAGGACATCACACACATCCATGCCCGAGGCAGGATTCGAACCTGCGACCGTAGCAGTCGCGCGGTTCCGGACTGTAGCGCCTAGAAACGCTCGGCCACCGCGGCCGGCGATCAGTAAGACCTACAGCTTTATACAAAGACATGGTGAGGGTGCAAGTGGAAGCAAATCCGTGTCAGACAATCGAGGAAGTGTGAAAGACTCTTAACCAACCTTAGTCGACTATCCAAGAACATTTGCAGCAAACTGATAAAAAGGAAAAAAGATAATCCACCGACCACATGCAACTTATTGCTTCAGCAGCACAATACAGATACGTTTTTTGGTCTTTTGATCACTGGAGACAATTGTAGTGAGTAAATCAGTCTTTAATTGAAAAGTGGGCAGCGATTGTCAACGGAATGATGTCCAATTGCCGCGCGGGATTAGCTGAGCGGTCTCATGCGCTGCAGTCATGGACTGTACGGCTGGTCCCGGCGGAGGTTCGAGTCCTCCCTTGGGCATGGGTGTGTGTGTTTGTCCTTAGGATAATTTTGGTTAATTAGTGTGTAAGCTTAGGGACTGATGACCTTATCAGTTAAGTCCCATAAGATTTCACACACATTTGAACATTTTTTGATGTCAAATTTATCATCTCCAGATATTTTGCTCAAAAACCAATTAATTTTATCCATCCGGCCTGAAAATTTTCACACTAGATGACAATAGGCTGTTGATAACATAAGCGGATACATCACTGATTAAAAATAAAAACTTGTTAATAACGTACCTGTTTGAATTTAATGTAAAATGACAACATAACTTTCCGGTCCCTCTAATACGTACGTGAAATCACGCCTGCTCCTACCTTGTTTCCATCCAGTCACAATGATTTCGAGTTTCACTGTGTTTTCCAGAATCACATAAGAAGGAAAAAACTAGGACAGCTCAGCTTTCTCCTCTCGGCCATACAGTCACACCTTGCGTGTCACGATATTTTTTATTTTAACTCAAACTTTTATGAACAATTCAATTACAGGCGCTTAAGACGGAAGGAATTACGATCAGGGTTCAACGTCTCGTCAAAGATGAACTGATTAGACGCGAGGCACAATTTCAGGTTGATAATGTATGGGAATGAAAATCGGAGGTGTCTTGTCTTAACTGATTCACTGAAACCTAAACCTGGATGACGGGAAGGTGACATGAATCGTCATCACCCCAGATGCGAAGTGTGTTGCCGTTACGTCACCCCTCTTGGGCTGGAAACGCGTAGTTAGTAGCCCGCAGCAATTTATTCTGTCATCACGATGGCCGGGGCGCATCTTAGTATGGTCTCCACGAAAGGCCAACGCGTTGAGGAGCCATCATGATCTGCAATCGTTCAGCCGTCGTCCACTACTCAACCGAGATTTGTAGGAGCTGGATACAAGCTGTGCATATCTGTATTGATGGAGATGGATACGTACTCAATACAAACTGATCCAACAATGTTTTGCAACTCTTACATGACTTTCATAGTTTTTGTTTACTAATCCTATTTAGGAATGATTTTTTGACTACAGAAGATCATAACCTAGAGTCACCTGTGTAATGGGTAAAAGGAAACCTAAATTTTCTGTGCAGGTCACCAGAGCGTGCTGTGTCTCCATTCGTGAATCCGACAATGAGGCTTGCGTACGCAGTTCATTGTGGGTCATTTCAAACTTATACTGTGTATACTCCGTCACGTTACTAGAATAATGGTGGTCAGCACGGGAAGTTGGGCATGGTAGTCATGCAGTAGAGCGCACGCCCATAAATCGAAAGGTCGTGAGTTCAAACCCCGGTCAAACCGTGAAACATTTCAATCTACCTTTAATCTAGCCTTCGCCTCTCTGTGATAGGAAATATTGGGTAGGTGTTACATGTAGTTCACATTCTGCATTAAAATGTGAGTTTGTTCTCCCGTAGGATTACTGGTGCAGGTTAGAGACACTCGAGTCGCGGAATTGGCATCCAACTCAGAGACTTGCGCTAGGTTTTTGAGCAAGACGGATTATTATTATAGCACGAGAAGAAACCCATCGAAAAGACGAAGATCACAATGAAGTCGTTCGGACGTCCGACCACTACCGTTAGACACGAAACATTGAAAGTCTGGTTCGTAGTGGTCGCTCTTGTTCAACAGCGTCCAGCTGGTGGCCGCTACCTGTAATTTATGGGTCGGTTAGAGCCAGAGGAGAATTCAACAGCCTTTTTGGAGTCAACTGGAAGGACTTTTCCGACCAGAACAGTACGCAGCCATCTCTAGCTCATTACCTTGGTCTCTAGGTGTCCGCTGTCAACAGCAACACAAATCTTACAGAATTGTGATGCTTGAATAAGATGGAAAGGAAAAACTAGGAATGTAGCTTGGATATATGTTGTCATGTTTACCAACAGGCGCAGGATCTACCTGATGTGTGTTGATAGTGGTAGAAGAGTGCGGAGGCAGTCCAGGTACGATTATACGTCTCAGGCATCCAGTCTTAGGGGTTAAATTGGGGAGTTGGTGAGTCATGTTTATCACGTAAAGATGCCGGATGCCTCTCGTCGTTATTGAGCCTATTTTCATGGCTACACAGCATTAACACAGGAACCTCCAATCTCTTTCCCAGCAAGACTAATCTGATGATGGGCTCGTCATTTAGATCGACAATCTATGACACATAGCACTCATCTCCGTAACACCTTTCTCTAGGAGGCAGGAACCCACATGGAATGTCTTATGGTATAGCTGAGATGCACCTGGTTGAGCATGCCTGGGAGAAGTTTAACGTCCAGTGCGCCTTTGTCGTAACTGTCCTGACAAAGTGGATGGCTTCAGAAGACCGCTGTCGGTGAGTTGGACAGGGCTAAGGAGCGACATCCCGATCACCTTGTGGACCACACCAAGAAGGATCTGATATTGTTACATTTCATGTGGCGGAGCGACACAGTACTGAATGTTACCAAGCAGAAGTTTTAGATTTCACAGATGCGCGGAGGTGTTGTCTACCGAGAAGACTGCATTTGGTAAAATCCTTATAAATAGCTATCACCATCCAAGTCCAAAAGATGCAGTATACTTACATTGAACCGTAACGTGTCTTATATTTCTTCATTAATGTTATGTTCCGGAACTTTGAACTGATAAAATTGATCTAGTACTTATTTTTTTCATCTCATCCCCCGGCAAAACCTTTCAATTCGTAATGGGCCTATGTATGAATCTGTAACCCGCAAATCAGTGTGAAATGAAAGGCAGTAAGTATATCTCTTGCAACCAACCTTCGAAGTTGTTCTTCCGTACTAACGTAAAAATGTCATAATAAGCTAAAAAGAACGATTATTTTCCTTGCAAGCATTAGAGCAGAAGGCACTCCAACCGAATTGAAAGAACCACGTTATTACAGGGTTCGTATGCAGCGACTACCATTAAAGCGCTAGAGAGCGACAAAGAAGCCCGGAAACGTGTTCCTGGAATTACAGCAGAACCAACGGAACGAATATGTATGTATGTATTGAACTGGTGACCTAGAAACGACACGACGGAGAGATTTCGTCCCGCCGTAGCCCTCAGTGGTTCACAACCCCACAAAAGGCTACTACTCACCCCGCCGCCGTCCCACACCGAACCCAGGGTTCGGCCGCTACTATAAGGCTGCAGAATCTCTTTCCCGAGACACAGTGAAAATCTGCAGTAAGATTTGAGGTCATGAGGTACCATTCCCTGGATATGTACAACTAATTTCAGTCACTTCCAAGAAATTAAACATAATATTTGTCGATTCTCATTTCAACGCCTGTATACTCTCTTATTATATGAAACTTGTTAAATTTGCACTTTTTATCACAAAGATGACACTGTTCTGTCGCTTAATGACTAGAAAAAGCCGCTTAGAAGATGTCGTTTACTCTCGTAGAACAATTGTATTAGAAGCATATATTGTTTTGGATTAGGCCCAAGTGATCTAGCGGGTAGGCATTAATCCAGGCTCTGGAGAGCCAGGATTGAATCCTTGATAGGAGTGGAGATTCTTCCTCCTTCCATTCTCTCCAGAATGGACCTAGGTCCATTCGGTCTGCTATCAGATCAGTACCGGTTATCTTCCGCGGGAGTAAGAAGCCACCGGGCCAATGGGCCCACAACCCCTCTCTTCCTCCTATTACCGTAACGATGAAAAGCTGCGCTCTACGTGCAGTCAGGCCAATAACCCAGTCGCAGGTTTGCGCCACAAGCTTTACTTACTCCCTTTTATTGTATTGGTTAGAGTAAAAGCGTCGGTCAACGAAGGAAAACTATAGTCGAATCGTTGTAAGATCCCTGGCAGTTGCAGTGGGCTGGGCGCTGCAGCTCCGCGCGCCTACTGCAACCAACCACGTCACGCGAGTCTGTGAAAGTATCTATAGCAACGCCTCAGTGTTTCCGGAGTCCTGCGGACGGCTATTTTGTTCGCCTGCTACCGTTCGCATTTCGCAGATGAAAGTTCGCAACAGCGTTCCCAGCTAACAGGGATGAACCTACGCCGATTCAGCTATGGGAGAAAAATTCGTATAGTCGTAAATTTTTGTGCAATGGTAGGACGGAGAGCAAAGAACAAGATACTAAAAATCATGACGTTTGAGGTGTCAGAGTGGAGTTGGAGATGACGTCTGAAGGTCACTTATTAAAGTTTTACTTGAATAACTCGAGAATCGAGGCGCTCACAGAAAATATTTCCCAGACCAAACTTAACTACATTAGCCTGCCCGGCTAGTCGTGCGATCTGACGCATTGCTTCCCGAGCGGGCAGGCGTGGCGGTCCCCAGCACGAATCCGCCCGGCGGATTAGTGTCGAGTTCCGGTGTACCGGCCAGCCTGTGGATGGTTTTTAAGGCGGTTTTCCAACTGCCTCGGCGAATGCGGGCTGGTTCCCCTTATTTCGCCTCAGTTGCACAGTGTCCGCGATTGTTGCGCCCACTGTCTCCACGTACGCATACCCCATAATTATAATTACTCTTACTCTACCACGCAAACATTGGGGTTACACTCGTCTGGGATGAGACGTACGTTCCCGAGGACGGGTGGCAAGGGAGGGGAGGGGGGGGGGGTGTCCACTGGGGGCCGAACCGCACAATAACCCTGGGTTCGGTGTGGGACGGCGGCGGGGTGAGTAGTAGCCTTTTGTGGGGTTGTGAACCACTGAGGGCTACGGCGGGACGAAACCTCTCCGTCGTGTCGTTTCTAGGTCACCAGTTCAATACATACATACATACAAACTACATTAAATTTCCTAAAAATAAGGTGTTACGCATTTTTCTTTTGGACTAATATTTCGCGCGTTATAGGACATAGAAAAACTGGAAGTTATTAAAATGTATTTTATTGGTACAAAATTAATGTTTATTCTTAAAGGTAGATCGCTGGACCGTGGCCATGAACTTTCTTCCTTCATAGGTCTGCAAACTGAAGACCAAGCAGGCGATTCCCGCTCTCTATACCCCACTAATGTCACAAGAAGAAACTACTGGGTGCCTCACGAAGTTATTCCGACCCTTCCATAGCGCACTTTATGAATCACAGGCGGCAACGCAGTGTTCAGACACACCCGGGTTCCGTTAAGTGCGTTAACCCTACTGGAATACAGCTGTGAGTTACTAATAAAAGGAATGCAAGAAACTCATGTGGACAGAATCTACTTAAATCTCTGCAAAATTTTCTACGCTGGTAGAGAACAAATTGATTGTTAGCCGATCTATACGGCAACCTAGGTTCTCATCCGGTGAAGGCAATTTGTCCCACCATGAGAGATTCCCGATTTTCAGTTTACAGACACACTATACCTCTCCATCATTTCTTGAAAAGTTCTCTTATATGAGAACAAAAAGTAACTTAATTGATTCCGAGTTTATATAGTAGAGTTATTTTCAGCTTATTACGTGAGTACTTATTTGCAATTGTTAAGTGAGCAACTACTTAAATAATCAATGTAATAATCAATTGTCTTTCACACTGAAGTGTAATGTGTTATCAGTATGTATTCGGCAGTGTCGATTTCATTATCTTCAATACCAATGTGGCTGGAATATCGCTCACAGCATAGGAAATCTCGTATGCACCATCATAGTCTCAGGTCTCCTAACATCTGAAAAGGCCAACAGGGATGAACTGGGTTCATCTGCAAGAGGAGAATGCCACCTAGGTGTTCTGGAATTTCGGATATCTTAACGAAAGTGAAGCAATGCAATAGAGCAAATTACTGTTTCAGAAATGAACATGATCAATCCCGTTCCATCACAAAGATTCACACCCACCTTGCACGATATACTGTGGCTTCACACAGTGCAGCTCACTCTACAAGTGACAACAATTCCTGAATGGGAGAGATTTACGCAGCGTATCAGTAACACAGTTAATGGTGAGAGAAGCCACCAAGTGGCTATAACACCGAGAGACGGCTTTACAGTACGCTATCAATGGTAGACAGCAGGTAGGTGCCTCATTTACGAATCCAGCCCCTTTTCCACCAAAACTTTATACACCACTAACAACACTACATTTAGAGACTAAACATTTCTCAACCACTTTTTGTAGAAACTTACTTGATATAAAAGCTCACTTGACAGTAATTACTCACTTAATAAACTGAATATAACTCCACAAATAAACACGAGCTCAGTGAAGTTACTTACTGCTGTACAAAATGAGTAACAATCAATGGTCTAGTCCGACATGTCGAAACATGACATTGATATTTTTATACACAAATTATCCCTTACTACGGTTATAGTGTACTTGGGTGAGGTACACACATTAAATAATTGTTCACAACCCATTTGGTTTAAGAATAAACATTAATATACCATCAAATCACTATTTTTAATAATCAGCAATTTTTGCATCCCCTACAAGGCTGAAAGTATTAGTCCTAGAGAAAAAAAAAGGTCATTATTTGCAGGAAATTTAATATGGTTTAGTTTTGTAGTGGGAAACATTTTCGGTAGACGGCGCGGTTTTGAGATTATTCAAGGAAAACACCAAAAAATTAGTTTTAAACGTGTCCACACCTCCAAAGTCACATTGCAACGGTCAGGCTTTTTAATATGTTGTTTATGGTAATTTCCCATACCACCATCAGAAAATTTGTTACTATCTGGTCTTCGTTTACTGGTTTATGTCATGTGATTAGGATGTCATCAAAATCTGAACCGACCGCAACAGCAACAGTCAATCGCATTATAGGAAGCATGCGCGATGGAAACGCATTTCGTCGTAGTCAGATTGAACAGCTCTCCATCTCTGAAGTCGTTAAGTCGTACAAGCACTGGCGTACCATGCTTACTTCGATGCGGCGTGAACGTCAGCCGGTACTTTCAAGTGACGTGGATCGCAAAGTGCGGATGGTAAGGTGGAACAGATATCTGCACACGGGTCTCGCAGTATCCTTAAATTACGGGCAGGTGCTTTGTGAGCGCTGAGCTGACGCTCCATAGCGTCCCAGATGTGTTTCCTCGGGTTCACATCAGGCAAATTTAATGGAAAAGACATCAACGTGAGCTCAGTGTCGTGCTCCTCGAACTATTATGTACATAAATGATCTGACAGACAGGGTGAGCAGCAATTTGCTGGTGATGCTTTGGTGTCGTCGATGAGTGACTGTAGGAGGTTCAAATGGTTCAAATGGCTCTGAGCACTATGAGACTCAACTGCTGTGGTCATAAGTCCCCTAGAACTTAGAACTACTTAAACCTAACCAACCTAAGGACATCACACACATCCATGCCCGAGGCAGGATTCGAACCTGCGACCGTAGCGGTCGTGCGACTGTAGGAGGATACAAGGTACCTTACAAAGGACTTCTTGTTGGTATGGTGAATGAAAGCTTGCTCTAAATGTAAATAAATGTAAGTTAATGCAAACGGGTAGAAAAAACCATCCCGTAATGTTCGAAGGCAGCATTACTAGTGTACTCCTTGACACAGTCACGCCGTTTAAATATCTGGGCGTAACATTGCAAAGCGATGTGAAATGGAACGGTCACGTAAGGAAGGTAGTAGGAAAGGCGAATGCTCGACTTCGGTTAATTGGGAGAATTTTAGGAAAGTATGGTTCATCTGTAAAGCAGACCGCGTATTAATACTAGTACTGCTCGAGTGTTTGGGATCTTCAGCGGGTCACATTGAGGAAGGACATCCGAGTAATTCAGAGGCAGGCTGCTAGATTTACCGCTAGGTTCTGTCAACACGCGAATATTACGAAGATGATTCGTGAACTCAGTGCGAATCCCTGGAAGGAAGAAGACGTTCATTTCGTGGAACACTAATCAGGAAATGTAGAGGACCGGCATTTGACGCTCACTGCAGAACGGTTCTACCGTCGCCAAAGTAAATTTCGCGTATTGACCACGAAGTTAAGATACAGAAATTAAGGTTCGTACGGAGGCATAAAGACAATCATTGTTCTCTCACAGTATTTGCGAGTGGAACGGGAAGGGAAATGACTAGTAGTGGTACAATATACCCTCCACCACGTACGACTCGGTGGCTTGCGGAGTATGTCTGTAGATTCAGATGTACTACGTCAGGCCTGGGCAACCAAAACTATACCATCAACCACTTCAGACTTTTAGTGCTTATAGTTTTTCAGTAATTTTAATAGTATAATTTTTCTGTAGACTGTAATTATAATGTAATAGTCATTATTAACTGGAACGGGATCCGTGTACTACTGCTAGATATTCTGAATGTCTGACTATGAATACTAAATTTTATTAATATTGAGGACAATCACATTTCCAAAAAGTCAAACAAAATTTTTAGTGGGTTTGAAAGTTCATATTGTTTTATCTAAAATCATTAACTCAGGTTTGAGCAACAACAACAATTTTTAACGTTTCAAGCTAATATTTAAACGAACTTCTGAACCCACTGAATCTGGCAAATGATAGTATATTTTTTTTCATATTTAACTATATTAATTAATGATATTTGATTTTGGCAATTTTCAGTTTTAATGTATTGGTTGTTGTATTCCAGTATAGCCATGTTGTTCTACTCTTGTTCTGATGTGATTAATACCTAAAAGAAGTAATAATGAGAGTCAATTTTAAGTATTTCGAAATGTTTGTCACTCAGAATTGGTAAAAGTAAATATTATAGTGAGTTCTAGAGATGTCATTATTACCTGTCGAGCAATACAGTAATCCATTCAGTTTTCATTCTTTTTATCTTTGCTTAAGACATTTGTAAGGTTGTATCAACCTCGAATGAATTATTATTTTTATCCCCTGAGTAAAAGAATTTATTCTTGCTCAAGTAATGACTGATGTCATCAATATACAAATTACTGATTCTTACGTGAACTTACGTCCGACTATAGCCAACTGCATTTAAAAATAAACTCGTCCTTTTGGGACTGGCGACTGAATTATTTCATTGCATAACTAGAATTCGCCGTCCGGGGTGTTCGAGCGGTTCTAGGCGCTTCAGTCCGGAGCCGCGCGAGCGCTACGGTCGCAGGTTCGAATCCTGCCTCAGGCATGGATGTGTGTGATGTCCTTAGGCTAGTTAGGTTTAAGTGGTTCTTAGTTCTAGGGGACTGATGACCTCAGAAGTTAAGTCCCAAAGTGCTCTGAGCCACTTTTGAACTGGAATTCCACCAAAATAAATAGCTCGGTAGAAACAACATTCCATAGCTCCAAAGTAAATCATCTCGTCGCCAGATGCCAATATTCATCATAAGTTCTGTGGAAAAACTGCATGGTTGTGGTGGTGGGGGTGGTAAGTTCCTATGGGACCAAACTGGAGACGTCATCGGTCCCTAGGGTTGCAAATTACTTAATCCAACTTAAACTAACTTACGCTAAGGACAACACACACACCCATGCGCGGGAGGATTCGAACCTCCGACGGAGGGAGCCGAGCGAACCGTGGCAACGCGCCTAAGACCGCTTGGATACACCGCGCGGCCACAAACAGCATTTTTCCTTATCTCTTGCTACATCGTTATAGGTAACCAATGTGCAGTTACTCTGGTAACTCGCAATGCCTCCCACAACCACAAAAAACTGCGACACACATATTCACTGCAGCAGACAACTCACTTTGCGTTCTTAATTCAAGTTAGACCACTTCTCACTTACAGCCTGTTTTTCTCAAAGCTCGTTTATACTCCATACATTTTGAAGCAGAAATTTGCTGATCTCAGCTGCATATGGGCACTGCAATAAATTCAACGGTGACGTGAAAATCTGAGCCGGGCCGGAACTCGGACCCGGATTTCCTGCTTCTGTAGAACGGTTGCCTTAACCGCCTTTCTTTCCACCTCAGCCACTTTTTCTTTTCTTTTACCCTAAACTACTTTCTTAAGAACTTCTTAACCGTCTTTTTGGTTGCCTTATGGAAGCAGAACGGTTAACTTCAGAATGATGGAGACAAGTTGGTCAGGGGTCGGCACCCAAGGCCTGGCCATGATGCCTCCCCTTCCCATCAATTAACCACCCCCCCCCCCCCCCGATTCTTTTCTTGTGGAACAAGAGGCAGGTTAAACAAACAAATTTTATTGGTACAGTTATTCCCTTCTGGGGATAAGGAAAAATATCTAAACAGCAAAAACAAAATTAAAGTATAAATACAACATAAAGGCTGCCCTTCTGGCAAAACCAACATTAGGCTCTACATCTGCGGCTACTAGTGACAAGATTGTGGTATCGATACTTCCGATGCCACAGCGTAGGTGCACGCTCGTAGATTGGCACTACGAGAGCGGACGAATTACGTTGACCACAGCGTCCTCTAGCAGGGGCTGTGGAGCTCAACGAGCGCCGCTCGGCTTTCTGCCCTGTTGATCAAGAGCAGACGACCAAGCAACTTAGCTTGTAGGTGGGCTAGCCATTATAGACTTTGCCTTTGTAACTTCTAGTAAGTGTTAGCTTTGATACATGAACGACTTTGCACCTACGTGCTCATCTGTTCAAAATGGCTCTGAGCACTATGGGACTTAACATCTGAGGTCATCAGTCCCCTAGAACTTAGAACTACTTAAACCTAACTAACCTGTGAACATCACACACATCCATGCCCGAGGCAGGATTCGAACCTGCGACCGCAGCGGCCGCGCGGTTCCAGACTGTAGCTCCTAGAACCGCTCGGCCACCACGGCCGGCTACTCATCTGTACCAAAAGTTAAGTAATGTGTTTGTATATGTTTATACACCAATACAGGTGCTTTAACTTTACTTGCAGTACCGAAGTGCTTTACCTCACCTGCTCCTACTCGCTTCCTTCATTCGGCCTATTTTGCAGATCTCAGGAACAGACCCACGCGCCACCTTCCAGGCGGAATACAAGAAAGATCTCTGCCGATCCTCCTACCCCACCATTGGGATCTGGCACGTGTTCACGAAGAAATAATCCTTATGTTTCCGCCACTTTTTCTAGACCATAAAATTGGCATGAACGTAAGGTTAACTTCTCATACTACACACACCCCAATTACAGGAAGGGTCCAAGAAGGCACTTCCTAGGGAATTACCAAAGTGGTGGCTATAGAGCGGCTGACGTTGGAGTCGAGTGAATTTTTTCAATAGGAAGGTCTAAATATCGAGAATGTGCTTGTCACCACCCCAGTAAAGATACAATATGGTCAGACCATTATTACAAATCACTGCATGATCTTAGTACATGGACAAAACGTCATATACGGGAAGTGAATGGAGGTTGGAGTTACTGCAGTTGGAGCTGTGTGCTTAATGAGGGCCAATATCGGTTTCATCAACTACAGAACGGGCCCACATTCCAGACAGTGTTTATCAGTATCAGGGAGATGGTACTGCAGTCATAATAGAGAGTCTGCCATACATATTGAATTAAAAATAGTGTCGAGGAAATACGTATCAATGCAATCAGTGGTTTGAGGGAGGCAGGGACCAGTTCTTTGATCAGAATTCCCATGAAGCTGCGCTGATGACGAGTCCACATCATCATCATGGCGACGTATAAAGCAGCTGCTCTAAACTGGACATTGACGATTCTGAGCCCACCCTTCGTGGTAGAGAGGGTGAGCGGAATGTATCACACTATGATGACCATTCTCTCACTAGCGAAGTAACCAAAGACAGCCTGTAGACTGCATGCTGTCGTCTTTTGCTTAAGGAGGACCGTTGCCAGATGGGGTATTCTGGACACCAGTCAGACGTTGACACAAGCCACCAGCTGGACCACGTTCAAAGGCCACAGCAAGTTCCTGAGGACCATCTTAAGTATGCCTTGCAGGAGACCAGTAAAGATAAGGTGCACCATCCATCGACAGTAGTGCGTAAAGATGTTGCCCAGACATTTGATAGTGTCCCAGGGTGGTATGGGGTCAAGTTCCCTTCCCATAGTCCACTGCTGATGACCATCGCCCCAGATTTCTCCAAGGTCATGCGGATTTTGGCTGTGGCGCCCTATCAGGCAATCCAGTCGAGTGATCTTTGGACTTCATCTGACTTACACACTAAAAACACCAGATCGTTCCCATATACATGTCACATGAAGGCATGGTCTCTCAATGTAAGTCCTTGCAGCCAGCACCACAGTCAGTGTAACAGCAGCTTCATATCATTAGCGTGCACACCACCAACAGGAGGCAACCTTGCCTCACTTAGGGGCTCATAGTGATTGTGCCTGCTGTACATCCATTCATCATAACCTTTGAAGTCATACAGTGTAGAAGACATATGAAGGTGCTAATGAAGGACTGGGGGGAGGACACCTGCCGTAGCACCTTCTCAACATAGTCGTGGCGTACATTATCAAAAGTGTGGTCAAAGTCCATAGACACCAAGGACTCACACAAATGACGCACCTCTGCTATTGCAACGACTTTATGGTAATCACCAAGTGCTGTCGGATGTTGCTGTTACCATTGAAACACATCTGATCCAAGGAGATGACCTGAGGCTGGACACTCTGCATGTGGGCAGGCAAAATCCCCATAAGGATCTTGAAATCACTGTTGCGCAGTGTGAGAGTCCGGTAATGGTACCCTTCTCTTCCAGAAGATAGTTTGGGGACTAATATAAGGATGCCGCTGAAAAAGACAGGTGGCTTCTGCACTGCAGTGGTCATTAGTTCTTGGTACATTGTAACCCATCTGGGCTTCATAACCTCAAGGAACTTATGATATATCTCTATCGGATCACCATATGGGCCTGGCGATTTCCTGGTCACCCCTTTGTGGGGGGGGGTCTGAGACATCCTCCACTGTTATGGGGTCCATAGGGTCAATGTCACATCTCCATCAAGGGCCTGAGGCAGCAAACAAAGGTCTTCATCCGTCTCTGGAGCGTTGTGATATTCTGCAGTGTAGAACTCCTGGTAATGATCCAAGAAGGCAATGGCGATATTCTTTGGAGCTGCCAGGTGCACCCATGAGGCACATGCAACTTGAGATCAATGTTCTTCGCTATCTGCGACGTTCATGAATAATGTGATGCGTGGCTGGTAGTTGACCCCTGATCTGGTCTTGAATGTACACGTGCACAAGTGTGTCCATGAGAAGGTGTAATGGAAGCATTGTGGTCTTCACTTCTAATTGCAATTGCTGAAACTCAGCCTGACGTCCTGGCAACGGCAGCTGGACAGATATCTCCCATAGTAGCATAAAATAATATTCTATTGTGTACCATTGTCAACACATTGGCTCTCAGCCATAGTGCATCACTGTGGGCCATATAGCAGGTTTTCCAGATCTGAGCCACTGTTATGGGGAAGTAATCGTCGAATGCTGACTCTCACATTTCGTCCAAGTCTTCACTATCTTCTACCGACAGACCGGTTCCTTGAGGAGCAGAACATTCATCCTCCAGGAGTTCCTGCTCTTGGAGTGGGCTCTGTCTTGGGAAGGAGATGTTGACATGGTTGACATCATGATCAGGCATATTTCAGCGACAAGTGTCTTTGCCATCCCTTGGAGATGTAGATTTTGTCAAGGAGACTTGCCAAATATCTGGTAACATATGTGTGTCCCTGTCTAGCACTGTGAATATTCTGCCACGTATCGATGAGGCAAAGATATTGTACCAGCCATTGCATATCCTGGCACACGCTAAAATGCGCCATTTGATACTGTGGTGACAGGACACAACTGAAGTCGACCTCTTGGATTATGTGATCCTAGTGTGCCTAGACTTGGGCTCGATCTCCTCTGCAAAAACTTTCGAATGGTCTCTTTTCTTCTCTGTACCTGAGGGGGTGTACACATTCATGATCGGGACATCCTGATATGTGATAGGAAGTCTTAATACTGATGGGAGGTAGGTCACGCCTTCCTTCACGAGAATGGCCGTACTGCTGCCCCTGTCCATGTACAGCGATTACTAAATGTTGTAGCCATAAATAGATGGGAATTGGCCCAGGTACACTTCCTGTAGGAGTGCGACGTCGAGATCTGCTGCATGCAACATGTCGCGAAACATCTCCAGCTTGACACTTGAACTGTTGGTATTGAGGTTGATGGAGGCAGTCATTTAGGCCTGACTCTGGGAGGCAGTATCATTGGCGCCTGTTGGGAGGCATGCGTGGGAGCGGGGAGACCCAAAGAACGCCTCACTGTTGACAACGGGACCTCTCCAATATCCATTGGAATTTAACTATTATGATGTGGTGCAACTGTCATTACTTTAGCTACAGTAGCAGATGTCACGGCCTCAACATTGTTGGGCCATGCAGTCAGGTATGTGCAGTAATCATCATGCAGAACTAATGGGTTGCCTGGAGGTTGCAGCATGTCTGTGACAGGAGCAGAGACTGAATCTGCATGCAGTCCGTCATCCAGAAGCATGCAGCTGTGAGAGGTCTCCTGCAAACCCACTTCAAATCAAATCCCATCAGAACCTTCCTGCTGTGAGTTAAATCCAGTGTTGGGATCTTCGTCCTCTGTAGACACTGCCCAGCAGGAATTAGAGGGAGCCAGTCTGCATTTGGAGCACATTGTTGTCAGATATGAATTTCAATATCTGATAACGACTGAGGGAGGTCACTGCCATCCTTTTGCATCGCAAGACCAGTGTAGGGTATTGCTCGGGCAGCGCAGTCTGTACATCTGTAGTCACTGCTGGCCACATCAGGGGCTGCTCAGGGCCGATTAGAGGGCAACACTTCCATCGACAATCGATGGTCAGATGGTACAGATTCAAGGTCTCCCACGTACGTCAGTGGGAGACACTTTCTTCTCTCCTGGCAGCAGGTGCGTGATGTGACGTTGCGTATAGCTTGATCTGAGATGTCCCTCTTAACCCACAACCCAAACACATCTTTAGCTGGCTGTCGCAAATTACGAAGCCACGGCATCTGCCAATGTTCTAATAGGACGGGTCGTGTTTAGTATGGCCTGTGCACACTTGGCACACCCCATTCAGAAATGGATAAATTTTTTCGCCGCATGGGTTATCACACTGCCATAAGGTCTCAACGCTGTGACCACCATCTCTGCTGGCACCTCAAATGGCAGCTCAAACACACAGATCATCCTCTGGACGAGGCCCCATGTTCCACTTTCGCGGGACCAATGTGTCCATCCGGATATCTGAACTGAAGGTCGCTCATCTCATTTCACGATCCTTCCACAAGCCCCATCTTCCACCAGTTATACGTAGAACACGATACTAGCGATGGAGAGGTGAATCCCTGCTGGCTCACAATAATCGATGTGAACGCCATCTCGAAAACATTCTTCAGTTTCCAACACTTCTGGTAGCCCGTACTAGGTCGTGAACTGAACTTCAATGTAGATTTTTTTGTAAAAATGTCATGGTGCGTCATAGGAAGTAAGTCGTACGGAGACAACTGTAAACCACAACATTACGCTCGTCCTATCGTAGCCGGCCGAAGTGGCCGTGCGGTTAAAGGCGCTGCAGTCTGGAACCGCAAGACCGCTACGGTCGCAGGTTCGAATCCTGCCTCGGGCATGGATGTTTGTGATGTCCTTAGGTTAGTTAGGTTTAACTAGTTCTAAGTTCTAGGGGACTAATGACCTCAGCAGTTGAGTCCCATAGTGCTCAGAGCCATTCGTCCTATCGTGACAGGGAAGTAATCAGGATATCTGCGCAATTCCAATGCAAAAGGCAGACTGCTGCCTCGGCCATTCGAGCACGTCTCCCGTCCAGCTTAAATTCCCCCATGGTATGCACTACAGATATGTAGTGTATGCCATGCCAGATATGTAGCGTATGTCCAAAAGAAAAGACAACACCCGTGTGAATAAGTCTAAATATTTTACTTAAATCACTATGGCAGTTTCAATGGCTCAATACAATTCACAGTATCTGACACTGCCAGTGTGTGTACTGTATGGATTCTATACAAGTAGCCTTTAACCATTACAGACAATATGTCATTCATAGCAAATGTACTTCCCATGTGTAGCTTATAATGTTTAGACAGCGCTGTTACTGATCATACATAATAAAGAAGTTCGTAAAAGTCAAATTCGTGAAAAACAACTGGGTTGTAGTGTCACAAATTAACGCGCTGGAAGATGCCATCGCTGTCGTGAAAGACATCAAGCATGAAGGGTAGTGAGTGATCAGCAGTAATGTTCATGTGGTCGACAGCTGTTATGGAGCCTTCGATTAGTACCACCGGTGACGTGGAAGAACAGATGACTGTCCCCGTTCCGTGCTGTGGCCTGTGTCCGTGTGGCATGGCGCGTTTCGAGCAACCGTTCGCCTGCATGAAAGCGTCTCCAGACACGACGTTCAGCCTGGTGTAACAAGAAACGTGATTCATCCAACCAAGCAACACGTTTCCACTGATCGACGATCAAATCTCGATGGTACTGAGCACAGTGACGACGACGTTGGGTCAACATGGTAAAACGTATGGGTCTTCCGCTGCGCGGCCCACTGTGCAACAATACGTGCTCAGTGGTGTGCTCCGAAACATTTGTGTGTGCCCAACATTTTACTCTGTCGTCAGATCTGCTATGTCCTGCTCTACAGAGTGGGCAAACCTCCGGCCTCCACATTTTGTGACGAGGCATAGGTGTCCAACACTTTGTCACCTACTCGTGGTTTCACCGTCCTTCGACTAGTTTCCGTAGAAGCTCACGACAGTAGCACGCCAACAGCCAATCAGCCTCGCCTTTTCCGAAAACAGACTAGAAGGTACTCTGTTTAGCATATAGTCTAATGTTCTTTTTGTGCATTATAAACATGTCTACAATTAATTTTTGTGACAGTAAATACATTTAATGCATATTTCGCCATAATATTAAGAAAGAAAGTCCAATCCAAAACGAAAAAATCCTAGACGTCCATCCTCGTAAAAGATGATATACTTGGAAAAAGTTTACAAACGTGCAGACGTCTGCTGAAAACGGCGACGTAAATAAAGAACCTAACATTGGTCTACCGAGTGAGAAGAAAGTCACTACGTACATCGGCACATAACTGCACATCTGCAGAGAGCGTAATTACCGCTATTTGCTTTTATTCCCGAGTACACATATACCCTGTTGCGTCGGTCTTATTTAAGGCAATGCGTTACTAAAGTCGATGACACTATTAGTGTCTATTCTCACAGGTTCGTGCGAAAAACTTGGAAATATTTTACTATACATTTCAATTTTACTCGAACAGCATGTATCAAAATGAATACTATCGGAGATAAAAATGTTTGTGCAGCAGTGGGATGGATGAATAATAGGTATCTTCCTCGGGAAGCAGTCTTTGTTTCTGAGTCTGGAACATCTACAAGTGAATGCCAAAGACATCACTTAAGAAACAAATAAACGGCACCGGACGGAAGATTATAAAACAACACACTTTTGAAAAAGACACATATTTCGATCCGGCTACTTAATCCACACATATTACAGAAGTGAACGCATACATGTACACTACTGGCCATTAAAATTGCTACACCAAGAAGAAATACAGATGGTAAAAGGGTATGCATTGGACAAATATATTATACTACAACTGACATGTAATTACATTTTCACGCAGTTTGGGTCCATAGATCCTGAGAAATCAGTACCCAGAACAACCACCTCTGGCCGTAATAACGGCCTTGACATGTCTGGGCATTGAATCAAACAGACCTTGAATGGCGTGTACAGGTATAGCTGCTCATGCAGCTTCAACACGATACCACAGTTCATCAAGAGTAGTGACTGGCGTATTGTGACGAGCCAGTTGCAAGGCCACCATTGACCAGAAGTTTTCAATTAGTGAGAGATCTGGAGAATGTGCTGGCCAGGGCAGCAGAAGAACATTTTCTGTATCCAGAGAGGCCCGTACAGGACCTGAAACATGCGGTCGTGCATTATCCTGCTGAAATGTAGAGTTTCGCAAGGATCGAATGAAGGGTAGCGCCACGGGTCGTAACACATCTGAAATGTGACGTCCACTGTTTAAAATGCCGTCAATGCGAACAAGAGGTGACCGAGACGTGTAACCAATGGCACCCCATACCATCACGCCGGGTGATACGCCAGTATGGCGATGACGAATACACACTTCCAATGTGCGTTCACCGCGATGTCGCCAAACACGGATGCGACCATCATGATGCTGTGAACAGAACCTGGATTCATCCGAAAAAATGACGTTTTGCCATTCGTGCACCCAGGTTCGTCGTTGAGTACACCATTGCAGGCGCTCCTGTCTGTGATGCAGCGTCAAGGGTAACCGCAGCCATTGTCTCCGAGGTGATAGTCCATGCTGCTGCAAACGTCGTCGAACTGTTCGTGCAAATGATTGTTGTCTTGCAAACGTCCCCATCTGTTGACTCAGGGATCGAGACGTGGCTGCACGATCCGTTACGGCCATGCGGATAAGATGCCTGTCATCTCGACTGTTAGTGATACGAGGGCGTTGGTATCCAGCACGGCGTTCCGTATTACCCTCCTGAACCCACGGATTCCATATTCTGCTAACAGTCATTGGATCTCGACCAACACGAGCAGCAATGTCGCGACACGCTAAACCGCAATCGCGATAGGCTACAGTCCGACCTTTATCAAAGTCGAAAACGTGATGGTACACGTTTCTTATCCTTGCACGAGGAATCGCAACAACGTTTCACCAGGCAACGCCGATCAACTGCTGTTTGTGTATGAGAAATCGGTTGGAAACTCTCCTCATGTCAGTACGTTGTAGGTGTCGCCACCGGCGCCAACCTTGTGTGAATGCTCTGAAAAGCTAATCATTTGCATATGACAGCATCTTCTTCCTGTCGGTTAAATTTCGCGTCTGTAGCACGTCTCCTCATAGTGCTTACATCTGGACCGAAATACTATGGGGGTAAGAACCTGCAAACCTGCAACCTGTTAGTGTGGAGGGTGTGATAATGAGGAGACAGAAGAGAAGATGGACAGAAAGAGAGGAAGAAGGAGGAGATAGACACAGAGAGGAGGAGTGAGAAATGGAGAGTGAAAGGAGAGGGACAGGAGGAGGGGGTGGAAGAGATAGACAGAAAAAAGGGGAGATGGGAATACAGGGGAGATAGGTAGTCAGAGAGAGAGAGAGAGAGAGAGAGGAGGAAACGGGCAGAGGAAGGGAGAAAGAGGAGACGGACAGAGAGAGGGGGAGAAAAGAAGAGAAAGGAAAGAGGAGGAGATAGGCAGAGAGAGGGGTAACGAGGCAATGTACAGGGAAAGCTGGGTCGAGGAAATCACGCGACAGGAGGAGGAAGAGGAGGAGAAACAGGCTGAGATGGACAGAGAGATAAGAAACGCTGTGATGAACTAATATGGAGTGAGGAGAAGATAATGGGGAGGAGGAGATGGAATGAGAGAGGAGAGAGGAGCAGGACAAAGATACAGGCAGGTGGATATGGACAGGTAGTGGTGGGCGGAGAGGGTGGACATCAAGATGGGGAGGAGGAGATGGGTAGAGAGAGGAACCACTCTAATTAACAAGGAGTTACGTACTGGAATCGCAAGGTAGACTGTGTTCTCCTGTTTGTACCATGAAAACCTTGTTTTACAAACGTTTCTGAAAGTGCTGTCGGTGGTAATACTACGTTTGACATGAATAAATCGTCATTGTTCAAAATAAAAATATCTTACCATCTTTGTAAATGATTTTTACGTATAGCATTCCATTTCATATACATCCACATGCACCTACTCCCCAAGGGAATTCCAAATGGAATACTATTGTGCTAGAAAAAAAGTAATAAGCCCACCAAGAAACGTGCAATGAGATAACGCCTAGTGCAAACCCTCCATTCACTTGCGTGCTACATGTCATTCGCCCTGCCAACTGCACGCTTTTGCACTCATTTATTTTCAAAGGCGTCTCATAAGATTCTGCGACACACATTGTCGTACACCTTCCCAAGGTGTAGGAAGTCCATCAGCAAATCTTTCCCACACTCATAATGGTTCTCCTGCAACAGGCTTACTGCAAATAGAAGACTGTCATTGTTCGCCATAATCTGATGCCATGTGGTTGTTCCTTCATATCTTGTCTCAAGTCTGTTCCTAAATCTCTTTCCAACAATTTTCTCAAATATTTTCGTGCAGTGTCACCACTGTACAGTTCTTTAATTCTCTCTTGTTTTTTTCTTGATGACAGGAAGAATGATTTCTTTCTTCAGTCTCCTAGGTTTGTCATTTGCTCCAGGTTTATCGATTCATATTACTAATTTAGGACATGTCATCCTAGCGTATTTCTTACTACTACGATCTTAAATTATCCTAAATAATCTAGTAAAGGTAAAAATTGACTGAGTCTTCAATAATGTGTTAAAGGAAAATATTTAAAATTAAATCTAATAAACGCAAGTTACAGGCACACGCAAACAGCGCTATGCAGCTAGACTGTCTTCAGTAATACTTTCAACAGTCTCATTTTTCCTCTCGAAAATAAGCCATGCAAATATATATAAAGAAGGCTTACAGCGTACCTCTATAAGAATGTGAGTTTGATTGGTAATTGTTTAACTGATGTTGCTGGAAAACTAGAAGGAGACTGTTATTAACGTGGAACATAATGCTCTTCGCATCGGTAGTGATAACATATTTTCTCTCTTAAAAAATAATTACCAAAGTTCATGTAGTTAGAAACGTATTTTAATGGTTGCCCACTGTTCGGAGAGCACAGAGAAATAATAAGAAAAAGCGCATATAAAATGATTATTTTTATCCATTGTCAACTAACAGTGACTTTGATAAATGAAGGTAAATATGGTTAGAAACCACCAACATTCACCAAATTAAAAGCACAAATTTCTAGTGCACTTTGATATATCGTTTTCTGTGGTTCCATCTTCAGGCATGGAAAATTTTAGTTGCATTTCAATGTTCCGTTCGTGCGTCTGCAAATATGAAATAATTTTTACAGTAAAAAGTAATTAATTATTTTGATGGCTGCACGAAAATTGCATTCTACACACTCAACACCTCTCCAGAAGATGTAAATTTCTGTATCGTGCTGTGAATTGTGTTCTAGAAGTACACAACATAGCTCACTCAAGACCAACAGATGTATTATGTAGCGTAAATATAAACATAACAAATACACAATATGCACTGTACTGATCAGTTGCCGGCCGAAGTGGCCGTGCGGTTAAAGGCGCTGCAGTCTGGAACCGCAAGACCGCTACGGTCGCAGGTTCGAATCCTGCCTCGGGCATGGCTGTTTGTGATGTCCTTAGGTTAGTTAGGTTTAACTAGTTCTAAGTTCTAGGGGACTAATGACCTCAGCAGTTGAATCCCATAGTGCTCAGAGCCATTTGAACCATTTTTGAACTGATCAGTTTCTCCTGGTCCTAAACTGAAAGATACATAAAGAGAGAGTCAACTGTAACTAGTCATTATCTGTGTATATTTTATATCGTTGGACTGTTTATTTTTAAATCATTTGACTTTAGACGGTCGATTATTTGTGCTCGCGGAACATAATGGGCAAAAACATAAGGAATCTTACATTGAATTATTATTGTTAGAATTAATTATTTACTATTGAATAAAAATGGTTGAAATGGCTCTGAGCACTATGGGACTTAACATCTGAAGTCATCAGTCCCCTAGAACTTAGAACTACTTAAACCTAACTAACCTAAGTACATCACAGACATCCATGCCCGAGGCAGGATTCGAACCTGCGACCGTAGCGGTCTCGCGGTTCCAGACTGAAGCACCTAGAACCGCTCGGCCACACCGGCTGGCATTATTGAATACATTATCGATATCTGCAGAAGCAGCTTTATAACGCTAAAAGTTATCTCTGAATTACTTGCACCAAAAATCAGGTCACAGGAGTCAAGCACAAAATAAATTATACAAGAGAACATTGTATCAGTACAAAATACAACTAGAAAATAAAGTTGCAGAAGTGAAGAGTGTATTGTTTGGATACCTACTAAACTGCAGCAAGAGAGACTGATTTCTTTTATTTTGTTTACACAATATTTTAGTCTTACTTCGCATAAAAAATGAAGCAATGCAAATTAACAATGAAGTCGATTTACCTGATGTACCGTTGGTAAATGTAATAATTCTCCAAACGAAGGTGCCGTTTCTTCTATCGTGGAAAGTTTACAATACCTGTCTTCGCTTATGGCGCTTAGGCATGCACTTTCAGTGTGAAAAGCATTGAAAAACTGATGATGATTCAGCAAGGAAAGTCCCAGACGACAACCTCATCAAAGGTACTGTAAGTACATTTTATTTAAAAACATACAGGAGAAACACAGTTCGAATCCTGCCTCGGGCATGGATGTGTGTGATGTCCTTAGGTTAGTTAGGCTTAAGTAGTTCTAAGTTCTAGGGGACTGATGACCTCAGATGATAAGTCCCATAGTGCTCAGAGCCATTTGAACCATATTTTTAGAAACACTGTTGCTCATAGCTGACACAATAATGCTTAAGAAAGTCTATAACGAGGTCTCCTGTCCGATAGTGTATGTCAAATGGCTGATCAAGTTAAAATAAGACATTTGGAAGACAAAAGGCAGTTATTTGTAGTTTCAAAAATGACTGTGAATGCAGAAAGAGCTATAGACTGGGATCAGTCTTCGCGTGTTAACAGGCGCTCCCTAAAAGAAACGTGCCACTCCAGTTTCTATTAAGAGAAGATGCTGTAGCTAATTTACTCAAAACATAAATCACAGGCAGTAAACCGGTTCTCCTCACCATTACGCTCATGCTGTGGCACCAAGCGCGAAAGAATCGTTACCATATAAGTAAAAAAAAAAAAATAGACTGGAGCAAAGCGAAGGAAGCTAGCCAACAGGCCTCCAAATTGTATTAATATTTTTACAGGCGTTCCTTCCTATTCGTTTGTGAAGAATGTGAGAGGACGACGTGGGGTCGGCGTAATCTTATTTGGCAAAAGGCAGCTGGGCACTCGCTGAGGGGCATTTTGTATTCCCTGGGCAGCTCGTGGCTGAATGATTAACTTCTCAGCGGGGAGTCGAGCGCGGCTAATTGTACAAGTAAGTGTTTGTCTGTCATAACACGTCCGCTGCCACCGACTTTACACCTCACCCACCGCGCCTCCCCATAACGTCCGGGCTATGCGCTTCTCTTTTGTTTCTTTGTCAAGTCCCTGTTATCTGAAATCCATGCTACTTATCCCTTCCGTTCATCATGCTGTCAATGGATACTTTCGTGTTTCATCGACTGCAGCGTGGAAACGCAGTATGCCTTTCTTTCGAAATGCTGATGGCGGATGACAACAACTTAGTTACAACGTTTGCCGTGTGAAGCTTTTCGGTTTCCTTTAATCTGGAAACGCGTTAGTTGGAAGTTTGTGATGTTATGCGGCGAATGCATGGGGCTTCACATATGTTGCTGCAGTTCTGAGGATGTTGAAGATTTACGCAAGGTCAACATCTTAATCCATAAACATGATAAAAGTGGGTGTATGTATGTGTGTATGTTCCACATATTCTCCTAAACCACTGGACGGATTTCAACCAGACTCGGTGAACATATCCCTTCTTGCCATGTGAGAATCACTGTGGGGATGAGAACTACCAACTTATCATACGTAGATGTGACGTCATAAACAAAGAGATACGCGAAAAACTACAGCATTATGCACATTATTTCCATTTCTTACTCTGTGCTACTAACTCTATTCGCAACATATTTCGTAGACAGTATCCACACATGCCACCGAATGCACCTACAGAAACATATCATTGTACGACACATAGTTCAAGAGATACGACGTCATAAACACTGAGACGCGTGAAGAAATACTGTATCATGCATGAAATTTAAATACATTCATTGTTTACTAATGCACCTCTGTCGGCGAGTCAACTTAAGAAAATCACTGACTCCTGGCAGCACTTTAGACAGCTTTCAGCTGGGAAGGGCAAATGGCTGTATGCGGGAACAACAGCCGTCCATAAGACTATGAAGTGGCGTCGCCATAGAGATTAAGTACTTATTCATTTTTACATTTCGCATATTTCTTTCTACGCCTCTTTCATAATTTCAAAGATGTTACATGGAAACTAATTTCTTTAGATATTACACTTCAAACACAGTTCTTTTTTGTTTTCGTTTCTAATAGAAAACTGGCAAAATGAATACCCGGGCAATGATGGGTTTGTCAGCTAGTTATGTCATAAGGCTAATGATACTCTTCGTGTTTGGTCGAGTGAAGGTATCTTTCGTGTGTGTGTGTGTGTGTGTGTGTGTGTGTGTGTGTGTGTGTAGGTTACTGACACTATTACAATTTTTCTCAAACTTTGTAGTATTCAGGAAAACTCCTTGGCATTAAATGTAACCGACTGGAGCATAGCTGTAAATGCTTGACAACAATTTGGGAATGATTACGGGCATCTTACAGCATTCCAAACTCGGTGTGAAAATGAGTGCTGCCCAACTTACAGCTGCAAGGCTGACTGCTTCAAATGGTGCAACTGTGCAGTTAGAGTCCTGTGTAAACGTGAACTGGTATTAATATCGCTATTATTTTAATTATTATTATTATTAGCAGCAGTAGCAATAGTAGTAGTATGCTGGCCAGAGTGGCCGAGCGGTTCAAGGCGCTACAGGCCGGAACCGCGCGACCGCTACGGTCGCAGGTTCGAATCCTGCCTCGGGCATGGATGTGTGTGATGTCCTTCGGTTAGTTAGGTTTAAGTAGTTCTAAGTTCTAGGGGACTGATGACCTTAGAAGTTAAGTCCCATAGTGCTCAGAGCCATTTGAACCAGTAGTAGTAGTAGTAGTAGTAGTAGTACTGGCACTAGTATTATTAGTATTAGTTCTTAGACAGTACTATTTATCGTTTGAGCCTTGTCCCGCAGTGTCAGCAATCGTTAATTGGATTTGGCATGTTAATGGTTAAGGTGTGGCCGGATGCCCTTCCTGCCGCCACCCTGTACCCCCCAGGATGGAATTAGTGTACCCCAACTGTGTGCATCGAGTGTAATCTATGGAATAGTGCGAATGTGTTCAGATGTCTGTGAACTGTGTAACTGAGGCGGAACATGGGGAGCAGCCCGGTATTCACCTAGCGGGATGTGGAAAACCGCCTAAAAACCACATCCAGGCTGGCTGGCACATCGGCCCTCGTCGTTAATCCGCCGGGCGGATTCGATCCGGGGCCGGCGCGCCTACCCGAGTCCCGGAAGCAGCGCGTTTGCGCTCTCGGCTACCCTGGCGGGTAGTTCTTAGACTGCTATTAACCTCAATTTCATTAGATACTTACAAATAATTTTTAAGTTTATCACTACCGTTTTATTACTATTTGCCTTAATTTACGGACATTACGTAGTTGAGAAACCTAATAATCCTATTATTAGCACAAAATAATTACGTGGCCTGTTACATTAGACGGTCATAGCGCCTACGATGGCAGACTATCACAGCCAGCAGTGAGTTCAGCGCATGTGGATTTACCTTAGCGATATGTAAAACCTAGAAGTACCGATTCTATACATCGAATCTTACCCAAACTGACTGAAATAGTGAGATGTACACTGATTTCCGATATATACCTCGAAACAGTTTCCTACCCACAGCAAAGCATGAAGTCGCTCTGTAATTTTGTCCGTCTCGTTCGTCACTCCTATTTTGTGCCTTAGATACGTAACAAATTACATTTTGACAGAGGTATTGGAAGTTTTAATTTTATCTATTTAAATGGATGGCTAACAAAAACTGCTAGCACTGTACTTGCAGTGTTGTGCGTAACGTCAGAACTGCTAAAAATTGCGTTAAGAACTCTGTTCACGTCTCGGACGTAACTGCGAAGCGTTATTCATTATATTAATCATTTCGGTTAAATAATTATTAGTGATCAGTTACAGTTAAAATAACTACTACTAGCCATTTAATGAAATATGATTCTTCCCATTAGGAGTTTCAAGTCATTTCAAAAATTTTGAGTCTTGTTTAAGTGAGTGATGTTATAAAAATTAACGCACGAGTTAAGGTGTGGCTGAAAAAGTAATTCAAATGAACAAATGTTTCAAGAAGTAACTGATGAAAGATGTCAGGTCCTTTCGACTCACCTTTCTTGCAGTTTATTTACTTGGTCGAACTGATAGTCATTATGGTTAATGAGAATATTAGAGGGGTTGATAGTGATTGTAATGCTGAATTCAATCGTAGCTAGATGTACACAGTTACTTGGGGTAGAGGAGACGAGCGCTTGTATTTTAGCATGGGTGCGGCACGTGGGGCCTAATAGCGTCAGTTCTGAGATACGCAGTCGAGACAGCGCTTTAGTATGGCAGAAGACGCTGAGACGCTGTAGAGGATGCGGCCCGAGCTATTGTTGCGGGGGGGGGGGGGGGGGGGGGGCGGTCTCTGACCACAGGACGCGAAGAGCCAGGAGCAGGGGGCCTCGGTGTATTGTCCCTGTAGCCAAAGGAAAAAGGAACAGATTTCTCACAACTTCTTTCATAGAGCTGCATAGGTATGTAAGAGTGGCAGTATTTCCCGGACGACAAGTCCTCCATTTGTGCAGGGGGCCTCATATTGCTTCCTACTTCCGATAACATCACTATCAGCTTGACTGGCGAAAACATTTGTGGAAGCACTGATACTAGCCGGTCATTGGGGGCCGAGAATGCTGTGGCGTTTTTCCAGGTCATGTAGGTGCTCTGGACCGCTTCGTTTCCCGTTCGTGTAAAATAACAGCGTGTCGATAGGACCAAGATGTGATTCAGGAATCGTCACTATGGACGAATGTCGATGTATTGGGATTGTAGGAACAGATTTTTTCTGTCTTATGGAGGGAAGCTGTACGGTATGCGAAGTGATGCGCAATTGACGCAAGAGTTTCTCCCGAGTTTTCAATTGGCGGTTTTAGTTTTCTTGGAGAAAACTCGCAGTGGAGTTTTTCGTGGCCTGGAAGATAGTGTGAGGACCAGGGGGGATTCGGTAGTGCACCACAGAGGATTTGGTTTCTTGGACTTGGAGTCTAAGCACGAAGGTGTATTTGACCGAGAGGAGATGAGATGAAGTCCACTGTCCGATTCGAAGAGGAGGCGCACTGGGCGTTGCGTCTCGAGTTTTCTACACGTATACGGTTAGCATTTGTAGAGCACCAGCCTAGGAAACTTTGGAGTGAATTCTGTTACACTATTGTATGTCCACAGAAGCAGAAGTTGTTGTACCATAAAGCGCACTGAATAGTTTGTTTCCGGGGTCAGTTCACAATCACTGTCATTCATATTAATCACAGTCAGGTCGCGTTTTGAGTCATCGCCCTTGGTTCAACTTTGTCAACTGCCAAACAGATCATTTTACTATATGAATACCAGGTTGAATATAATCAATGTATTGACTCATGTTTTTATGAATAGATCTTTCATGATATTTAGTTCTGTCTATCATTCAAGTTCACAACATCCGGTCATCAATTTTGATACACCTACGTGGGAGATAATAGGAGTAGTCTTGCAGTAGGAAATACGACGTGTCGTCTTCAGTTTCACTGAACAGGACCACATCTTATGGTCACTTGCGGTAAAATCCGTTGCCTTTAATTTTCCTTGTAGTGCCACTGAAGTTGTGGCTCTGTGTCTTGGAGTTATTGAAAAAAAAATGGCTCTGAGCACTATGGGACTTAACATCTGAGGTCATCAGTCCCTCAGAATTAGAACTACTTAAACCTAACTAACCTAAGGACATCACACACATCCATGCCCAAGGCAGGATTCGAACCTGCGACCGTAGCAGCAGCGCGGTTCCGGACTGAAGCGCCTAGAACCGCTCGGCCACAGCGGCTGGCGGAGTTATTGCGAGACAGAGGTTCATTAGAGGTACTTTCATGCCTGCCCACATGTTACACTGTTAGCAACTATATATAGCTAAATGAGTGACTTAATATTCGGCAAACGTGTTAAAAAAACTGAAATTCATAAGACTAGTTAATGACAACGTTTACCTAACACATACTTAAGCGAGTTGCCAGTATACCACACAATGTAGTAGTAACTGTAGTAGTAGTAGTTTTTGTAAACCCTCGTCGCCAGTTTTGTAAAGGCCTCGTCGCTACTGCTGTGGAGGGAGAGTTGCCATTGTTACGGTAGGCCAAGTTTGTGAATTCGTGAAACGGTTTCTGGTGCAGTACACTGCTGCCACAATTTCTCCCTGTCACTATTATACGGATATGCCCCAGTGTCAGGTAAGAGGATAGGAGAACGATGGTTCTACAACACTCCAACAAATTAGTAAAAAAGTCATAAAAATGAGTTAGAAGGTTTACTTATCTTTGTGACTAGTTGAACACTGAACTCTGCAACACTGCTTGTAATACAACACAAAAAAGGCCCTCAATGCCTAAGTGTAAGTAATCGTAGGTAAATTTCACAGTACAACTGTCTGTTCACTTCTATGTTTTCACTAATCGACGTTCCCTGTGTAAGTCAGCCCTTGACGATGACCTATAACCAAGTGAGCGAGAGCTGCTCTTCTAGCTACCGAGTAGGCTTCTGTCCGTTGTCGTCTGGTCATTGGCGGATTGTACTCGGACGGCAGTTGGTCGAGACGAAGTCGATATCTTCATCCTCACCGTCCCCCGTGGCGCTGGTGGAACTCATGCAAGTGGCGAGTTTCTATGGCAGTGGCACCAGCTCGCATCTTTGCCCCTGTCGTGCTTTGCCCTGGCTCTGTCTTGTTCGGACGACACAGCAGCAGCAGCAGCAGCAGTAGTAGGTTGTTGTTGTTGGCGTCGTCGTCGTCGTCGTCTTCTGTCCGGTACAAATGGTTCAAATGGCTCTGTGCACTATGGGACTTAACTTCTGAGGTCATTAGTCCCCTAGAACTTAGAACTAGTTAAGCCTAACCAACCTAAGGACATCACACACATCCATGCCCGAGGCAGGATTCGAACCTGCGACCGTAGCTGTCTCGCGGTTCCAGACTGCAGCGCCTAGAACCGAACGGCCACTTCGGCCGGCGTCTTCTGTCCGGAGATAGATTTGACGCAGCTCTCCATGCTACAGTATTCTGTTCAAGTCTCTCCACCTCTGCGTAATTACGCAACTTAAATCCATTTGAAGCTGTTTTCTGCACAGAAGCGTTTGTCTGCCTCTAGAAATTGCACCCCCTCCTCCTTCCCCCAACCTCCTACTCCCCACTCCCTTCCATTACAAATAGACAAATCCTTTATGCCTCAGGATGTGGCCTACAAGTGATCGATCCCTTTCTTTAGTGAGGTTGAGGGATTAATTTCTTTTTTCCCCCAGTTCTACTCAATATGAAATAGTGCATCTGACAAAACGTAAAATTGTGGTATGTTTTGACTACGTAGTTTCTGTAGCAGGTAAAGCAAATGGCAGGCTATGATTCATTAGTAGGATACTGAGAAACTGAAGACTATTTCCAAGAGCGATTCCATGTAAAACACCTGAACGGTCCATATTTCGGGGGCGGGGGGGTTCAACAAATAGACATCGTAATAAAGTGTATTTGTAATGGAATTAGACTTCATTTACATAAGAACATTAAAATATGACTGCTAGCTAGTTTCGGTAATAAGTAACAACCATCTTCAGATTATGATCATATTAAGTGCAAATTGAATATAAACTGAATGTACCTGTAATAATCATCATGCAGTCACATGCATTTGTGTAGAAAGTAACAAGAAAAGGGCAGCTTGTGGTAAAGTAACAACCAAACTGTGGCTGTCTGTACATTATACCTGAATGAGACTCAAGTCGAATAAATTAGTTATACCAGTGCAAAACACGTCAGTCTTTAACTTGCAATTGTATGAAGTTTTTCACTCAACTTACATTTCATACAATGTTATTTGTACTGCTACAACCATTAGGTTCAACCTAATGTACAGCCGAGGCTCAGCTTTGTTGCTATTGTTGGTACCAAATATCTTATTCATTTCATTTTCTACACAAATGCATGTCACGGCGTGATGATCATTACTTGTACATTTAGTTTGTGTTCAACCTGCGTTTAATATGATCATGATCTGAAGATGGTTGTTACTTACAACCGAAAATAGTTATTTTAGTTTCCTTGTGTAAATTAGATAGAGATATTAAAAAATTTTGTTAAAAAAGTATGAAATAATTCGGGAGCGGAGAAGCAGATAATGACCGTCACGAAGATATGATAAGTACACAGAAAGGAATTTCCGTCTTGCTCAATACTGACAACACGTGCACGGTTTCTACTTCAATACGAAGTATTGAAGTATGGTAAAGTATTGAAGTATGGTAGAAGCAAGGAAGTAAATTTAATGTTTTATGTGTAAGGGGCGTTCAAAAAGAAACGAGCCAGAGGCATAATTACTGAAACCAGTACCTGTGTGTTAGAAGTATTGACCCTGGTTGTTGAGACACTTGTCCCACTGTTATATAAGGTGGTGAATGGCTGTCTCATAAAATTCCCGGGGCTGCGATGTGAACCAGTTCCGCACGTACAGCTAGACATCTTCGTCCGAGGTGAATAATTTGCCCCTCAGAGCTTTTTTTAAGGGGACCAAAAATGGCGTAATCACAGGGAGAGAGGTCCGGATTGTATGGAGGGTGGCCGAGAACCTCCCATTTGAATTTCTACAGGAATGCAGCGGCTGTGTTGACCGTATGAGGCTTTGCATAGTCGTGGAGCAGAATGACCCCACCCGTGAGATTGCCGGGTCGTTTTAATTTGATCGCTTGGCTAAGGGTGGTTAAGGTTTGCGAGTAATACTAGGCATTCACTGTTGTTTTGTGGTGCAGGAAGTGAATCATAAGGGTGCCATATTGGTCAAAGACGAACGTCAGCATAACTTTTCCTGCACTCGTGTTGAATGCCTTGGCTTTTTTTGGTGATGGTGACCCTGGATGCTTCCACTGGAGACTATATCGTTTTGATTCTCGTTCGAAGTGATGACACCATGATTCATCTCCAGCCACCACTCGTGCCAGGAACGCATTCCCTTCCTGAGCATAGTGTTGCAGGTGAGCAAGACAGTGGGCCATTCGACATGCTTCCTGGTGTGGTTGAAGACTATGGGGCACCCACTGTGCTCACACTTTGCGCATGCTAACATTTTCCTTCATGATGATGTGAACTCTTCCGATGTTCAATCCGACCACAGCGGCAATGGCTTTCACTGCCACCCGGCGGTCCTCCATAATGAGTGCATCCACCAGCTGGACGATGTCATCGTTAATGCAGTGTGGTGCTCCAGACCTTGCATCATCGGCTAACGACACCCGTCCTTCCCTGAAGCGCTTGTACCACACCTTGACCCTTGCAAGGAACATGCAGTCTTCTCTGTACACCTGTACACTTGTGACATTCGTCGATGAATGTCCGTTCCTCCTACTCCTCCCGCTGTCAGAAAACGATCGACACCTCTTTGCTCTTCTGTTGATGCCTCCATGTCATTGTTTGCAATGCGACTGGCAGCGCTGGATGATTGATGCATGCTGCTGCTAGCTCTGTATAGTCACGTGACGCGCACGCGTGCCCTCTAGCGACGGGCTGTGAACTTCCACGCTGTGGTCGGAACCACACCTCGTTACACTTGTCACGATATAACCCCCTGTCACCGGTTTGTGCATTCAAGACTCAGGCTCGTTTCTGCTTGAACGCCCCTTACATGTTCGAATGCTAAGGTTATTAGATACGGAACTTTTCTAGGATATTTTATTACTGGAGTCGAAGGAAGCGACGTGGTCTTTTCACGGAACCATCTCCGCATTCGACTAGAGTCAACCGGGAAACCACAAAAACAGAAATTTGGATTGATGGCTATGGAGCTGAACTGAGGTCTCTCGAATAAGGGTCTAATGCATTGGATACTTCGCCATTCGTCTCCTTGACATCGTAGAAATTAAGAACGGAACTTGTGTGGTTTCGCGAAAGCTCAGAATGGGAACGTTTATGGTCAGATGTGATACTTATTAATTCTAACTGGATATTAAATTAAATTAAGGATTTTTTAACAGTGTTGGACAGCTAATATTGGCAGATGCCTGCTACTGCACGAAGTTTACCAACTTTGGCGTCACATAGTCCCACTGATTTCAACTGTAACTTTTCTCCGCTCGGTACTTGTCCATTGATGGAGGAAGTCGTCGTGCTAACTATATTTCACTTCCACGCCTTCCACGCTACATCAGAAAACGCTAGTTTTTCACCTTTCGATAGTCACTTGTTTCGTCGCCATCGAACGTGCAATATCTGAGAATCCACCAATTTGAGGAAAAAATTTCTAGAAGAAAAGTTGTGGAGCATTAAAATGCGATTTCAGTAAGTCAAAGAAAGTGACAAAAAACCTTGTTGGTTAGTAAATATCAGCATTATCAGTTTTATGGAAACTGCATTGTTAATAGCAGTCAATTTTTTACTTTCCATTTAATGCTTTTTTCTATTTAACCCTTGTTGTTTCATTTATGTATCATTCTCTGGATTGTGTTTCTCTGCTGTCGAAAACGTGTGCTTTCTGGCGGATCTGTTATTGACCACTGCTAAATTTGGCTGTTGAGGAGGCGCCAGTCGTCGAATGACCGTTAATTAATTACGTTCGTGAGTGCAAGTCAGCGTGACGTCTGAATGTTTTATTTGTGGTGAATAAGTGAACTCACTAAAAGCGGGTCGACGCCTTCTGTCTAGTCACTCGTCAACCAGTCTGAGGTGTCGAAAGGAGACAGGAAAAGCAAAGATAAAGTTTTAAATCTCACGTTTCATAAATCATCACATAGGAGGATCATACAAACTGTCCTGCAGACTTCCACATGAAGGACATGGCATCCGTCGCACAGAGAAGCAAGTGAAAGAGTTGAAAAAAAAAGTCGCAATGTCCATATGGAATTCCAAATTAATAGAATTCAGTGATTTTGAGTTTGCTATTACTTTTGCTTCTACATTTGTAACTGCACAAACACAACAGTAACTCATGGTCTGTGAAAGGCAAACAGGCATCAGTTGTGACTTATGTCCTTTGAAGAAAATGAAGCTTAAATACCAATAATGACGATACTGCATACCTTTTAATACTATCTACTCGTACCAAAAATGGTTTAAATGGCTCTGAGCACTATGGGACTCAACTTCTGAGGTCATTAGTCCCCTAGAACTTAGAACTAGTTAACCCTAACTGACCTAAGGACATCACACACATCCATGCCCGAGGCAGGATTCGAACCTGCAACCGTAGCGGTCGCGCGGTTCCAGACTGCAGCGCCTAGAACCGCAAGGCCCCTTCGGCCTGCTACTCGCACCACTAAATGGCATTATCAGTAGAGTTCACATGCAAAAGCCAGGCTGAAGTTGTTTTGACTGCCGTACATCGTTGTCTTTGTTATCCAAGCAGTTAAATGTGCATTGGATTATAGTTTGGCAGTAGTGTTTACCGATAATCTGTAATACACAGACCGCTCCAAAGACTATCACACAAGAATGCACCGAACTTCCTCTGTTCTCAGACAACAGCTCATCTCAGAACAAAAATCATACTCTTTCTGTTATATTTAATTGATTCCGAGAAATTCAGCAAAATTCAACATTAACTTCCAGTGACAGGTCACAGTGTTTTTTACCCTTTGATAAGGATTTCGGCATTATAAAAAGGAAACTAGGGAAAGAGGCCACTTTAGCGTACACGACGTGACAGAGCTGATTCTTACAAGTTAGAAACCAGGTACGAGTAGATGTCTCGTTAGAGACGTTACATTTATTAAAATACAGTATTAGACTTGAAGACTGGCAGTCGATCCACAGGAAAATCAAAATTTCTGAAGCAACTCAAAGTATTGGAAGATAAGGGAGGGTGACATTGTCTATCAGTACTTTTTCCCGTTTATTTCTCGTAACACAAGAAAAAGATTATATGACTACTTCTACAACGGTCTGTGGATGATTAGTCGCACACTTCGGCTGAGACTTCAACGTGATCCATCAACCGCATCAAAAAAACTAGCTGACCCACCAGGAAAGATTACAGTTAAGTTTGATAGTGTTAAGGACTTGGAAAGACACCAGCGTTATTTGCCTGATGAATACTTACCTTTTTATGAAGAAAGTTTGAAGCAGTCTTAAAGAATGACAGCCAAAAGGACGAGTAAATGGACGGTCAAACATTGGTTACTGTTGTAGAGTAATGTATTTTACTATGAAATGTAAAATTGTACGTGTTATATTGTATGCAATCAAGATAATATTAATGAGAATAAAAAGGAGTGTGCGATTACCGTATCTTTTACGCCTACGTTTTTAAAAAGGCATCAGTTTCAGTCTTTTAATGAGTAATTGTATTACCAAAATATGACATTAGAAATTCAATCTCTTGTCAAACACACACATTTGCTTCATGTGACATAGAAACACCAATAAAGACTTCCATAAAAGTTACTACAAAAATTAAAATTTTTCTCAATTTTTCACAAATTTATGTCGCTTGACTTAAGACCTTCTAAAAGTATACGGTTCAGTTAAGTTTGACAAAGAATACTTGTGGCTTTGGCCCCTTACTTAGCCTACATTTACCGCGAATCTCTGGCCCAGCGCAAAGCCCCAAGCATATGCAAAAAAGCGCAGGTGGTTCCTGTATATAAGAATGGCAAAAATAACTTACCCGCATAATTACAGGCCAATATCTTTAACATCATTTTGCTCAGCATTTTGAGTTCGAATATAGTAAATTTCCTTGAGACAGAAAAGCTTCTGTCTACAAATCAGCCCGGATTTAGAATCATCGCACGTGCGAAACTCGGCTTGCCTTTTTCTCACGCGAAATCCTGCAAACTGCGGATGGAGGGCAACAGGTAGATTCCATATTCCTAGATTTCCAAACTGCATTTGACACGATGCCCCACTGCAGACTGGGACGAAGATCCGAGCATTGAGTTCGAATATAGTAAATTTTCTTGAGACAGAAAAGCTTCTGTCTACAAATCAGCCCGGATTTAGAATCATCGCACGTGCGAAACTCGGCTTGCCTTTTTCTCACGCGAAATCCTGCAAACTACGGATGGAGGGCAACAGGTAGATTCCATATTCCTAGATTTCCAAACTGCATTTGACACGATGCCCCACTGCAGACTGGTGACGGAGATCCGAGCATACGGATTAGGCTCCCAGATATGTGAGTGGCTCCAAGACTTTTTAAGTAACAGAAATCAGTATGTGGTCCACTACGGTGAGTGTTCATCAGTCAAGGGTATCGTCAGGAGTGGCGCAGGAAGTGTGGCAGGACCGAGTTTATTCTCTACATACATAAGCGACCTGACGGACAGGGTCAGCAGTAGTTTATGGCTGGTAGCTGATTACACTGTGGTGTACGGGAACGTGTAGTCGTTGAGTAACTTTAAGAGTGTACAGGATGACTTAGGCAGAGTTTCTATTTAGTGTGATGAATGGGAGTTTGATCTAACGGCAGAAAAACGCAATTTAATGCGGATGAGTAGAGAAAACAGTTATGTAACGTGTGAATACATTATTAGTAGGCTGCAGATTGACACAGTAAGGAACACGTCAGGTTGGTAGTAGGGAAGGCGACTGCTCGACTTCGTTTTATTGGGAGAATTTTGCCAAAGTGTAGCTCATTCAGAAAGAAGACGGTGTACAGAATTCTGTTCCAGTGTTTTGGATCCCCACCAGATCGGTCTAGGTAAGACGTCAAAGCAATTCAGAGGTGTGCTGCTAAATTTGTCACCTATAGGTTCGACCAATACGCAAGTATTACGGGGATGCTTCGTGAAATCAAATTGGAATCCGTGGAGGGAGTGCGAGGCTCTTTCCGCAAGGAACTATCACGGAAATATAGAGAAACGACATTGGAAGCCGACTGCAGAACGATTCTTGTGCCGCCCCCATACATTTCGCGTAAAGTCCATGGAGATAAGATGCAAGAAATCAGAGCTCCTACGGAGCCTTTTAGACGGTGGTTTTTACCTCGAACTATCTGCAAATGAAACAGGAAGGAAATGAATAGCGATGGTACAAGGTACCCTCGGGCATACACCGTACAAACATTTATTGAGAGGATTAAGACGAGAAAGACCGGTAAACATGTTGTTTTGGTGAACTATACCGTTGATGGTTTTCATGAGAAGTGCAGGAAATCTTATTAGAAGGATCATAATGCTAGAACGGGTACAGTGGAAAATTAATCCCACATTTACGGATCGTCAGTTCAAAAAAATTGCCTTAAAATGAGCTGTTTATTTCTTGGGGAAGACACATCACAAGAATACTTGAAAAACGAGGAGCAGAAACTGATTTCTTTTTATAATGTTGTTCGTGACATTACAAAGAGATTTTCAAAATCGATAATGGATTTGGTGACAAAACGGAATACTGTTTGGGGAACTCAAGTAAAATTTGAAGTAGGGCATATTCAAGATCCTCCTCTTTATGCGTAAAGGTGTTTCAGATGTGATGTTGCAATTCACAGCAGGGTTGGAAGAGCTAAAGATGGTATTTCCCTGGGTAAATTTTATTTGTGAGCTTTTGGAAGCAAACGAAGCTGAATGACTGCTCACACTCGTAAGATATTCTGAAGAATTATAGTGGACACTTCCCAGGCATTGAGAAGAAACAAAAACTGCTGTTCTAAAAGTTCTGTTAGGATTTTTCATTCGTTGAAAAAACACAGCAGCACAAGAAAACCTTGATATGCTTTCGAAACACAGCTATTCCGTCTTATATGTGATATGAGGCAAAATCAAAGACCGACAAGAGGAACGCAACTGAATGGTTGACACTGCTGCTGTAATTCTGGAGGTAATTACATCACGAGCTTATGAAGTTGAGACGTATGTTACTTCACACACTTTCTTGGATAAAGTTGAAAGTAACGGCCAGGTTCACAGATATTACTTCTAAGAAGGATCATTTGTACAAAAAAGTAAGGCTGTTCAAAGCTAAAGACGATAATAAAATGCCTTTGACATTCTGTTACTTCAGCTGCAAACCGAGACCCTTTGATTGCAATACACAACTAGGTCCTGAGAAAATGGTATATTAAAATATTGGTCAAGAGATCTTGTAGATGTGTTATCAACTTTTGAATTAATCCTATATTTATATCAGAGAGTTTGAAGTGCCCAGTAAACAAAAATAAATAGAAACTCTCAAGACAGTTCTTTGATCTAGTTTGTGTTCAACTATGTGGACATTCATATTGACAAAATTAAGTATAAACATAACCAGTGGCCTTGAAAACAAACTTTCTGTCCTTTGTTTCATTTTATTACGTTAATTTTATTGTTTCCAGAACTATTATACTGATGTATACTATTTCCGTTAAATTGATTAATAGTGACATTTATTTACCAGCTCGGTTTTTCGTCACTTTCTTAGAATTTTTGAAAGCCCACATTAACGCTCTACAACTTTTCTCTTATGCTGTTTTGCCTCAAACTGGTCAGTTCTCTGATACTGCAAATCACGTAAATGTAGAAAAGTAAACGTAGAAAAAACAGGGATTATCATACTGCGCACACTAGCTGTCCCTCTCTCCTACATAACACTACTCAAAATAAAGATTAAAAAAAGTATTTGCCACGTTAATCACAATAATTACCGCAGTTTCCAGGAGGACTGACGACGACGGTAGTTCTAAGCTTCTGCCATGTGAACAAATGTTTTCTCACTGCGTCGAGCCTCAATTAGGGTACCCATCACGCAGGGACAATGTTACCTTTACTTTCCACTAGTCCAGACAAACCACATTCCTTTGAGACTCAGTCCACACGTTGGTGCAAGATCACTTCTCTTGGTTTTTTTTAGCTCTGTCAACATTTCTGGTAGGGTTCGAAACCTAACTACCCCCTTCCCCCCCCCCCCTCCCACAGAGTGAGCACCAGCAGTGCCTGGTGTACAAGGCCCATAGTGTATCGGATGAACAAGAGAAATAGAGCATACACAAACAAGATGAGGTGAACGCTCACACGCTGGTTTGACTGGCGAGAAAGCGTAACAGAAATCTTGAAAAACCGCATTTGCAGAAGCTAGAAGAATGACGGTGTATATCTCGTGCGAATTTGCTTAAAATACTCAAACATATGCTTTCTGAGCAGAAACTACGAATACTTTTTCAGCCGCTATGCATTCAGGCCACAGAGATCGCGCATGTAAAGTTAGGCGAATAACACATAGAGAGGCACACAAACAAGCATTCTTTCCACGTTCCAGTCGTGAATGGTTCAATTAAAGGTAAATTCTGTCACGGACTGCAAAGGGTATGGATATTCATGTTGCTGTTACCTAAAAACAAAGAACACACGACTAATGGTTCAAATGGGTCTGAGCACTATGGGACTTAACATCTGTCTGTCCCCTAGAACTTAGAACTACTTAAACCTAACTAACCTATGGACATCACACACATCCATGCCCGAGGCAGGATTCGAACCTGCGACCGTAGCAACACGACTAATATATCTGCTATTGTTAGACCACAGTTCTTCATTCTTTTTGGCACACTGCTATGAAATGGCATGCTATGGCTGGTGCCAAGAAAGGCAGGACAAAGAAATAAAAATAAGTCTGGAATTTTTATTAATTTATTCCTGTGACCAGAGGTAAAGTCAACAGTGTGACATTAAGGTATGAAGTGAAACTTCGTTGCTGATTGCCGATACTGAAGTCTTGGCTTAAAATAACATTAAGTTAGTGAGCTGCATTGATATACTGCCTCTACAGCGCAAATGGAAAAAAATTTGCAATGTAACATCCAGGACAGCTTCAAACGCCTGGGTGTTTATGAAATTCGAATTATTTCAGATGATCTTCCTGTGGTTCCAACATCTGATGTTTCCACAAGGAAAGAGTGAGAAATGTTAGTAGTATTCGTAGAAGACATGACGCCCTGTGTATGACGCAGCATTTTATCGTGATATGTGGCAACCTCTCACTTTTTTTGTGTATTTTGCTTCATCCGCCTGACATGTTAGCTGAGTCCTATGCATGCTCCTGCACGAGGATTGTGTTTCTTTTTTTTTTCTTTTTTTTTTCACGAACTGTTCCAGCCCACGCCACGAGAAGAAATAAAATATTTTTAAGCATAACATATCGTTGCCAGTCACTGTCAACAAGGTGCCAAATGAAGTACGCAGGAGCACAGGAGAGAGCAGGTTCATTTAACAAAACAGTTCAATAATCTATTCGTGAAATGCCACTCTCTTGGCCAGCTGCCAGCTACGAAGGTATTAGATGTGATACACAGCCACACTGTACACTTGTACTGAAAGCTAATCGAATCAACTCCACATACCAATGCTTAGCGAGACGGTGTAGTTTGTCAGATTTCTAACTTATTTACTGAAGGTTTAAGGGTTCAGATTCTTGGTCATCCGATGTATGTTTTGTGTTGCTGTGCTCATCGGTCCGAAGGCTGATTTGATTCAGCACTTTAAGCTAGTCTATAGTGTGCAAGCCTGTTCATTCCTGCGTAACTACGAGTGCTAGACAATTTACCTCCCTTACGAAACTAAATATTTCGTGACACTTCTGGCTGTGTCAATCTTTCAATCAGGTTTTCTTCAGACCCCGTTCAGTACCTTCCAACGTAATTTAAAAGAGCATCTTCCAGTCAACCGAGACCACAGCTTTCTCCAAATCTACACATGCTATAAACTTAGATTTTCCTTAGTTCAACTATCTTCTAAGAGAAGTTGTAAGTTCCGTATTACCTCGCATGTTCCTACATTTCTCCGGAACCCAGACATGTATGGTCTCTCTAGAAGTCGACTTTTACCAGTCTTTCCATTATTCTGCAAATAATTCGTGTCATTGTCTTCCAACAATGAATGAACTGATGACGGGGTACTGTTAACACATGTGAGCACCTCCGTTCCTTGGATTTTTTATTATCGAATTCTTCTTGAAGAGTGAGAATATTTTGCCTGTCTCATATATTTTACATATCATTAGAACAGATCTATCGTGGTTGGTTCTTCCAATGATCCCAAAAATTCGGAGGAAATTTCTTCTAATCCATTTGTCTTGTTTCGGCTTACTGGTTACCCTGTTTGCCGGATACAAAACGAGACAGCACATTTAATCACTACCCTACTACGAAACCGTACAGGTGTTTTGCTGACAATCTCTTTCGTAGAAGCTCTGCAGATCCCCTTTACTCTACTAATCAACTCAAACTTGAATTTTCCTTACCTACATACATATTCGTTCCACTTGATATCCCGACACTTCGATACCAGGTATTTATGTGCCAATACTGACTCCATTTCTACTCGTTTAGCCTGATGTATCCTAAAGTTTTTCTCGGATGACACTATTATCTGTAAGGAAGAGTTATCAGAGAAAAAGATGCTACTGTAGCCAGTAGGATTTGGACAAGTATAAACCTGATGCAAGGACTAGCAGCTACTTCTGCAGAGAAATTTTAAGTTATGCACTTCGCGAAGCTATAAAATTGTATATCCTTTGACACTTGTGTTTTGCAACGAGTGCTATTCTATTTGAGCTGCGCCACATCTGAGGCTGAGTGAAAGTTTCAATATGGCACTGTTTCTTCTACAATCCCCTCTGTCTCCACAAGAGCGTTGCCGCGGTTCTGTTGGACTAGTATTTACGCGAAAACCGATATAGATGACAGCGTAATTTTCCCACTTATCAGTGATGACAAGTTTAAAGTATTTGGTTAGCGTTTAGGATTGCTCGATTAGCAGAGAAATCTTTGCGAAATGCAAGAGCTCTTACACTTGCCACGCACGATCAGCGGAGCCCCTATATCGTCACAAAAGGATCGCTGGAGCCTGCATCACTATATAACTATTTGTCGTGTCGTGTAAATGAGGCCGCCCGGAGTGGCCGTGCGGTTCTAGGCGCTACAGTCTGGAGCCGAGCGACCGCTACGGTCACAGGTTCGAATCCTGCCTCGGGCATGGATGTGTGTGATGTCCTTAGGTTAGTTAGGTTTAATTAGCTCTAAGTTCTAGGCGACTGATGACCTCAGAAGTTAAGTCGCATAGTGCTCAGAGCCATTTGAACCATTTTGTTAATGAGTTTGCGGAGTGAAAGAAATGACTGCCGACGTACGAGAACTAAAATGGGTCCTCCATCGAAAAAGACAACCACTTATTGAACATATTTGATAAGTAGGTAAATACGTAACGTAAGTTTCCTTCCTTGTGTTACGATTCTTGTATACCTCCAAAACAAATAAAATCAGCGTTTAACTCCCAGACGACAACGTGAACATAAGAGACGGAGCGGTTGATAAAGTTAAGGCGGAAAATCGGCCATACTTCGTTCGAATGAACCATCCAGACATACGCCTGCCTGAGGTTCGTAGGAAAACCACGAAAGATTTTAATGTGAGAGGACAAATAGAAATTTTAACTCTGCTCTTTCAAAATATCAGCCAGGTGACCTAATCGATTTGAGTGACGTCGGTCAAGGTGTAATGCTCCCTTAAATGTGCTCAAATAATTTATTCGAGAGTTGTAGTGTTCGTAGTATTTCGCTTTCTAGGATAAAAATGTGCTATTAAAATCTAGCATTATTTAGACATATGAAGTCAATAGTCCATTGCGGGGTCGTTCCGTCTACGTGGGTACAGTACCTCAACCACTCAGACTGTTACGTGGGCACTGCAAACATGTGCAAGCACACTGCAAGTTGAAGACAAGAGTCACATCCTGTGGACAACAGGCTCATTGGGACACACACATTATTCAGATTCTAAAACATTCAGAGAGTAATTAACAGTTACTCAGCTAAATAATCAGTCTCATATACAAACACGTAATTTTTCAAACTACCAGACACCTGGAGAGCGATGTGCTGAAAACCTGCCTATCCATACAAAATCTAAATGACGCCATATAGCAGAAGATGATATGGCGGTCTGACGGCACTGAATGTTCTTCTGGGCCTAATCGCTGACTTCTTTTTTTGTAAAGTTGTTGAGGAAGGCATTTGAGTAAGACTTCTCCCGAATTATTGCAGAGAAAACATTAGCTTGCAGGCGTAGTTATTTCAGCTGCGTGATTCTTCACCTGATTTTCGGTGAGGTGTTGTTCTACCATTTCCGTATACAGGGTTAACATTAATAAAACTGACAAACGGGACGGTTTCCTGACTGTAGATGGGAGAAAGGTCCTATGTACACGCGTCCCGAAATGCATCGTTGTGACAATAGATGGCGCTGACGAACGAAAGATCCTCTGACCACGTGCAGTGTGTTCCTTGTGTGATGCAGGTTGTGTGATTGACGCAACATGCTGTTAATAGCAGAACGGTCGGGTATTCATGTCGGGAACAAGCCGAGACAGTGTTTGTGTACGGCCAAGCAGATGGAAACGGCCGCGTCCGCAGCTCGTGGTCGTGCGGTAGCGTTCTCGCTTCCCGCGCCCGGGTTCCCAGGTTCGATTCCCGGCGGTTTCAGGGATTTTCTCTGCCTCGTGATGACTGGGTGTTGTGTGATGTCCTTAGGTTAGTTAGGTTTAAGTAGTTCTAAGTTCTTGGGGACTGATGACCATAGATGTTAAGTCCCATAGTGCTCAGAGCACTATGAACTGCACTTGAAACTGCCGAGAGGCAGCATGGCTATACCAAAACAACTACCCTCAGAGACACCAAAGACATCACACAACATTTCAAGCGCTTTTTTAGACACTGAGTAATCATGGGTTCGTCAAACAGACGAACATTCAGGCAGGAGGTGGACTGTTCGTATACCAGATTTGGAGGACCAGGTTCAACTGGATATTGAGACGAAGCCTAGTAAAAGCTCCAGGCAAGTGGTCCGCCAACAAGATGTAAGCCAAAGTACTGTTATGTGTATCCTGCATGACAACTGCTGCTATCCCTATCACCTGCAACACACAAGGAAGTGATAAGAGGAAATGTCATTCGTCAGCGCCATCTACCGTCGCAACGATGCATTTCAGAAAACATGTTCACAGGACCTTTCTGTCTCCATTTCCAGTCAGGAATCCGTCCCTGCAGTCTGTCGGTTTTGTTAATGTTCACATTACACTACGCGTATAATTAGATTTATGAGATTATAAAACTGCCTGAAACTATTGCATAATGACGATGTTGCAAATTATTTAACTCGTTACTTATATCTTTTTTCGGTCAAAGAAAGTCTGTGAGAGCACAAGCGACAATGAGTGTAGTATGGAATGCAAAAAAAAAAAAAAAAAAAAAAAAAAAAAAAAAAAAAAAAAAAAATTGGTTAGTAGTTACGAGAAATAAGACACTACTGCTTACGTGAAAAGTCACTATCACCCATCTTAGCTACATACGACTATGTCGAGGCTCAGTTCCGAAAATTCAGAACTTTTGTACAACGGTCATTAGAAGGGTTTGTGTCGAGCAATTTATGAGGGATGGGGAAAACCCTCAGTATTACTAAGTAACCAAAGAAAGTTTACTAACAGACTTAAACACACCAAATGCTTTGTTGACGCCGGCCGATGTGGCCGTGCGGTTCTAGGCACTTCAGTCTGGAACCACGTGACCGCTACGGTCGCAGGTTCGAATCCTGCCTCGGGCATGGATGTGTGTGACGACCTTAGGTTAGTTAGGTTTAAGTAGTTCTAAGCTCTAGGGGACTGATGACCACAGATGTTAAGCCCCACAGTGCTCAGAGCCATTTGAACCATTTTTTTGCTTTGTTCACAAATAAAAGCTGATGGAAATCAAAACAAGTTAGGAGAGGAATGCGAGAATCGTTCTTTAAATTCTGTTATAGGATTCTATCTACATGTGACGAAAAATCCTAAGAAATATTAGGCTAAGTAAGGTCAGTAATCAGATCAAATTCATTTAGTAAGTCGCTCAGTTATCATAGTCACACTGAAATTCCGGATGACACGAGAATATCAAGAAATTGAATTCGCTCTTTGTTAATTTATTGTTCCGTAGAACAAGATCATACTGCGGTTCTCCCTACGCTCAGATGAGAGTTATCGTGAAACTGAAAATCAACTGACAGTGCTCAGTAGAGGAAAAGCGGCTGCAGCTGATCGGACATCTGTCCTGTTCTACGTTGTTGTTGTGGTCTTCAGTCCTGAGACTGGTTTGGTGCAGCTCTCCATGCTACTCAATCCTGTGCAAGCTTCTTCATCTGCCAGTACCTATTGCAACCTACATCCTTCTGAATCTGCTTAGTGTATTTATCTCTTGGTCTCCCTCTACGATTTTTACCCTCCACGCTGCCCTCCAATACTAAATTGGTGATCCCTTAATGCCTCAACACATGTCCTACTAACCGATCCCTTCTTCTAGTCAAGTTGTGCCACAAACTTCTCTTCTCCCCAATCCTATTCAATACCTCCTCATTAGTCATGTGATCTACCCATCTAATCTTCAGCATTCTTCTGTAGCACCACATTTCGGAAGCTTCTATTCTCTTCTTGTCTAAACTATTTATCGTCCATGTTTCACTTCCATACATGGCTACACTCCATACAAATACTTTCAGAAACGACTTCCTAACGCTTACGTCTATACTCGATGTTAAGAAATTTCTCTTCTTTAGAAACGCTTTCCTTGCTATTGCCAGTCTACATTTTATATCTTCTCTACTTCGACCATCATCAGTTATTTTACTCCCCAAATAGCAAAACTCCTTTACTACTTTAAGTGTCTCATTTCCTAATCCAATTCCCTCAGCATCACCCGACTTAATTCGACTGCATTCCATTATCCTCGTTTTGCTTTTGTTGATGTTCATCTTATATCCTCCTTTCAAGACACTGTCCATTCCGTTCAACTGCTCTTCCAAGTCCTTTGCTGTCTCTGACAGAATTACAATGTCATCGGCGAACCACAACGTTTTTATTTCTTCTCCATGGATTTTAATACCTACTTGAAATTTTGCTTTTGTTTCCTTTACTGCTTGCTCAGTATACAGATTGAATAACATCGGGGAGAGGCTACAGCCCTGTCTCACTCACTTCCCAACCACTGCTTCCCTTTCATATCCCTCGACTCTTATAACTGCCATCTGGTTTCTGTACAAATTGTAAATAACCTTTCGCTCCCTGTATTTTACCCCTGCCACCTTCAGAATTTGAAAGAGCGTATTCCAGTCAACATTGTCAAAAGGTTTCTCTAAGTCTACAAATGCTAGAAACGTAGGTTTGCCTTTCCTTAATCTAGCTTCTAAGATACGTCGTATTGCCTCACGTGTCCCAACATTCCTACGGAATCCAAACTGATCTTCCCCAAGGTCGGCTTCTACTAGTTTTTCCATTCGTCTGTAAAGAATCCGCGTTAGTATTTTGCAGCCGTGACTTATTAAACTGATAGCCCGGTAATTTTCAGATTTGTCAACACCTGATTTCTTTGGGATTGGAATTATTATATTCTTCTTGAAGTCTGAGGGTATTTCGCCTGTTTCATACATCTTTCTCACCAGATGGTAGAGTTTCGTCAGGACTGGCTCTCCGAAGGCTGTCAGTAGTTCTAATGGAATGTTGTCTACTCCCGGGGCCCTGTTTCGACTCAGATCTTTCAGTGTTCTACGTAGATTATGCGAAACAGTGTGTTCTTAGTTCTAATTGCACTTTATCATAGATCGCTACAGCAGCGAAGCGTTCGAAGTTTTTGAAAAAACTACATGTTATTCCGCTTTTCAGGAAGGGGCATCCGACAGTTAGGCCTGTGTCCGTGACGTCAGTCGATAGTCGAATAATGGATCACGCTTTATGGTAGCGTATTGCAACGCCCAGGTTGCTATCGTGTATCTTCACATTCGGAAGGCAATGCATACGGTTTCACACAGTCACTACTTGGTGAGCATTATACGAGCATACGGAATATTCGATCAGATTTGAAACTATACTGCATAATTGATAGCAAAAAGAACTCTGTATGTCACATTCCTTCTTTTTCCTGCATTACCCCGTATCGACATGTTGATCTGGATTTGCCATTGTTGGTGGCAGAGGATGGACGGATGCCATTCCTGCAGCCCGCTCCCTCGCCTGCCCCCCTTTCTCTCCCCCGCCTCCCACTCCGTGGACAGAATATTATGCGTATCACACGCGACTAGTTTTATCCCTTGTGAAAGTGTGTGGACGTTTGTCAAATGTTTGCGAATCGCGTCACTGAGGTGGTACGTGGGTACCAAACCGGTACTCACCTAGTCGGATGTGGGAAACCGCGTAACAGCCACATCCAGGCTGGTCGCCACACTGGCTCTCGTTATTAATCAGCCGGGCGGATTCGACCCGTGGCCGGAATGCCTCCCCGAATCCAGAAGCGGCATGCTAAAGTATGCGTTCCTTACTTAACGTCGGCGTCTCACGACGGTTTGCAATGCAACAAACGGCACTGATTACGTATTTGTTTATATGTTCAGATGTGCTAACAAAACTAACGGTGTTCCATTTAAAAAAACGTAGGTTTGTGTTAAAAAATATACTTCCGTGCATATTTTTATGGTTTGTATTAACAAGTTACACTAGCCCCTCTCCTCACGTTCGGTCTGTGGAATCGATTCGTCAGTATTTGGTGTGGTTTACGAAATATAACCAGCGGTAACGTTAGGTGACTCACCCTGTATAAGAAAATCGTACGGTGAGAAAATAATAGAGATTTGCGCAAATTCCTGGAGAAGATCGACGCCTGGGGCAGTAATGACAGTTGATCTAAAAGGTGACGTACTGTGCGTAAAAAAGGGCGAAACGTCGTTATCACTTGTTGACGCCGTAGGTAACAATCGTAAATTGGCTAGTAGTAGGAACCAGGAGTGACTAAAAGTGGAAAAACCACATGACTATTTTTGAGGAATTGTAGGTGAAAATGGAGAGAAGCTGATTCAAGAGTTCGATTAGTTTATCGCATTACAATCCAATTGAAAAGTTGTGCAACGCAATAAGTTCAAATGGTTCAAATGGCTCTGAGCACTATGGGACTCAACTGCTGAGGTCATTAGTCCCCTAGAACTTAGAACTAGTTAAACCTAACTAACCTAAGGACATCACAAACATCCATGCCCGAGGCAGGATTCGAACCTGCGACCGTAGCGGTCTTGCGGTTCCAGACTGCAGCGCCTTTAACCGCACGGCCACTTCGGCCGGCCAACGCAATAAGTCTTATTGTTCAAATACGAGGACGCAAATGCCAGGAAGAGTTTAGGAAGATATATGTTATCTCTTGCTGCTTACGTACCTGAAGAAACCGCCACGATGGTAAAGTGGTGGGGGTGACGTAATCTCAACAGCATACCGTAAGGTGGTTTTCATAGAAAAAATGCGGATATAGATGTAGATATTGCAATATCACACTTCGAGGCTAGGACTCATGCTGAGCGTTTTTTCTGGGTTGCCTGATGTTAATGCGACTGAGGCAACACTGCATTCCACCTGCTGGCAAGCAGGGTGAGGAGGATTCCCCACCCAAAGCCTGAGCGCGTGGCTGGGGCAGAGGGTCGTGTCCCACTGGTGTTACAAATGACATGTCCCCGGGGGTGCTTCATCATCATAATTCCCCCTTCCTGTCACACACTAACTGACGTCGCAGGCGTTTTCCTGAAGCCCTACAGCTTTGGTCGTGATACCACGCGATGCAGCGAAATTCATAGCATTCGTAATGGTTGCAGACGGCACAAAAAGAGCTAGAGAGGCAAGTTGTGAACCCAGATCTTCAATTAAAATGTGTTGATCTATCGGTATCTCACAGGTTGGCCGTCATTTCAGCGTCTTCTGGTAATGCCGTAAAAATTCCATTATGTCGTGATGGAGCTCTTGTAACGTTGCCTGTTCTCTATGTGGCAAAAGGTAAACATAACTTATGGCACTGAATCGTAACTCAGTAACTATTACTATTACATATACTGGTAAGTGCAATGTGTTTTAATTATTTTCTTGCAGTTGATCCAAATATAATACCAGAGTGTTATATTTTCAATTAATACATTTAATTAAATAAGACTAAGTTTCAAGCTGAATATTTTAAAAACTCTCTGAATAAATTATCTTCACATAGTGACGCTTAACAAAATACCCATTGTATGACATGACATCCAGGCTGGGTGTAACAAAACACACAATGAATCGGAAATAGCTTTCCATATTGGGGCTAAGTACAGGTTAGTATTTGCAGTATCCAGAAAGACAACGTGAAACATTATTTGACTTAATGAAAGGCTTGATTAGACAGTCTTCTAGCTATATCGTCTCAGGTTGTTTTCCATGAAGGCAGTTTTGAAACCTTATCTACTTGCAATAGACAGAAATTGATAATAACTTTAGAATTGATTTTGAAAAGAGAAGTTAAGATGTTCCATGTAAAAGTGTGAATATGTCAATGCTATCCAATGCTAATCAGAATCAGCATGGACAATACAGCTTAATCATCAACAGAACAGGTGGCGAAAGCAGCCAAGTCGGCCGTTGTGGTCGAGCGGTTGTAGGCGCTTCAGTCCGGAACCGCGCTGCTGCTATAGTCGCAGGTTCGAATCCTGCCTCGGACATGGATGTGTGTGATGTCCTTAGGTTAGTTAGGTTTCCGTAGTTCTAAGTCTAGGGGACTGATGACCTCAGATGTTTCAAGTCCCACAGTGCTCAGAGCCATTTGAACCATTTGAAAGCCACCAATGAAAATGTTCTACACTATTAGGAGAGGAAATAGTGCGTGCGTAAGTGTGAGGTTGATGGCAGGTAGTTCACCATAGTACAGGACTTCCTGAATGGCCTGCATAAGAGGCACATTGTCGATAGACAGAAAGAATGGCATAAAAAGGCAAAAAACAGTCATGACCTGCGAATATGTCGTTCATTACGCAATAACTGTTCTGTGTCTCCAGATGAAGTGCCATTATTAATGGCAAACGGGGGGGTTTGAGGTGGGATATGTTTGTAAACGAAACCTGGGCCTCTGAATCTGTGGTATGCCACTGTCCACGCCAGTGTTCGCGCTTTTAAGTTAAAAGATGTACATTCAGGGTGAAAGTTGTGTACTATTCCAGTAAGTTAGATATTTTTAATTTCAGTTTCAACTTAATTTTGTCGCTTTTATTCTTGTTCTACGTAAACATACAATAACAAAGTTATCATTCACCCGATGATTGCTTTACTGAACATGGCTCTATTGGAGGCAGTAAACCCTTTCCTCCTTTCGACTTTCGAACTGACTTAAGCAACCATTTACGAAGGGTTCCGCAACTTAAAGTAGACTCCAAATCGTGGTGCAGTTTGAAATTTCAGATTTATAAATCAGTGACAGAGGTTAAAGAAGCGATAACTGGCAGACAAACATCGTAGGACCAGCTGAGCGTATGGTGCCTGTCTCTCACTCACATAAAACATTGGTCTTACAGCAAATAAATCAAGCCCACTGACAATGATGCAACAACACGGAAACATATCTAAATCAAAGTGAAAAAGAATAAAGCTGTGTTTTACTCAGTGTGGTGTTCTCAAAGAAGTTTATTTCCGAGTAAACACAAAATGAGGTAGTGATATTTAAAAGAAAAAAAGAAACGAAGCAAACTGCCAGACGATCGTCCTGTTACAGTACTGGGCATCGTAAGATGGTGTGAAGCCATTTGCCGCGACTATGCATATAAAATATCTCATCCGACAAGACACGGAATAGATTGTGACTCCTTTGACCCGAACCTAATATATAAATCCCATAGCAATAGATAACTACTTGCCTCGAGTCGAAGCGACTGGCTTATCAGAAAGGGAGAGTAAATTTCCAGCTCAGTTGTGCCGCGAGTAACAGGTAGTTGCCGAGTTGGGTTATAAATATCTACGATCGCGGAGGAAGATGGAGCGGAGGTATACAGCGGAAAGTCGTTTGGCGCTGTGACGCGCAGCAGTGACGAGGCAGCGTTCGTGTGTGTGTGTGTGTGTGTGTGTGCGTGTGCGTGTGTGTGAGCTCCCCGGGGAGTCCGCTGCGGGCTGTCAGGGGCCCCAGAGGTCATTACAGCCAGTTCCAGTCCCGCTCCAAAGAAACGTATCGTGGCGCTCACCGCAGCCGCTCATTCCACATCCCCGTCCAATCTCGTCCAGTTACTATTGTCGTCGCTCGCTCACAGTAGTTACGCTGTCGCGACTGCAATCTCCTTACTTCACGTGAGACAGCTATGCGTTGACAAAATAGTATAAATAGCCTACTATAACCACTACATTTCCGCTACTAGTTTTCTGATTTAAGCAGAAGTGGAATGATATATCTTCTTTTCCCTTTGTCTTACAACTTACTGAAAGTGATTAATCGCGCCAGTACGTCTGTGATTACGGCGTCGAGCTATTGTAGCCTGAAATTATAGCTTACTTTCTTCAAACGATGACAGACGGTCAGAAGCGACTTAAGTCGTACATTGGCGACAACCGCCGCATATCTGGAGCTACATGGCGTGAAATGTTAGAAATTGGTGCTGGTGATGGTGGAGGGAAGGGATTTTTACCTTTACATTATTACATATAATGGTTTGGGAACTTACATGTACATGTGATTTTTAAATGTCAAACAAAAGTAAACTTATCTCAAAGAAAAATTTTGAGGCGGTACTGCCCCTGCTCCATCCTCCTTTCCTTTAGCGAGTAAGACTAATCTGCCGAAGGTTGCCTGTCGGTGATCTATCTGTCTGTGACAATAAAGGCATCCCACAAATTCAGCGGCGTTCCATTAAATTTAATTGTCATTAGAGACTGTAAAATGTTCACGAACAAATGATTTCTTTCGGCAGTTTTGATGCTCTCAGCAACACTGAAACCTCGTTTGCACGTCGTAGCTGCACTGAAAACGGACTTTCCGTATTAATTTTTCCAGAACATGTAAAGCATTTAATGCCAGAGAGCCTGACTTGTACTCTCTCAACTGTGACAGTAGTGTCACCGTCCAAATCAAGCAACTCAGCTGTTTTTTAAAAGTCAGAATTACCGTCCAATCCACTTTTACCACTAATTTCATTTTCTTCAATAACTGAGAAACACTTTACTACTTCACTTGAAGCAAACCTCTGAAATTAATCTGCTAATCGTTGAATTACTTGTCTTCTTATTTCATCAAACGCTCTGTCTGCACCTTCCTGCTCACGTTGCAGTTTACAGTATGTTGTGTAATTTTCTTTGCAAAGATTCAAATAAAGGTCATGTTTAACACGCATTTCTTTAACAGTTTGGGCTGTGACATTACTTTTATTTCTACTTCACAGTAAGAAACACACTCTTTTTACATTACTGTAGTAATCATAGACGGAACACATGACATATCTAATACGAAACCCAGCAGCAGGACATTTTTCTCAGTGAATGCTTATTATAAAGCCCTGTTAATTTATAACGATCTCTACACAGTAGGTCACAGCTTTCAGATTCTGAGCTTAGGAACTGCATGATACTACGAAAATCTTTGAATTCTGCCAATAAAGCATCCTTCGCTCTAGAAATCCGACAGCTTTTTAAGTTTCAGATAACCCGTGACGCCTACAGCCGCCGCAATGTTTTTAGTTTTGCAGCTGTTTGTCATTTACTTAAAATTTTGTGTTGTTATAACAACCATTCAAAGTTATGAACAGTATTTGTGTCACTTAACAAATATTCAGAAATAATGTTCATGTTATGAGTCATACAGTGTACATTAATCAGGTGTGGAGATATCTCTCCTAATCCTAACTGTAACACCTTTTTTCCTGCAAACACTGCCGCTCCATCTAAAGCAAATCCTACAAGCATTTCTCCAAGCATTTCCATGTCTATGCAGTCTTATGAGAAAACCTGGATAATTTTTTCTTCCAGGGACTTTGTGTCAAATAGTTCAAAAGGCTCTGATCAATATGGTACTTAACATCTGAGGTCATCAGTCACCTAAAACTTAGAACTACTTAAACCTAACTAACATAAGGACATCACACACATTCATGCCCGAGGCAGGATTCGAACCTGCGACAGCAGCGGTCGTGCGGTTCCAGACTGTAGCGCTTAGAACCGCTCGGCCACAACGGCCGACGGACTTTGGGTCAGCATTTTCCGTTAGTACTAGTTTACGGAAACTGCAGCATGCGTTGTTTTATTCGTTCCCATACGTAACATACAAAATCAAGCGTTTTTCAGAAAAGTTATCGATTGACTCATCCACACAAGCAGAAAAAAAATCAGTCAGTTTCAAAGTATTAACTAATTTTAAAAGTAATTTTTCCACTCTAAAATTAGCCAATTGTTGCTGCGGTCTTTTCTGTATAAAGACGTGTTCCCATATCTACGCCTGTTCCGGTGTAACGGCAAGCGCCGGCACGACGGTCAGAAAGGGAAGAACAGAGAGGGCTGTGAGACGTCAGCCAACAGTACGCTCTCTAGGACAGCACCAAGCCACGAGCGGCCTCTACACGTAGAGAACATAGCGCCGCGCCGCCTAGCCGCGGCCGGAGTGGAAGACGAACGTCATACAAAAGCTACCGTAGTGACTTATGAACTGTGTTGTTTTGCTTGCATTGAAATTGTATACACCGAGGGACATTGATTATTTCCATGACGCCAATACTTGCGACACACATTTGTGAATACGCAAAGTTAAGTATTATCAATTTAACTTACTGTAATAAACTCCATTAATACTACTTGCTTGAATTGTTGCCTAGCGATCCGAGAAGACAGCTTCCTTGGGACCATAATAGACGAATGGACCGGGCACAGAAACGCCATTCGCAGTTTGTAGCTGTATAAGTCTGGTCACGAAAATCGCATTCTCTTTTTGCGGCCACATAAAATAATCGTAAATCGCTAACAGTTGCATATAATTTTCCCTCCGATTTTTTAAATATAGCTCACGAGTATTTACTGTACACGTTTCTAGGATCTGAAGTTTGTACTTTTCTCCCTGCTGCACACAATCTGAAAGAATAACATATTTGTCCCGTTTATATGTGGTGTCAAGGTTCTTTTTCCTTATTCTTCTCTGCTATGCGGTGTATCGACCGAGATGAATCACTAGATGAACTTGTAATTGTTTTACAGGTTGCCTGAGAACGTTTAACCCAAGTACTACGCGTCATCACTGGTCCGTCGTTTTCATTAGTAGTGTTAAACATTAATAATCGTCGATTTTTCTGCCGTGACGTTGAAAAGTTATTTCCTATCACACTATCACTATTTGAAGATGTAGATTCACCTCTGTCGTGGATTAAAACTTTATATCTATCTTCATTAAAAGGTAAATACTTCGCCTCCGAGATAGCTTCATCATTTCTAGGTACCGGTATTTTATTTCCGTTTTCCCGCACGTTATCACTTGCCGGATTTTGTGATATCACGGAATCTACTAATGGCATATTAGTCCTACGATTAACACTGTCATTTTTAAAGAACTGAGTAATTAATACACTTCTTCACTTCTTGTATGTTTCATTACGTTCGTTTCCAGTATTCGCCCCTCCGTTTAAACAGTTAGACCGATAACAGTTATCTACCATTTCTACCGCTGCTCAGTGCGGAGGCGCCAAGAGTATATTCTCATCTGCCACTCTGTCTAACATTACTAGAGCGAATTCAATATTTCCAATCCATTGTTGCTGATATTTTAAAAACTTAACTGACATTCGTTAAGTTCAATGCTTGGCTATCTAAAGCAAGATTGTTCTTGAAATGGAGATATTTTAGTAGTGCATATTATGCTCTTTGTCTAGCTATAATTAAACACCCCTGGGATATTTTATTGGTAGGAGGCAAATTCTTGGGATAAAATCATTGATGGGGGGGAAATCCTATCATTCCTCTCACGCACTCGCTCCCCACTCCTCCCACTTTTCTCCGAGCTTTTGCATGCTGTGGAGCTACTCGTCACAGTGTGATGGGAGCGTAAAGAGTTGAATAGAAAAGCACACTTGCTAAAAACATAGTCAAACACAGTGATACGTACAATTATGACGGTTGTTATATCGAGTAAAGTGATTAAAGGGGACAGCAAACGTCAATAAAAACGAAGCGTTAGGATCACCCAGTGGTAGCTGGCCCTGCACTATATGGACAAGCCACTGCTAGACTGATCTTATATTTTTTACAGTATTGAACGCACATATTGAACTTATCGTGTTATATGTTATTTGCTGATCTCACTAGCCTGAGAGCGCAGCCACCTGAGCTGACCTGAGCTGACCTGACCTGAGCTGACAGCGTCGCCACACGCAGCGCCACTGCCTCTCAGTCGAAGTCTTGGATTAGGGATGGCAGTTATCTTTCGAACAACCCGTTTTCCGTTATACCGGTTTTTCGCATCTCTAATTTAACCTGTCAGTTAAAACCGCTTAAAATAGTCGGTTTCTGTAATAACCAGTTTTCGGTTTTTTATTGCTGTTATTTCCAGTAATAGACTGAACATAGACTTCGAATAAAGACTGAACAATTCTAATGACGATGAAAGAGTAGGAGATCTCTATCGATAGGTGGTTGAGGCTGTGGCAGAAACCGATGTCACTTTCCCCAGCAAACGCGGTGAAGGTGAAGGAAACAGGTGCACCGACATCGCGGCTTAAAAGGTCACACGTTGCTGACTGCCCTGCATCGTCACTTGTAGATTATAGCAATTTTTCACCCTGAAGACACCTCAAAATTAAAGGATCAGTTATCATCCCAAGTTTATAGTGTGTAAATAAATATTGTAGGTGTAACATCAAATTTACCTTCTCTCCATATGAACATGTCGATGTTTTCTCCTTTATATAATGTCGCAAGGTTGTTGTACTTCCTCCCATTTTCCATCTTTTAAAGTAAATGGCGCCCATTGTAAACTACTACCGAACTAGGGAGGTGCCATTCTGCAATACAATAGATGTCCGAGGACGACTGCGAAAAAGTATAGGCAGGGTGCGAGCAAGTGTTGCATACTCCACTTGAAGGTGTACCGTCATATGGGCTACACCACGGGGCAGCAGGTACAGTATTGTCTCAGTAATGCTGTACTGATTCTTATGTCATGTTTTTGTTGCAAATTTCTAACTGTCAGCATTGTAACTTAAAATAGTGCTCAATGTTCTTCCCACCTTCTGTAATAACCCAATCGTTTTTAAAAAAAGTTTTACTTAAAAACCAAACATTTTAATACTAAGACAGATTGATATGCCGGTTTTTTACCCTGTTATAAGTAAAAACTTAAAAAACTGTGTTATAACCGAGACCGAAAAAATACCCATGAACACTTGTTATTCACAACTAAAATATCGATATCGATTTTAGGCATTTGGTTTTTCCAGTCCCTAGCCGGAATCCTATGACACCCGAACTACATACAGCTCATTGTGTCTATGCTAGGCTTACATCGCGGTTATCGACCCTTAACGCTGCTATTGCCAAACATCTTACAACACAAGTGAACGTACAGAAACGTCTTCAGTGATGTATCAGACGCAAAATCTGAACTGTCGATCCGTAAAAAGATATAAAATGGCCCGTCTAGTCTACTTTAAAAACGCATGCAACCGTAAGAGGCCATTAAGTATAGACAGTACCAGTGTTACTGTGCATTCTACAAGTCTTCTTCCAACTGCTTATACTCTCACTGGTAGTAAATCTATGTAGCTGCTCACCGTTTAAATACGTGGGAGGTAGCACTAAGAAGTGATATTAATACGTAAAACCAGTAGAAGACGCAGGCACATTTAAAAATTAAGTTTTTTGAGGCGTTCTGGAAAACTGGAGTGCATCTGTAAAGGATATATCACTCAATACACTACTTTCACCAATTCTAGACTACTGCTCTAGTGTTTAGAGTCCGTATCAAATAGACGTAACTGACATCAAATGAATTTGCAGACACAATTCTGGAATCGAAAGTACTCGGTACAGGCGGCACGTTTGTATGATAGAGGCCCTCGGACGAATTGTACAGCCATATTCGGAAGAAAGGCGACATTGTTCTTGTGAAAGACTGTCCAATAAATTTAGAGAACCGATATTCGAGGACGCCTGGGCAACAATTCTGCTGCCACACCGCGTATCTCGCGGTGTGATCAAGCGAATAAGACAAAAGGTAGCAGCCGATTACTGAGGCGTATATACAGTCATCTCTCCCTAACTTCGTATGGAAATGGAATAGGACAGAAAATCTCTAATACTGTTAAGAAGTACTCTCGGCCACTCATCGTACACTATCTTTACGAAGTATTGAAATATATGTATGTGCAAATGTAAAATAACTTCTCACCCTTTGACTATTTAACAAAAAAAATGTTGCAGACAGCTTGCAGTGCACGCGAACATCCAGCAGCTATGTTAGTGGCCATGGCCCTGCTCGCACTGTTAGTTCCAGTAGTTTTCGCAAGCAAACTTGTTTCAGACTAGCAACACATCTGAAATGTATGGTTTCTAATACTTAGTTGCCTCTTGCTACTGAAATATATGGTTTCCCTACAATCCAGATAGGTTTTGCGTGCTTATATCAGATATCTTTTGTGGACTACTGTTAATTAGCTGCTAATTTTGTCAGTGTGTGTTCCTGTTGGAGTTTCATGATACAACAGAGGTTCGCTGTCCCCTTCGCTATTGGACTACAGCCTTGAAAAAGTAGCAAGAGAATGGAGAAACGCAGGAGCAACAGTATACCAACTAGGACTACTAAAACGTGTAGAATTGGATCTTCCACGCTTTACAGATGATGCGACAATAAGTACCAAATACGTCACCAGGGTACAAAAATAGCTTGAGTAGCAAAATTGACCTGATAATAACACAAAGAAAACCAGCTCTGTGTGAGTTCAAAACTGGCCATTACAAAGTATTCCATGTTAAATAATTTAAAAAGCTAGGTGAATAAGTTACTGAAAACTGCAACAATAGAAATCCATATAATCCAGGTTTCAGGAAATTGAAGTCATTTCTCACTTAACAAAAAATACATTTGTAATTGCAAATGCCTTTTTCATTGAACTGTAAAACCTGACTTTATACAACAGTGATCGAACTAGAAACACATTATGCCTCAGATATACTTATTCTTTAACAAAAATCAATTAAAATAGCAAATACTAGTAAAAATATTAGAAAAATCTGAAAGTAAATTGTCCACATCTCGAAGGTCGTGTTGAACACTGCAGTGTCTTTATAGGTATGGCTTATTGGGGATAGTATAGTCATTCTACGACCAAGTATGAAAGACGAATTACGTCTCCCAAAACCTAACGCAAAAATCTACAGCAAAATCGCGATTAAAATGCGTGTGTGCTAAATCAAACTCGTAGGGCACAAGGAAAGAATTGGCTATTTCACCAGAGTCATACACTCTTGATATACGAGATTACTAGATCTGCGAGAAAAACATTTTAACAAATTAGGATCACCAACTCTACAGGACCGAGATGCCAACAGGAAAGTCACACAAACACACGATTAACAAGAGGAAGAAGAAGCAGAAAATAACATACCTTAACGGGGCAATGGAAATAAATTTACTCGACAGATATGAAACGATAATGGACTAACCGGAAAACACAGGTCTAAGAGAAAATGTATGAACGAGTAAAAAGTTATTTCAACCTAATTAGAGCTGTGGCTATAGTAAAATGAAATTTTAGAGTCATTTGAATAATGACTGGGGTTCAAGCCATGTTAGAATGAATGATGCCAGTTCAGAATAGAATTTAAAGAGTAGCTGCATATTAAATAAAACTGATACTTACTGACAGATCATATGTGTGCTGCTCAGGGACTCGTACCTGAGCCCGTGCCATTCCCAGGCAATATTCTTAATGAGTAAACTATCCAGATGTTCTTTCAAGTTCTTCCCGTATCTACCTCTCCACAAAGATTTTTTTTCCGAATTTAGTTAAGAAGTTATGGAGGCGTTTCTTCACGTGCGGGCGATTGAAGGAGAACGCAGCTTGTCATACTACTTAAGTGAGAAGCTTTCCAGTAAACTAGATAAATATTGGCACACGACGTAGGAGGTGAATGCGTTTTGTAACGTATTTCGACTGTTTGATGCGAATATTGGCAATATCTAGTTGGTAAGCGACAGTGCTGTTTCATCAATAGTCAGTGTTTCAAATAAAAGAGGAGCTGTTTCAAAAGTTTACGGTATGTCGGTTCTGTTTGGATGCGTACTTGCAATAAAGTCTGATGCTGTGACAGGCCTCGTCAGCGGTCGACAGCTGCGCCGGTCCAGCAAGTCCGGCCATCTGCTACTAGATCACAAATAATTAGATGACAAAGCGTTCTGTTCTATAGACCACTGACTCGATAGAAGTTTTTCCTTATTTATTTAGCAGCTAGCAGAAGCCATTTTAATCACTACAGTGGATTTCTAAAATTCCATGTTTTTGTTGGTGCTGCTGTGATTAGCTTCCGTGTGTACAGAGAGTAGCTTTATGAAAGTTTCGCTTAATGAAAGATACGTATATCTACCAATGCATTTTCTAGAAAAAAGTTCTCTTCAGTTAAAAATCTATCTACGAGTATTTGCTGTATAACTTCTGTAATTTAGCGGTTACACTTTTAGTTGTTCAACAAAGTCTACCAATATTTTTACAAAATAATAACACTGTTTCGAAGTTCCCTTAAATCTGTATTTAAAGTCTATAGAAAAGTTTTTCGGTCTGATTTTATAAAAATATGCGGAAATTATTATAGTTTCAAAATTTTTCTGGTAGTAAGCAATGTCAGCTGCCAAGATTGTTACACAAAGTACTGAAACATGTATCGATACCGTAAAAATAAATATCGTCTGGCTTCAGACGTTATTGTCTTAATATTTCTTCTGTTTTATTCTAGTATTATCCCTATGTTGTTATAGAAATAAAACTGCTTGAACAGAGTGGCCCCAAAACGACATTCATTTGCTATGGTGGATATGAGAAGGTACTCAGAAGAAAAAGTATATAGGTCTCCCCCGAACTGCATTGTCTTTGGTGTTAAGTAAATGAGAGTGCCGTGATGAGACCTCCGAAAACTCCATGGTTGCTTATTTTATCCACCCTTTACTGCTGCAGTAGTGTTCCATTTTAATGACCTAACTACAGCCATTTTATTATATACCTCGCTCTGGTCCTCCATAATTTCCTCTGTTGTGTCAGTCTCATCATCAGCGGTTTAAGATACTTAGTGTGCACCACACACTGAGAGAAGGCACGTTAATACGACCAATATGTCGGCTATTTCACATTAATTTCATGTTATCAACCCAGAAGTTTGTTATGAAACTAACACCAGCAGCAGCAGCCTACGTATTTGTAATGGAAACTCTAAATATTGCTAGCAAATAATGTAGTGTCTCCGAAACCACTCATCGGATTTTGGAGACTTGTGCATAGCTGAACTTGTCAGTTTTCGGTTGGCGATAGTTGCGGATGAAATTATTATAATTCCATTTGAAAATTATGGAAGTGATGCCAGTATAGCGCGTCGCCTACCACTGTGGTGACAAGATAAATATCTCGATCCAGCTTAATTTCGCACGTACGATAAAGACAAAAGAAACTTACATCGAAAAAGAAATAAAAGGTATTTTGTGGACTTGAATACGTGATTCCCCACTCTTTTCCTTATCAACATGGTATTCATTACTAGTATCCTCTCTTAGCTATCTTCAGTAATGCTGCTAGTAGTTTCAAGAATATGAGTGGCGCATCTTCGGTTATGTTTTTCCACATGAAAGTCGATGGGCCGAGAACTTTTGGAGACATCATTCAGCCAAGGATGGCAATTAGGCACTCGTTTTGTAGGAGCAAAAGGAGGCAGACGTGTATTCACACTAACTGTACAGGTGTATTTGGTCTGATCCATTATATGCTGGTACATGAGCGGGTATCTCAGGTGTTGTCTAAATGCTTTCATGGGATTTCTTTTTCTCTTGTACTTTCCAGAAAGTGTTTTGTTTGTTGTTTTGGTATGAAATGCTGATTTAACTATTAAATTTTTCAATACTGTCTTTGTGTAGGGAACTAATTGGTGTTAAGTCAATTAGATATGCTACACGCCGCGTAAGTGCTATAATAAGGTTTTTTTTTTTGTTCTTAAAATGCTACATATGAGTTGTGCTTCTTATTTTGATGTAAACTGCTTATGTAATGGTTCGATTTCATGATGCTTTCTTTGTGCATCGAACCAATGGTCGTGGGCTAGTTAGCTATGCAACAGGCAGAAGAAGGGGTTTCATAGTGTTCATTTCTCTCCTTAAAATGCTACGTATTTGTGTTTTACTTGCCATTTTTCTATGAATTGTCGATTTCATTATTCAATTTGCAGATGCACTTTTGCATTGAATCGCAAGTTTGTAGGTTGGTTAGATATGTTACAGTCCGGGCAAGGGCTTACATAGTGTTTCTTTGTTGATTAAAATGTTACGGGAGCGGTTTGCTTACTATTTTGACACAGTTGCAGATGTAACTGAAAAAGTTTCATGTTACCTTCTTGCTGTGATACATTACGTGTGGTGTTGAAGAAGTTAGGTACCATTTATACTGAATGATTATTTCCACTGCAGCTCTTTCTCCTCCATGAATGCTACGTGTATTCACACTAACTGTACAGGTGTATTTGGTCTGTTCCATTATATGCTGGTACATGTGCGGGTATCTCAGGTGTTGTCTAAATGCTTTCATGGGATTTTTTTTTCTCTCGTACTTTCCAGAAAGTGTTTTGTTTGTTGTTTTGGTATAAATTGCTGATCTAACTGTTAAATTTTTCAATACTGTCTTTGCGTAGGGAACTAATTGGTGTTAAGTCGATTAGATATGCTACACGCCGCGTAAGTGCTATAATAAGGTTTTTTTTGTTCTTAAAATGCTACATATGAGTTGTGCTTCTTATTTTGATGTAAACTGCTTATGTAATGGTTCGATTTCATGATGCTTTCTTTGTGCATCGAACCAATGATCGTGGGCTAGATAGCTATGCAACAGGCAGAAGAAGTTTGCCATTCTAGTCCAAATTATGGGGTTCACTGATTAATGTTGGGGTGCTTGTTTTGACTCGGAGGGGGGGGGGGGTGGTTAAAATCAAATTCACCGCTGGGCTATTTCTGTTTAAGTTGGATCAGAACGGCTGTTGTGTGTGCAGTACTTTTTGTTTCTTATGTTTCCATACCCCAGTAATTCTATAACAAGTCATTTCTCCGATAAATGTCGCGTGATTAAGAATTCCAGCAGACTCGTATATCTCAGTCTCCCCTTGTGCGTTTGGAACGTGTTTGCCCTTACTACTAGCATGATGTGTTTGTCACGCCATTGATTGAGAATTAATGGTATTACTCTTTACATAATCGTCTTGTTACTTGCATCTTGCTCACGTTTCATGTATTAACTAATAGATACAGGGTGTTAAATTCCTGTATAATAAATGTTACTGCAATCTGCAATGTTTTATTTCTTTTCTAATTCCTACCGTATCATCCCAAAAACAATACTGATCACTGATTTTGTTACAATGGCGCTCAAAAGTATTGCTTTAACTGACCTATTTGATCTGTCCCACACGTGAACAATTGAGAATAAGACTGCTTAAAATGTATATAGGTTCCCTTAACACCATATGTTACTGCTTTAAATGTCAATTAACATAACAATTCCTTCTGTCAAGTTTTCTCAATATGGACAACCATCAGCTGTAGAATTGTATGACGACAGTGAAAATTTGTCCCTCACAAGGATTCAAACCCGGATTTCCCGCTTACCGCGAGGGGTCGCCCTACAATTATGCTATCCCAGCACGACTCCCGGCCAGACCCAAACTTCCATATGGCGTCAACCACGTGTCTACAACCTGCATAAATACATTCATATGTATGTCCCCGTATAGGCGAGACATTTTAATTTAATGTCCCAAGCCCGGTGTTGGCGGATAAATACGCTGTTGCAGTGCCTAAATTATTTAGAAATACAATGCATTTCTCGTATTAGTCTGATACATACAACAATAATAGAAGTGACATGCATAAATCACTCTTATTGCATGGTTTATTGTTTGATGATGAGTAACAAAACTACGCATACTAATTGCACCTGTATCTCTGTAATAAATATTGCTGTTACCAGAGTATACTCCATTGAGTGAAGATTATTTACTATTCATTCGGATGAAAACAAAAGTGCGAAATCTTTGACCATTCCGAAAATATTGTGATTAAAAGTTTAAATGAGTAATCCTATGCGCGGTTGTTGTGTCCCGACCAGTCCCACTCCCCATGCCTAAGACCATCAAGATTTATTAAAATGGAAAAGTTGAATAAACTGCATTGGAATTTCTTTTGTTGGCTGAATGATTGGTTTCTGGAAGTGATAAACCCTTTTAAAATACCCTAAACATCTGTAACGCAGGAATAATATGTTGACGCAGGCCTACAAAATACCACCTTACTCTTGTGAATGTATGAAAAAAGTAACGGGTAGAGGACAGGAGAAATCACCAGTGCACTACTTGAATTAGAGTGGTGACCTGAAAAGATATCCCGTGGAGACAGAAAGACCACTCCCAACCAAAGACTATGCTTCTTTTGTAACAGGGTCACCTACAAAAGCAGGACACGGCCTCGTGTTGATGGACGCAGACACCCACGTAACAGAAAGACACGCATGTCCGTGCCTTCTGGCCTCTTGACCTAATTAAAGTATATTCTACATCTGCCGTCAGAAGTTCCTCACAGTCAGGTGCTCCACCCTAAATGATAACCGAGGAAGCAGACTGCCTGGCATTCTTGCACGACAAACCTTTTTAATTTACTCTAATCTCCTCCCTCTTTCTCATTACTTTGCTGTTTAGATGATGTGCAGATACAAGTGTAGCATTCAGGAAGAGAAATGTGAGAAATTGTCAAAAAACTGGTTACCCAACCAGTACCATTATTCTCCGTGTTAATGAGATGATACTTTATCATTTGATATGCTTCATGAGACAACATTTGCCATATAAACTTCATAAGACAATTAACCAAGATAATTTTTTTTCCTGACAGACTCCAGACCTCTTAACAAATACCTACCAGGAGCGGCACACAACCAAAGCATATTTACAGATTTCCTACTCGTTCTCTGTGAATTTGTAAGATAGAAGTTGACGTTTAATGAATTCAATTTCGGTCAGCACTGGAGTGTAGGTAGCCCGAAGGGGAATTATTGGGCCTGATGTTTTTAATAAGAAGAAGGCAACTACATTCTGCTCCAGTTCACTGTTTTTTTATTTTTTTATTTTTCTTTTTTTTTTTCCTCCTGTAATACAGAACTTGGAAGAAGAGTTAAGGTGTCACGTTCCGTTGACTTCGAATTCGTTAGAAATCAGCCGTCTTCTTTTCAAAGGAACCACTGTTGCAGCTGGTTAAGCGACTGAAGGAAACGATGGAAAACGTAAATCTGAGTGTCTAGACTGGGATTTCAATCGACGTCGTCCCGAATGCTAAAAGCACAGGCTATCTACCGAATGCAAGTCCACTCCGCCATCTTAATAGGTACTTAATAAAAGAGTCTAACACAATAGAGCCGGACAGGAGACAAACGGCGTACTAATCAGACAGGCGTTACTCATACATATTTTTCATGTGATTTCCCTCAACTTGTTAAGGTGAATGGCTTGCTGCTTCCCTCAGGATCACTACTGCCAATTTCCTACCCTACTCTTTCCCAGCTGAGTCAGTGTATCGCCTTTATTGACGTCGTCGTCGACTGGTTTTTATAATCTTTTCTTGTGATAAAGTACTGAAATCTGGGCACTGGATACGGAAGATAGTTATTAGGTGTAAATCTCAAGCTGAAATTTCTTTTTCTGTGACGCATTTTCACATTTATATCCATGTGAAGTGTATTATTTTCTCGTACAGATTAGTCCTTCTTTTGACCTAAGTATTTTCTTTCCTGACTCAACCCACGGGAGATTTCGGAATCAGAATTACATCACGCACTTACGCATTTTGTGTCGAAAAGGGAGGTAATGGAAAATGAAACAGTAGAGATATGGAGCATTATGATCAAACGTATCCGGACATTCCCATGTAATGCGGAATTGACCACTTGATGTCACAAGAGCCGGATTCGACTACATGAAAAGAGGCGAGGAGTATGGAATTGTCAGTAGAGAAGCAGCAATATCAGAATGAGTTGCTCAGGACAAGTGAGTGACTTTGCACGTGAACTAGTTATTGAATATAACCCTAGTAAAGAATCCGAGACGTTTCAGTCCTTCTAAAGATGCCCAGGTCGACTGTTTTTGATGTGATTCTGAAGTAGAAAGTGTCGGAAGAACCACAGGTAAATCAGGGCTAGGCAGACATCGCGTTGACGGCCAGAGACAGCTGAGCAATGCGGAGGGTGGTTGTAAAAAATCGCGTGACATTACAGTATGGAATCACTCGTGCTGGCAGCAGTTCAGCTAGCACAATGACTGATGCAGGGAGTTAAAAATAATGATGCACAGTAATAGAGCAACTCCTCATAAGCTACACAGTCCTGCAGTTGCTAAGCAGTCCTATGAAACGGATTGCGTTTAGTTAACATTACCTGCCATCATGTGTCGTGCCAACAGTCAGTCGAAATTTGGTAGAAAATCCGAAGAAATTCTGATCGTATGTAAAGTACACAAGCGGCGAGACGCAGTCAATACCTTCGCTGCGCAGTGCCGATGGTACTGTTACCGACGACTGTGCCGCTAAAGCGGAGTTATTGAACGCAGTTTTCCGAAATTCCTTTACCAGAGAAGACGAATGGAATATTCCAGAATTTGAAGCACGAACAGCTGCTAGCATGAGTTTCTTAGAAGTAGATACCTTAGGGGTTGCGAAGCAACTCAAATCGCTTGACACGGGCAAGTCTTCAGGTCGAGATTGTATACCGATTAGGTTCCTTTCAGACTACGCTGACACAGTAGCTCCCTACTTAGCAATCATATACAACCGCTCGCTCACCGGTAGATCTGTGCCTACAGATTGGAAAATTGCGCAGGTCGCGCCAGTGTTTAAGAAGGGTAGTAGCAGTAATCCATCGAACTACAGACCTATATCATTGATGTCGGTTTGCAGTAGGGTTTTGGAGCATATTTTGTATTCAAACATTATGAATCACCTCGAAGGAAACGATCTATTGATACGTAATCAGCATGGTTTCAGAAAACATCGTTCTTGTGCAACGCAGCTAGCTCTTTATTCGCACGAAGTAATAGCCGCTATCGACAGGGGATCTCAGGTTGATTCCGTGTTTCTGTATTTCCGGACGGCTTTTGACACCGTTCCTCACAAGCGACTTCTAATCAAGCTGCGGGCCTTTGGGGTATCGTCTCAGTTGTGCGACTGGATTCGTGATTTCCTGTCAGGAAGGTCGCAGTTCGTAGTAATAGACGGCAAATCATCGAGTAAAATTGAAGTGATATCAGGTGTTCCCCAGGGAAGCGTCCTGGGACCTCTGCTGTTCCTGATCTATATAAATGACCTGGGTGACAATCTGAGCAGTTCTCTTAGGTTGTTCTTAGATGACGTTGTAATTTACCGTCTAGTAAGGTCATCCGAAGACCAGTACCGGTTGCAAAGCGATTTAGAAAAGATTGCTGCATGGTGTGGCAGGTGGCAGTTGACGCTAAATAACGAAAAGTGTGAGGTGATCCACATGAGTTCCAAAAGAAATCCGTTGGAATTCGATTACTCGATAAATAGTACAATTCTCAAGGCCGTCAATTCAACTAAGTACCTGGGTGTTAAAAAATTACGAACAACTTCAGTTGGAAAGGCCACATAGATAACATTGTGGGGAAGGCGAGCCAAAGGTTGCGTTTCATTGGCAGGACACTTAGAAGATGCAACAAGTCCACTAAAGAGACAGCTTACACTACACTCGTTCGTCCTCTATTAGAATATTGCTGCGCGGTGTGGGATCCTTACCAGGTGGGATTGACGGAGGACATCGAAAGGGTGCAAAAAAGGGCAGCTCGTTTTGTATTATCACGTAATAGGGGAGAGAGTGTGGCAGATATGATACGCGAGTTGGTATGGAAGTCATTAAAGCAAAGACGTTTCTCGTCGCGGCGAGATCTATTTACGAAATTTCAGCCACCAACTTTCTCTTCCGAATGCGAAAGTATTTTTTTGAGCCCAACCTACATAGGTAGGAATGATCATAAAAATAAAATAAGAGAAATCAAAGCTCGAACAGAAAGGTTTAGGTGTTCGTTTTTCCCGCGCGCTGTTCGGGAGTGGAATGGTGGAGAGATAGTATGATTGTGGTTCGATGAACCCTCTGCCAAGCACTTAAATGTGAATTGCAGAGTAATCTTGTAGATTTTGATGTAGATGTAGATGTAGAAGTACTAAGGAGATGATATTGCGGTATGGGAGTGCTTTTCGTGGCTAGGGCGTGGTCTCCTAATTGTACTTCAGGAAACGCTAAATTCGGAGGGATATGAACACATTCTACAGCATTGCGAAATGCGTGGAGTAAAGGAACATCTTGGAAACGATAATTTTGTGTATCGGCATGACATTGCACCCTGCCACAAAGCAGCGTCTGTGAGGCAGTGGTTTGTGGACAATAACATTACTGAAATGGATTGCCTACAATCCCGACCTGAACCCAGTGGAACACCTGTGGGATCAGTTAGAACATCGACTTAACGTCAGACACAAGCGTCACTCATCACTGACTTCTCTGGTTTCGTCTCTTCCTTCCACAGACATTCAGACACCTCACGGAAAAGTCTCTGTACGTCCATCTTATCAGAGATGGTTGTGAAACTCGGCTGTTCAGTACAGAATGTCAAATCAAACAGCTTTCAGCCGTATAATTTCCAAGCTGTTATGTTATGGGGCTACTAGTTTTGGCTATATATTACGCCATCTTCAGGCCCCCTGCCCGGCGTGTAGCAAGATTCCAACCTGGATTCCTATCAAAATAGGGGCCAGAATTGAAAGACTGGTATCTGTAGATTTCTGCTCGATACAGCGATCACTTCGAACATCGTCTGCCGGCGTGAAGGTGGCTTAATATATCGCCGAAACTTGTAGCCCAATAAAATAATAGATCGAAAACTAGACGGCTGAAAGGTGTTTCATTTGACATTCTCCTCTTGGAAAGTGTCCCCAGCAGAGTTCGAGCCTGCCCGCATCTCGTGGTCGTGCGGTAGCGTTCTCGCTTCCCACGCCCGGGTTCCCGGGTTCGATTCCCGGCGGGGTCAGGGATTTTCTCTGCCTCGTGATGGCTGGGTGTTGTGTGCTGTCCTTAGGTTAGTTAGGTTTAAGTAGTTCTAAGTTCTAGGGGACTGATGACTATCGATGTTAAGTCCCATAGTGCTCAGAGCCATTTTAGAGTTCGAGTCGTCATAATGGCGAAGAGTACACACACTCCACTTTAATGTCCACTAATAGATGTCTGGATACTTTTGATCAGATAGTGTAATTTCCATTCTTGTTCTCAGTCCAACTCATTATTTATTTACTTTTAAAGCTTAAGACACATTTAAGATTTGGATAGTGTCCGTACACACAGTGATAAGATGAATAACGAATTTACGAGCTGTGTAATATATATGTGAGCAACTGAATTGGAGACAGCAGCTGTGTTGAGGAGAGAGCGGTCTTGTGCGATCGATTGCAGTGCATTTCATCGCGGCCGGATTGTGGAACACTTCATCTTCTGGGTCGTCCAGTCACTTTTCGAGAAGTGCCCGCGCTAATCAACCCCTGAGCACCTCTCGCTCGCGACTGGGTGGGATGTGAGAGTCTTGGACGCTGCACCGTGAACTTTCGACTCCTATTTAGCATTTGTGGACGAAGATGGCTTCCGAAATCTGTTGGCATCTCGTGAAATCCATACCATGACGTATCTGTGCCGTGACCGAGCGTGGTGATGCTGTAATTTTCGCACTGAATTCGCATTTAAAACAACGGTAGCTCAAATAACTGTCTGGTTATAGCCAACTGAAACAAACATCGTGATGGTTCCTTTGGAAAAAACACGGTTCACTTCCTTCCACTTGGTTTTCCCAGTAAGACCTTGGGCCGCGACTCTGTTGACTTCGTCGTCGACTGGACGTCAAACCCTCCACTTGGTTAAATTCATTTATTTCCATTTCGCCTGTGGAGGAGTAAATCATGCTAATACCGAGAATCGAACCCAGGCGCTTCTCATGGGCAGACGAGCTAGCCTCTCGGCTGCGATAACGCGCAACTATGAATGAACAGTTATGAACAGATTTTACAAATTATAATAATTGTGTGTTCGTGCGTCAAGGAATGTTAAATTAGGCAACCTGATCGGAGATACGTATTTTACAATACCAGCGTTGGCAATTCTAATTTTATTACGTCTTTTCAAAACTCTTTGCATCTTGTAATTGGTTATTTTTCAACAATATACCCAACTAACTCTTTTGGAATGCTACACTTCGGAAGTATTGGGTGCACGTAATTGATGTCCTTGACTCTCGACTTTGTGATCGGAATCGCTAAAACACAGTAGTGTGTTGGCTCAGGTTTCGGACATAACGGATTCGATTCCAAGTGGTGCAAGAACTCTTCAGCACAAAGATTAGGTAGCGGTGAGGTAACGTGTATGTGTACGATTATTCATCACCAGACTGCGCATCAACATCCTGTGTCAAAACCTAAATCCATTCACAGTGTCGCATGGAGTGTGGGAGTGTAGCAGTGTTGAGTCCGTCACATAGGAAAATAAAGTTCCGAATTCGAAGGGTTTTTGCAACATGGAATACCGTCTGATTCAGCAAGACAATGCCAGATCATGCACGAGCTCTGCGACATCTGCAACAATCTAACACCTTGAGATCACTGTCATGGATCATACTCCATCCAATTTTCATCTGTTTCCAAAACCTAATGAACACTTTTGAGGACTTCACTTTGATAGTGATCAAGCGGTGCAAGCAGTGGTGAGGTTGTGGCTCAACATTCTACAGTAACGGTATCAACAAACTGGTCTCTCGTTGGCAGAGGTGGGTTCATCACCAGGGTGACTATGTTGAGATATAAATATGGAGACATGAAGAATAAAGATACAGAATATTAACAAAGTTTCTTTTATTTAAAAAGCCTTAAGAGTTTTCACGTACAAAATTCGGAGGCATCATTTTCCAACACGCCCTCATATTATTATTACAGAATTCCTGAATTTCAGTATATTTAACTTATTTCCTATTTGATCAATATGCATCTTGTAAAAAATATTGTTTGTAAAATCAAGCCGAAATATGTGGCATTAAAGCTTTACTTGGATTGCTTGTCGCAGAATACCGCATTTGATTCATGCAAACTTTATTAGATCTTTCACTCAACTGCAAACACTTCTCCTCTCCTTGTTTGGAAGGAGAGTTCTATCTTTCATGTAGTTTATCTAGTGTTTCATTTAAGGTCCTTGCTTCTTCCGTCAGTCGGAGGCCCGTCTTCTATTTCTTTCGGGTGTTTGTTAAAGATAATCTGTACGACAAAGTAACTACTAGCGTTATCTTAATTGTTTTTAGTAGGTGGCTACGAGCAGGTGTGTTGCTCATAGGGGCAACAGCGGAACAAAAGATATCTGGAGTCCCGTCACGGGGCGCTACAAAAACCGCCTTTCATGTGGCGCGTCGCTCCGAATGCCTGCGGTCGGCTAACCCGCACGGTCGAAGACCCACACACTAGGCTCACCATCTCAGACCTACGAAGCGCGTATCCTTACCGTCATTTCGCCGTACCTAATGATGACGTCTTGCTGCAATGCTTGCATCCCTCTTCACAGTACTTAGAACATCTCGTAGCATGTTCTCAAGTCATAACTGCGCACTGGACATTCAGTATATTTGCTCCAGATTTCGGTTTTTAAAGACTGGTTACTGAAAGTGACGTAACCACAAAGAAGAAAAATTCCTTTTGGTGGTAGTTGTGACCTTTTGTTTAATTGAGAAAGAGACAGGTTACCCGTTACATCAATGAGAACTAGTTTATCGGCCAATATATTAGAACTGCCAGTCATGCTAATACAATATCTTTCCAGAAATGAATGACCACGATACATCAAACAAGTCCACCATCAAGAGGCTTCAAAACACATTAAAAATTTCCAGTAGACAGGAAATTTCGCAGAAACAACCGAAAAATGATCGACGGAGAGTGCTAACAACATCAAAGTTGACAGACGTGCAAGCTCCAGATTCACTGAGTCAGTAGAAGTGTGTGAGACACGTGTCTAGCCGGCGTGGTTGGTAGTGCGGACACCACGTCTGTTTTGCTCACGAGTTGTTGCCTGAAGACAATGGGAAACGTATAGCTTTCTGTCACCCTGACTTCCTTGGATCAGTGTTCTAACGGGAAGTGGAATAGGAGGGATAGTGGTCACATCGGTCTCCTGATTTAACTCCTCCTGAGTTTTTCTCGTGGGGATGCTTCACGGATGCTGCCTAAAAAAGTCATTTTAACACCATTCCCAAATTTCATAAAGAAAATAAGCGATATATTATTGTGATTCCGCAATAAATATTACGACCGCATTTAAGAATATGCAGCTACGTTGAATTCGTAATGGAGACTATTTTCAACTATGCTCTCACTTGAACATTTTCCAGTTAGGTTGCTTCACGTTTTGAACACTATGCATCTCCGAATAAGTGACTCTACCATGTTTTCGTGTGGGAAAATGGCTCTGAGCACTATGGGACTTAACATCTGTGGTCATCAGTCCCCTAGAACTTAGAACTACTTAAACCTAACTAACCTAAGGACATCACACACATCCATACCAGAGGCAGGATTCGAACCTGCGACCGTAGCGGTCGCGCGGTTCCGGACTGAGCGCCTAGAACCGCTAAACTACCGCGGCCGGCATGTGGGAAAACCAAGTCTTTTTCATAAGCAGTCAAAGCATTATTCACTTAGATTTAGTTCTACACAGACTGTTAATAGCCTATACACTCGAAAGCCCAAGGTTGATGCATTACGTGCAGCCGCGTTTGCTTTCTTTTGTAAGTTAGAAACCTTACATGGCAAAGTTAATAATTCAGCGTGCCACATGAGTGTATTGACGCCAGAAGTTATAGTGGTCGTCGGCGTGATATCAGAGCGTACGTTGGAGAAGACACGAAGTACCATTGCATTTGATCGCAGTCGTATGAAGGGTGTCCAACACAGAGGAAACTCTGTCTCCGATGTTAGGAAGGCAGCGGGCTTTTTACTTAACATCGTACCCAACATACACCGTGAGTACTTCGACTGGAGCAAAGCCGTCTCTCACTGTCAAGCACTTTAGGTAGAGATATATTGAAAGCAGTCTTTTATATTTGTCAACTTCCACATACACTGAGGTGACGAAAGTCCTGGTTATCTCCTAACATCGTGCTGTATCACCTTTCGCCTGGTGTATTGCAGCAGTTAAACGTAGCATTGACTCAAAAAAGCGTTAGAAATCCCCTGCAGAAATAATGAGCAACGCTGCCTCCATAGCCGTCGATAATTGCGTATGCGTTGTGGGCGTCGAATTTTGTGTACGAATTGACCTCTCGATTATGTCCTATAAATTTTCCATTAGATACATGTCTGGCGATCTGGGTGGTCAAATCATTCCTTCTAACTGTCGAGAATTTTCTCCATAGCAATCGCTAACAGTTGCGGCCTGGTAACAAGGCGCATTGTCGTCCATAAAAATTACCTCGTTGAATATTAAGTACATCAATGGTTGCAAGTGGTCTCTAAGTAGCCGAACGTAACAATATCCAGTCGATGGTCGGTTCAGTTGGACAAGAGGACCCAGTCCATTCCATGTAAAAACATCCCACACCTTTATGGAGTCACCACCAGCTTGCACAGTGCCTTTTTGACAACCTGGGTCCATGGCTTCGCGGTGTCTGCACCACTCTCGAACCCTGCCATCAGCTCTTACCAAATAAAACCGGGACTCATCTGATCAGGCCACGGTTTTCCAGTCGTCTAGCGTACAACCGATACGGTCACCAACCCAGGAGAGGCACTGCAGGCGATGTCGTGCTGTTAGCAAAGGCAGTGGCGTTGGTTGTCTGCTACCATAGCCCACTATCGGCAAATTTCGCAGCACTGTCTTAATGGGAACATTCATCGGATGTCCCATATCGATTTCTGTGATTATTTCACGCAGTGTTGCTCGTCTGTTAGCACTAACAACTCTACACAAAGGCCTCTGCTCTTGGTCGTAAAGCGAAGGCCGTCGGCCACTGCGTTGTCCGTGGTGAGAGGTAATGCCTGAAATTTGGTATTCTCGGTACACTCTTGACACTGTGGGTCTCGGAATACTGAATTCCCTAACAATTTTCGAAACGGAAAGTCCCGAGCGTCTAGCTCCATCTACCATTCCGCGTTCAAAGTCTGCTATTTCCCGTCGTGTGGCCGTAATCACTTTTTCACATGAATCATCCGAGTACAAATGACATCTCCGCCAGTTCACTGCCCTTTTATACCTTACATACGGGGTACTAACGCCACCTGTACATATGCATATCGCTACTCCATGTCTTCTGTGATCTCAGTGTATTATGTTTATTACATGTCTATTACTCGCGAGCATTCGTGGCTGTCATATCTTCGCCCACTGATCGACTTACATGTAACCTCTGCTGCGTCTGCTCCGCTGTTTTGTCCGCCTAACATCTTTGAGGCGAGAGCAGCCTCGGCCAATTAGAAGCGAGGGTGCTAAGACGCTCCACATGGCTTGTAAGTTTCGTACGAAAACAAAGAGTTCTTCATCATGTCTCCTTTGTTCACGGCAGGGTTTGAGTGGATGTGGCTGCATTGATTGTACTGGGGAGGAGCAACAAACCGCTATTTCCCCGTCCTGTGTCTAATTCACGATTTAGTGATACAAACTGCCAACAGATGTCCGTATGATCGTGTTCTGCACGGAAAATGGCATTCCGGTCGAGGATCAACCACACCAAGAATGACGTCAGGGCACCTATCAAACGGGGTAGTGTTTGCCGGGTAGTCCCACAACCATACCACACCACAACTGCACTGTCACAGACGGTGCAATATGACACAGAAAAGACGCCTATCAGTCACTCTGTAGTGGCGGGTCATAGGAAGAATGGAAGCAGGATAGACGCAAGCTGATGTGACCCGATAGCTTAATGTGAATCGTTCTGTTGTTTCTCGGATGTTGCAACAATTTATAGAGACAGAAACTGTATCCCGAAAACCAGGGCAGGACCTAATACGTGTGACATCAGAAAGAGAGGACCGTTGTTTGGCTGTAAGGTCACGACGATACTGCACTCTAACTGGCATGTGACCTCGCAGCGGCCGGCCGTGGTGGTCTCGCGGTTCTAGGCGCTCAGTCCGGAACCGCGCGACTACTACGGTCGCAGGTTCGAATCCTGCCTCGGGCATGGATGTGTGTGATGTCCTTAGGTTAGTTAGGTTTAAGTAGTTCTAAGTTCTAGGGGACTGATAACCACAGATGTTAAGTCCCATAGTGCTCAGAGCCATTTGAACCATTTTTGAACCTAGCAGCATCCACTGGGCGAGTTGTATCGCGGTGAACGGTGTACAGAAGGCTTCAGCAGAGTAGCCTTTATTGTCAGAGACCTACCGTATGTTTACCTCTCTCGTGTCTTCACAGAAGAGAACGTCTAGAGTGGAATCGTCAACATACCACCAGGACGGTTGAACAGAGGGGCCACGTTCTTTTTACAGATGATCCCCATTTGGTGTGGAGAGTGATTCTCGACGGACTCGCATATGGAGGGCAGTTGGAGCACGATTTTGAGACCCAAACATTGTGGAAAGAGACCGATATCGTGGAGGAGCCCTAATGGTGTAATATTTTTTCTGCTTGAGCTATGTCATGTTTAGGTATAAGTCACTGCTGCTGTTTGCCAGGCATAGTGTTACTGAATTTGACTTTTTATTACGCTGTTAAGCCAGTTTTACTACTGTTTTATTTTTCTTGTTTGCTGCACAGTGCCTTATATTAGTTGTAGTACTGCAATTGCTTTGCCTATTTAAAATTTTTGTCCTTGATGTTTGTGTTAATTGTTTTATGCTGCTGCATTGCCTCGTCCGTTAGTTTAGCATCTGAGCTCAGTAGATTTAAGTTAGCTTAAGAGGGGTAGACTATATAAGAAACTGGCTATGGAGAATAGGTAAAGAATGCATTGCGAAGTTATATGAAAAAGATTTGGGCCAAAATGAGTATTGTACAATGAGAAATAATTATTTTGAAAGAAATATGAATAGAATACAGGAAGGAGGTATAGATAGGACTTTTTGGGAATAATGATGAATGAAGGGAGATCTCCAAGAAGCAAAGAAAGTTTTGTTTGCAAAATACTGCAGTAAAACAAACCCTGTCCTTTCCTTTTGTGTTATCCCACTATGTGTTTGTGTACCCTTGTGAATTCGTTTTCTTCCTGTCTCTGTGTAGTTTCATAGAATTTCTTCTTCTTCTAATACTAAGCTACATTCACTATGATGAGGAATACTGTTATTCTCAAATATACTTTGCATTAATAATATGTTATTTACCTTGTAAATATGCTTAGACATTATTTATTCTGTTTTGTTTTAATGCTCATGTGTAAAGTTGATGTTTCAAAAGTTATTCTGATCTTTTATGTATGAACTCATGTCATAATTTCTGTAACACTGATGTATATGTTATTTCGATTCTTTTGTAAAGCTTGTACTACAAATGTTATCAGTATTGTTATGTTCTTTAATGATGTATTTTGTACCTTTGTAATTGTATTCTCATGTTATAATATTGTAATTGACACCAGTTCATCAAATTAAGTAACTTGTAAGCATTCATTTCACTGCACACATTTCTATTGGTCATTGTAATGCACAATTTGTGAGAAGTTTGCACTGTTAGTGTTTGCACGTGTGTTGATAATTGAGCAAGGGACTGGATAACAGCATTGCTGGTTCTAAGGACAATTCCAAAAAATTTCTTGAGTGGACGAGTGGTGGTTTATGGACTTGCTATATTGTCTGCAAGACTTCTAAGGACAATTCCAAAAACTTTGTGCGTGAACAAGTGGTGGTTATGGACTTGTTATATTAACTGCAAGACTCTTCAATGGTGATTGTGCACCCGCACAGTCACAACAGATCGCTGCTGGCCATCTCTACAAGGACTACAGTGGGTCTGCATCTCTGATGACCCACCAATACCATTATTTCTACAAGGACTGCAGGGGGTCTGCACCTCTGGTGGCCCACCAATACCACAATCTCTACCAGGACTACAGTGGCCTGTCCACACTTTCTACAAGGACTGCAGTGGGTCTGCACCTCTGGTGGCCCACCAATACCACGATCTCTACAAGGACTACAGTGGGTCTGCTCTGTGATGACCTACCTACCAATATTCTTCAAAACGTCGAACGACTCTGCTGTGGGTTTGCTCTGTTGTGGCCCATTACCTGTCTGCATGTCAAGAGTTAGCACTGTCTTTCCGTTGGAAGGACAACACTACTTCTTCAAGACTGCATGGAAATCCACTACTTCTGTGTGCATTTTCTTTTACTGCTCAGCCTTTGAGAAAAAAAAAACACTGAAATTTTACTGTGATGAACAATCTGGACTGTCTTTATGGACTGTGAGAAAATTTTAGCTTTTGACCAACATTGTATAAATAATTGTGTGCATTTGATATCTTTGTAATTGTAATTATGAAAAAATTTTTCAAATCATTATTGGCCACTGCCCAAAACGATTTGTAAAATTTTTTTTGGGGAGCATGGGGGCTATGTAAGTAGGCTGTTTATGTTTTCTTATTGGCAACGTTACATAGCGCTCTGTATGAAAATCACTGGCTGTGCTGTGTGCAGTCTGTGGCTAGTTTGCATTGTTGTCTGCCATTGTAGTGTTGGGCAGCGGCAGCTGGATGTGAACAGCGCGTAGCGTTGCGCAGTTGGAGGTGAGCCGCCAGCAGTGGTGGATGTGGGGAGAGAGGTGGCGGAGTTTTGTAATTTGTCATGAACTGCTATATATATTATGACTATTAAGGTAAATACATTGTTTGTTCTCTATTAATATTTTTCATTTGCTAACTATCCCTATCAGTAGTTAGTGCCTTCTGTAGTTTGAATCTTTTATTTAGCTGGCAATACTGGCGCTCGCTGTATTGCAGTAGTTCGAGTAATGAAGATTTTTGTGAGGTAAGTTATTTGTGAAAGGTATAGTTTAATGTTAGTCAGGGCCATTCTTTTGTAGGGATTTTTGAAAGTCAGATTGCGTTGCGCTAAAATTATTGTGTGTCAGTTTAAGCACAGTCTCGTATACAATTGTTCTAAGGGGACGTTTCAACCTAAGGACATAACACACATCCATGCCCGAGGCAGGATTCGAACCTGCAACCGTAGCAGTCGCGCGGCTCCGGACTGAGCGCCTAGAACCGCTAGACCACCGCGGCCGGCTACTATCACCTGTTTATAGTGTTTTGTGGCAAAATAAATGCAATATTGCAAAGTTTCTGTTTGTTGCTTTAATTTTGGACAGCAGTGTATGTATGAAAGCAGCTATGTGTTTGTGTTTCCATGTATCTACTCTGACACACAGGTTAATGTTTTTCTTCAGTGACATCCTTGACGAGTCATAGTGTAATGGTCGGATTTTTTTAAAGCGCTGATGTCGGAAGAACATTACAGTAACACCCACGGTTATGATTAATATGGGGCAGATTTCGTTCTCTTTATGTACAGCATTTGATTCTTGATCGGATTTAGCAATCAGGTATTTCATTCACCAAAACGATTTCGTATCTTATATGACTTATAGATCTAAGTAATGGAGAAGGTATTTGTATGACTGTGCCAAGGGGCCACATAGAGCTTGTAACAGTGATGTCAGTATTCTGTGAAAAACCTTTCTATTCTTCGGAACCAATAATAATTGTAAAGTTAAAGAGAGTCTTATATCTTACAGGTTTAAGAGAATCTTATATCTTTATTTACGTTTCATTCCCTTAACAGTTTAAATAAGTGCCATGTATTGTGTTGTGAAGGTGTCACCAAGCTACCTTAAGGCATAGCACAAATGCCTCGAGCATAAGCAATGAAAGAAATGATCTTGTGTTTTTGACTCAATCATTATTTCAGTCAAAGCCATTTCAGCTCTCACATTAATTATTCAGGCAGCAATAAATCTTTTCACTACAGTAAATTATTTTCAGCTGAAAAAAGGTAAGTTTGCCTCGAGAACTTCAGGGCAGAAGCTACTTAGTCATCCTGATAATATGTTTCGTGGTTATGTTATATTACCAGCTCACATCAATCAAGTGCTATAGATCTATGACTGAATACACGATTTGATATTTACAGTCTGCTGATTAGAAGAAATCTAAAGCTAGCTCATGGGATTCAAACTTAGTTTCGGAAATGGAGACTTAATTCATCATTAGTAGGATATCATTTCAGATGCCCAAGAGTATCCGTTGTGTGAAGTATGTGAGTATGTGAGAAACTATCCATGAAGAAATTATTTTCTTTGGCACTTTATTCACTTTATAAAGAGTGTATGTTTAATCAGGACAGTTTCAAGTGGAACTTTAACGTTCACTAGTACAAGTAAAGTCCGCCGCTTTACAGCAGTGATCGTTGTCTACTGTAGAGGGTCATAAAAATGACTCGCCAATTCAGTGCTAAAGCGTAACATCCAGTGGGCTACCATTTCATCCATAATCACCTCCTCGCAGAGTGGTGCAGTAGAAGAAAGGAAGAAGAATGGAGTTTAACGTCTCGCTGACGACTAGGTCCTTAGAAACGGAGTATAGCCTTGGAGAGCAGAAGTATGATGAAGGACCGTGCCCTTTCAAATAAACAATCCGTCTTTCGTATTAAATGGTACAGGAAACTACTAGAAAACCTAAGTCGGCATGGCCGGATGGAGATTTGAAGCGGCGTCCCTGGAATACGCGTGTTGTGCCTTACCACTGCGCCACATCTCTGGGAAGTGGGTACCGAAATCACCGTCCCCATATGAGTTGCACAGCTATTCCCACATTAGAGATTCAATGGGCAAAGGATGGGCGTTGATTGTTCGTAGCATAGAAGAAGATCATCTGTACTTATGAGTGGAATACGTGTTGATTGCTGAGGTGATAGGGTGACGGGTACGTCGAAAACACCATGAAACAATGCATCTCAGTTGGCATAAGGACACACGGTGGAGCTATCATTTCGAGATGTTTAGATGGTGTGGGTTAGGATTCTTATGTGCCTGCCATCGTCTCTCGCAGGCGAACGAGAAGGATACTTTCTATCCGCTCATGCGGAGATTACCCACATTTTCACAATTAATAAAATGTACCGGGCTATTATGCCGTGATCGGACGTATTTCACCTTATAACCCAACGTTTCATCCCCATCTGCGGTGGACGTTTTCAGGAGGATCGTGGTTACTTAGAATGTCCAGTTCACACCCTGACTCGCTACTAACAAGAGGAAAATTCCGCTTCCGCATGCTTCCGCGCAGTGGAGTAACGTCACATGTTTTGAATGCGCGAGCGCAATTGGCCGTTGTCGATTGTCATCGTCCGATGTTGCTATCACCCCATGGTGGAGGACTGGTACACGTTTTCTTCAACACCGGAATCCAGATGTCATTCAATTACATGCCCTCCTATTTCCTACTGAAATTCCTGGGGTGTTTTACAAGCTCTATGACCTCTTTGTACAACCTCTCATACTATCCGCCTGTAGCTGTCTGTACCTGAGTCCTATCAAAATCGATGGTCTCCTGGCTGCAAAGCATGTTCCGCAACAGCTGATCTGTCAATATCCCCTCTTCTGCAGTTGCCCTTGTGCTCTCCTAGTCGTTTTTTGACCGTTCATTTTGTAGTACTCACGTACACCTCCCCACTACTACAAGTATTCCTATAAATTCCCAATTTTTCCAGCGGTTCGCGAGGATCCTTGGCCGATTTTAGGTGATCTTGTATCTTCCGGGTGAGTTTTTATATTACCGCGATGTTACACTTTTTCAAGATTTTTCCTAAGCGGTCAATAACGTCATTAATGAACGGCAGGAAAAATTTCGATTTCACCCACGCTTGAGCATCGCAATAATTTCTATGCGGTGGTCTTAAAGCACTTTTTCACCTCAGCGGACGAATAACCATCGGGACTTAACGTTGGGTTTCAAGGTGAAATCCATTCGACCAAGGTACAATAGCCCTCAAAATATTATTAATTGCAACATTTTCGGCTGTGAAAGTTTACATTTACATTACCCGCATTTTCGGCAACAAAATAATTTCCTTGTTGTGTCACAGAGATTCGTATCATACCAAGAACATGAAAGTACTTGCGCCGGCCGATGTGGCCGAGCGGTTCTAGGCGCTTCAGTCTGGAACCGCGCGACCGCTCCGGTCGCAGGTTCGAATCCTGCCTCTGGCATGAATGTGTGTGATGTCCTTAGGTTAGTTAGGTTTAAGTAGTTCTAAGTTCTAGGGGACTGATGACCGCAGATGTTAAGTCCCATAGTGCTCCGAGCCATTTTTTGAGGGTACTTACGTTTGCCTCCACGTCACCTGAACTCTAGTATATTGAGCATATTTGGAGAAAAGTGGGCGCCTGGGAACCATTTACTAGCAATGAGGTCAGCTGTACGTGGCGACTGAGCGATTGCGGATGAAGATGGCTTCCCTTTTATAACGGTGCCCGGCGGCTGTGGTCGAGTGGTTCTAGGCGCTTCAGTCCGGAACCACGCGGCTGCTACGGTCGCAGGTTGAATCCTGCCTCAGGCATGGATGTGTGTGATGTCCTTAGGCTAGTTAGGTTTAAGTAGTTCTAAATCTAGGGGACTGATGTCCTCAGATGTTGTCCCATAGTGCTTAGAGCCATAACGGTGTCTCGTGAAGTCCATGAAGTAACGCATAATCAACATAGATCGCTCTCTCTCTCTCTCTTTCTCTTTCTCTCTCTCTTTCCCACTCACTCACCCTCAATGTGTGTGTATGTAAGTGAATTGTTTTAGCTTCTGTGCGAAAGTTAGTTCTGTGTTGATGTGCTTTTGTAATAACGAATAATTTCATTGAAGGAAATGTGCTGGCGAGAAAAATTATGAACAACATTAAATTCGTCCATGGCTATTGTCGACTGTTCGCCTCCGTAACTAAGTGGTTTGCATAGATGGCTGCCATTCTGACGAACCGGGTTCGATTTCTGATACTGCAGACGATTTTTTTCTTAGTGGAAGGACTGCTACATCTACAAAAAAAAAATGGTTCAAATGTCTCTGAGCACTATGGGACTCAACATCTTAGGTCATAAGTCCCCTAGAACTTAGAACTACTTAAACCTAACTAACCTAAGGACATCACACACACCCATGCCCGAGGCAGGATTCGAACCTGCGACCGTAGCAGTCCCGCGGTTCCAGACTGCAGCGCCAGAACCGCTAGACCACCGCGGCCGGCCTACATCTACATCTACGCAGATACTCCGCAAGCGACCGTACGGTGCGTGGCGGAGGATACCATGTACCACTAATTCTCATCTCCCCCCCCCCCCGTCCCCCACCCCCTGTTCCATTCTCAAATAGAGCTAGGGAAAAACGAACGCCCATATATTTGAGCGACTTGACTGTGGCAACCAGGACGCTGGTATTGCTGTATACGAATATTACAGGCTTGATCTTGCTGCTCATCCGAAGTAACTTACATTTTTCCACATTTAGGGCCTCGTGGTCTAGTGGCTTCTCGATAACGGACTCCCGGGTTCGATTCCCGGCCGGGTTGGTTATTTTCTCTGCTCGGGGACTGGGTGTTTGTGTTGTCCTCATACTTTTATCATCATCATCATTCGTGACAGTGGCTGGATTGGATTGGATAAAAATATTGGACCGTGTAAATATTGGGGCGTTGTACGGGCGCTGATGAACGAGCGGTTGAGCTCCCCACAAACCAAACTTCATTATCATCACATTTAGGGCTCGCTACCATTTATCACATCAACTGCGGTGTACTCAGCCTCGTGACGCCAACTGAGGAGCTAATGGACCGAACAACAGCGGCTCCACGGTGTGGAAAGTCGGCAAAACGTCCGGGAGAGTGGTTTGATGACCACATGCTCCTCCATACCGCATCCGCATGACGCCGCAAGGCAGAGGATGACACAGCGGTCGGCAGACATCCCTTGGGCCTTCACACCTTGGACGAGGAGGTCGTTATTGCCAACTCTGTGATTAGGGCAGAAAACTAATTCAAAAATTCAGGAAGATTTGAGGTCTTCTACCTCGGTTATGCAAGGGCCGCAGAATGAGACTAACATCTGACATATTTGTCTAAAGCATCAAAAAAACAGTTAAGGCTTTCTATCACACTTATATGTGGGAAAGCCTCAGATAAATGCAGATATAAATAGAGCTTATCATGTATCACTGAAAAAGGAAATTCCTCTTATTGGGTAGTAGCCAAGGAAAAGCTGTGGGTCAGATGTTGAAGGAAGAATTAGGTAACAAGTACCAAGTCACTAGGTTCTCAATCCAAGCACATGCCTCAGCAAGGCGTACGGAACCGATGTTTCTCAAGGAAAATTCTAAAAGCTTATTATACTCTGGTATGAAGTGTGGCAGGAAACAGTATTGACAGTGGTGGTAGTAAGCTCCTATGGGACCTAGCTGCTAAGGTCATCGGTCCCTAAGCTTACACACTTACTTAATCTAACTGAACTTACGCTAAGGACAACACACATACCTATGCCAGATGAAGGACTCGATCCTCCGACGGAGGGAGCAGCGCGAATCGTGGCAAGGCGCCTGAGACCACGCGGCTACCAGTATTGATGGGACTCGATGTTATGGCATTTATAGTGTGTTTAAAATAAGTTGCAACTTTTGACAGCTAAGTACGGAGCGAGTGGAGGGAAGCGCGTCAGCAGGTGAGCACAGTATAATGCCACGCCTCCTCGGCGCGAAAACTGTCACGCTCACTTGTCTGCGTGAACAGAAAGCCGCCCAAACCTTACAGTTCAATTCGTCAGCTTCATGATGAACCTGCTATCATTTTGTTAATTGTCATTGTTATTGTGATACTTCGATAGTAGGTAAACTACTGCAAGAAATTCCTAGTTTCCAGTGAAAAATAAGTATCACATTGAATTTGTGTATGGTGCGTAATAGGTTACATGCTGCTGAGTATTAAATGTAGAAGATATATTGAATTATTCTTTAAACTTTTAAGGATATCGCCGTCTGATTCCAATTTCGAGAAAATTTACCGTATGTAAAGCGCTTCGTGACGAACTCGTACGTCAGTGAAAAAACTGGAATAAAATATTCATGAACTCCTCGTATCTTATAAATGGTTTGAGATATCGAAACAAGTTATTGGCAAATGATGGCGCGCAAAGACGAGAGTGTTTTCTAGAACGTTTAATATGCGAAACTTACATAGCTACCGCGATATTCCAACGACTACAGATTTTTTCAATGAAATAATGTAATTACTGAGAGTTATTGAGAGCCATCGGTAGCTGGTGAAACGAGAACTGCTGTGGATTTTATGACAGTATAAGTGAAGAAGTTAAGAGTTTATTTTTATACTACGAATGGACAGTTTCATGAACTACTGACCTGACTAGCACTCGGTTGTTCGTTTCATAATATACTGTTTCAGGATTCTGTCGCAATTTCAACTGCACTAGAATGTTAGTGAGATGAATATTTCTGAACTCTGCTATTTTGATAAAAGATGTAGATTTTAACAAGACACCAAGAAAAGTTACATATTCGTCAAAACTCGTCACAGTACTTCATGAATCAATATCTCCTCAATTGCCTTCTTTGTATGGCTGACAAATCAAGATTAGTCCTGTCTTGCATTTTCAGTGGCTTCTTTTGTCAGGATTTCAAGCTCATTGAGCGTAAACTACTAGTTGTTCTTGCCATATTATTTTTCACCTAGACCCATATACTCTGTCGGATTTAAATGAGCATGATATAGAGGAACCCTGATTATTCACTTTACCGTTAGCTAGTTCGTCGACCCGGTGGCGTGAAGCTTTGGCTAGTACAGCATTACAAGTTCGATTACCTTCGTGACGAATAGTGAGGATATCGGCTGCGGCCCTTTCAAAAGAACCGTCCCAATATTGGCCTAAGGCGGTTTATGGGAAAACTGTAAATCTGAAGGCAGGATGGGAATTTGAGCCACCGTTCTCCCGAACACGAATCCAGTGTCTTACCGCTGCACCACCTCTCTCGTTAAGGCAGGGGTGGACTTGTTTTACATAGAGAGATGGAAATTAATACTACTCAGTCATCGGATGGTGTGGCTAAATGGACTGGCTTGTCTGTTCCTCTCTGTTCCTACCGGTAAGGGTTCCATACAGACGTACAATACTCTAAGACTGGACGAACTAAAGTATTTTAAGCAATTTACTTTGTTGAAGGACTGCATCGCTTCAGGATTCTACCAATAAACCGCAATCTAGAGTTCACCTTACCCGTTACTTGTGTAATCTGATCGTCCCATTTGAGATCATTTCGAATAGTCACACCCAGATACTTGACGGATTTTACCGCTCCGAAGGCTGGGTATTTATTTTGTACTCGTACATTAACGAGAAATTTCGCTTTGTTATCCGCAGTAGGTTACACTTACCAATATTCTGAGATAACTGCCAGTCATTACATTTATTTTCTGAAAATCATATTCGATTTGTGCCACGCGGGATTAGCCGAGCGGTCTGAGGCGCTGCAGTCATGGACTGCGCGGCTGGTCCCGGCGGAGGTTCGAGTCCTCCCTCGGTCATGGGTGTGTGTGTTTGTCCTTAGGATAATTTAGGTTAAATAGTGTGTAAGCTTAGGGACTGATGACCTTAGCAGTTAAGTCCCGTAAGATTTCACACCCATTTTTTTCTTCGATTTGTTCACAACTTTCGTGTGATACAACTTTCCTGCAGACTACAACATCCTCGACTAACAGTCTAATGCCGCTGTCAATACCATCAATCACATCGTTTAGGTAAATCGTAAAAAGCAGCGAACCTGTTACGCTGCTCTGGGGCACACCTAATGTTACGCTTGTTTCTGTTTAAGTCTCCCCATTCAGAACGACATACTACTCTCTGTCTGTTAGAAAACTTTCTATCCAACCGCATATGCCATCGGATAGATTGCGCGCTTTTTGGAGCAAGCGACAGTGCGGAAGTTAGTCGAACGCCTTTCGAAAGTCGAGGAATATGGCATCAACCTGGGAGGCGGTATCATATGTTCAAGCATGCATTTATCGCGGTGTTTCTGTATTTTTGTCCATCCCCTGTGGTGCTGGACGGATGCATGGAAGAGATGAAGGGTGTTGTAGCGAGCTATTATGGAAGTGCGAATAGATGTCCGCTGTCAGAGGGGCGTGGGACACGGTAAGAGGGAAGTGACCTGTTCAAAATTGCTCTGAGCACTATGGGACTTAACACCTGTGGTCATCAGTCCCCTAGAACTTAGAACTACTTAAACCTAACTAACCTAAGGACATCACACGCATTCATGCCCGAAGCAGGATTCGAACCTGCGACCGTAGCAGTATCGCGGTTCCGGACTGAAGCGCCTTGAACCGCTCGGCCACAACGGCCGGCGGAAGTGACCTGTCTACAAGCGTAGCACTAGTGGCGAAGTCCTAAGGACAAACAATAGCCCTCCCACCGTTAGTGTGGTAAGTAGGTCATGTTGGTAGTTTAGGTTTTAGCGGCAGCCCACAGGCTGCTGGGACTTCTGATGGGGCACTTACAGGTATACGCTGTCTCCAGCGTATTGGAGGAATTAGGTTCCTCACATAGCATTTCTGCAGTGTATGGAATGTGCGGAAGAAGCACAGGCACAACCCTGAGTTCAGTTTTTAGTTACATTGACAGTGAACGTTCGTCGAGAAGCAGAAGGATTAATGTGGAATTATGACGTTTTCGCCAGTTGAAATGTCGGCGGTTGGCGAAGGCGTCACCTGACTACAATGACATAAATTGTTTGAAGAGAAAATTCCGTTCAGTTTATTCACCTTACAATGAACTTAGTCGCCTCGGAACTTTCGCATGCCAACCGAAACGTTATAGTCCTTATAAATTTTGGCCAGTCTTTAGTTAATTTTCTTACTTAAATTATACATTTCTCATCTCTATATATTTCTGAACATAATTAATGGTCAGAAAACTATTTTTTTCTGTAAGTATATTTTTAGTATTTATATCAACATATTTCAAAATCTCAATCTTGTATTACCGAAATTAGTAATCGAAGTTGTCAACTTAAATGACCTAGAAGCAAATTTACAATAAACATAATATTGTTATGCTTCAGTTTTCATGTAAACAAAATTTCTGTCTTCATTAATGATTTTCCTAATTTTACTATCGATACTGAAATCGATTTTATAAAACAAGAAGAAGCTTCTGGTTTTCGCAATGCAAAATCTGCAACCCCTTTTACTCACCATTAGGGCCTAAATGTTTACTTACATAATTATTTTCAGACAACAAAATACTAATTAAACCTGAAAAACATTTCCAATCACGACAGTTATGATAATACTAATTTGAACTATTTCCTGTTCTAGAATTTACAGGAAAATGGGGTCGTAAGATATATGCTCTTTTTCGTGCCAAGCGCGTTAGTGTGAAATTAGCATCTGTAGTTTGGTACATATTACGCTCTATTGGGCAAGCAAGTCACACAATGTACTTTTGAAAACGTGTTATCTATGTGATAGTAAAATGTATTTCAAGACATTCAAATAAATGAAGGAAACGGTTAACAGCAATATAACGTTCTAGCGCCTTGTCATTTAAATGAAACCCTGAGAACTATTTTTCAGTAGGTTATACAGGAACAAAGAATGCAGCCCTGACACTAAAACCAGTTTTGCAAGATAAGTACCATTTATCTGAAAATTTAATGTATTCTATCTTACGTTGACTAAACTACGAGACAGTTCGTACAACGCAAGATTAATCATTTGGCTTCTTCGTAATATTTGGACATTAAGTATGGGATTGCATTCTAATGTAAACATGTTTAATATTTTCTCGGCGACCACAGTAAGCTGTGCTGCAAGGTTCTGAGAAACCCGAATGGTAGTGAGCCCTATGAAATGCGACAGAACACGTGGTTAGGACACACTCGCAACCGGCTGGCCACCCACCGGATGGAGCTCGCACTTGGGATCGGGTTTCCGCCTGCAACGCTTCTCCAGAGGTCCGCGCTTTTAGCTCACCTGCAGCTGCGAAGCCCCGCAACCTATGCACTCTTCAAGTTACATCGTCATAAGTTCATATTTCACAAAAAGTAATCCGTGTCAGTGGCGCTGAGAGGCTCGTCGCTTTAACATATCTATGGGCACGGTCACTGGCGTAAAACGCCAGTTGAAACACTAAAATATATTTACTTTGTAGCAGACCAGTACAGTTTATCTGCCATTCCAGTTGATGGACTGACCGTTTCTGAGAACCTTAGCAAATAAATTAAAGAAAAAATTACTATCTAATGATAAACTGATTATCTTCACTATTTCACTGAGTGTCAGGAGGAAGGGTATAAGCTTCGTGCTTCTCCAACAACAAGCCAAAGTAGAAAAGGAGCAGTAGCTCACCTGGAGAACGTAGAAGACCGAAGAGATGAACTGGAAGTAACCTTCCCGACAGAAACACACAAATATTGTGTAGAAAGTGTTCGGAAATTAGAAACTCTTAGAGCGAAGGAAGGAAGAAACTTTACATTTGTAAAACATGCGGAAAGCCTATAAAAGAACGAGATCGCTGAAGTGTAGAGATCAGAGCATATGGTATCCGAAAACTGAGATCCTCCTCCGTTTCTCTGGGATATGTATTCTGCAGTCGGTCGAAATCGCTCTGGTTTCATGAAAGTTAATGACAGTTGCTAAACTGTATTAAAGGAAGCGGTCTGTATTCTGGGGAAAATGTTCTGAAAGAATAGAAATGAGCGTAACTTTGCTGTGGTAAGTTGGGAGCAACAAAGAGGAGGATCGGCATTTACAGCAGACAATGGCAATAGTTACCGACGTGGTTATCCATGTCGCTAAAGAAATATGTAGATAATTAGAGAATCACGGTTTCTAGTCCCAGTGTGGGCATGATAAAAATGGATTTTAGTATGTATGTGTTTCTATGGAATATCAGATCGTGTTTTCTGACGGCGAAGGTGCGTAATCTGAAGAAAACAACTGGATCTCACTCCGACGATAGTCTGGTGTGTAGTAGAAAAGTGTTAGAAAGGTTTGGTTTCAAGTTATTCCAAAAATATTTAGGCGCCTGAAATGTACTGATGCGTAAGTTGGTTTTTTTGTTACTAAAAATGCATACCCAAATTGTAACTAGAAAATTCTATGAATGGCACGTAACACACAGGAGCATAGGAAGTCTCATATGTTCTGTATCCCGATACGTGGAACCGATAATATTTCCTTTCGAACAGTTTAACACAATTTTTAAGACATATTATTTTTACGAAACACACCAAGGAAATTGAAAGTCTAGCTGTTCATTCTTATTCGTAACACTTATATACACCGATGAGCCAAAACGTAACACAGTACAACAGAGATTCTGCTTGGCATGGATAGTCCTCGATAGAATTCCAGAAGTATGAAGCACCAGACGTCTACACTCAGCGCACTTTGCCGGAATTGCCGCCTATAACTTCAAGTAACTAGCCTTGTTAGTAGGGACACAACCGCACCCCAATAAGAGAAGTAATTGAGGAAAAAAAATAAATTGTCTTAACAATTACGTTTTCTAATGTGAAGGAACGCAGCGGTAACGCTCTAGCAACACAGAAGTTCAGATTCTGGGGAACTGCAACTGAGCACACACACGGCAGCCATTTGCGTAGATTGTTATCGATGTAATTTTAAAATACCTTTCCGTTACGTATTATTATTACATCAGGGTCAATAACAATGAATCTGAATTGGTAGTTCCTCCTGTAATGACGTCAAAACACTAACGGAAAAATGCAATTTCGTATCTTACACTCTCCAGTAATACCGAAGATTTAATGCCATAAATTGATCGAAATTAATCTGAAATTATTTTCTCTAAACAAGTATGTAAGAGGTAGCGCTCTAGAACAGTTCCTACAACAGAAATAATTTAATTTTCTTACTCGTAATCTTTTGAGTAGCCAAGAATCACTACTACCAATACACACGTCATATCGTTCTATAATATATGTCACAGACCTGAAATACACTCACTTCTCTATTGAGCTTTAAGTGAAATCACAGTAAAGGTTGATCTATTTTGCTACCTACTTACTTAAGCATAATACTTTCACCAAAAATCCAAAATATGTTTCAGATGTATGAATTATGACATATAGAGTCAGCGATCAATTTTGTTTCTACGGCAAAAAAATTGTTCAAATGGCTCTGAGCACTATGCGACTTAACTTCTGAGGTCATCAGTCGCTTAGAACTTAGAACTAATTAAACCTAACTAATCTAAGGACATCACACACATCCATGCCCGATGCAGGATTCGAACCGGCGACCGTAGCGGTCGCTCGGTTCCAGACTGTAGCGCCTTGAACCGCACGGCCACTCCGGCCGGCGTTTCTACGGCAACGCCCGTCAGTAACATAAACAACGTCTCTGTCTTTATATTGCGAAACTACGTTCGTACACTTTTAATCTTAGAACAAAACTAAGGCAATTCTCTACATTTTCTGTTCTTTTAAATACGAAGATTGGAACTACACTCCTGGAAATGGAAAAAAGAACACATTGACACCGGTGTGTCAGACCCACCATACTTGCTCCGGACACTGCGAGAGGGCTGTACAAGCAATGATCACACGCACGGCACAGCGGACACACCAGGAACCACGGTGTTGGCCGTCAAATGGCGCTAGCTGCGCAGCATTTGTGCACCGCCGCCGTCAGTGTCAGCCAGTTTGCCGTGGCATACGGAGCTCCATCGCAGTCTTTAACACTGGTAGCATGCCGTGACAGCGTGGACGTGAACCGTATGTGCAGTTGACGGACTTTGAGCGAGGGCGTATAGTGGGCATGCGGGAGGCCGGGTGGACGTACCGCCGAATTGCTCAACACGTGGGGCGTGAGGTCTCCACAGTACATCGATGTTGTCGCCAGTGGTCGGCGGAAGGTGCACGTGCCCGTCGACCTGGGACCGGACCGCAGCGACGCACGGATGCACGCCAAGACCGTAGGATCCTACGCAGTGCCGTAGGGGACCGCACCGCCACTTCCCAGCAAATTAGGGACACTGTTGCTCCTGGGGTATCGGCGAGGACCATTCGCAACCGTCTCCATGAAGCTGGGCTACGGTCCCGCACACCGTTAGGCCGTCTTCCGCTCACACCCCAACATCGTGCAGCCCGCCTCCAGTGGTGTCGCGACAGGCGTGAATGGAGGGACGAATGGAGACGTGTCGTCTTCAGCGATGAGAGTCGCTTCTGCCTTGGTGCCAATGATGGTCGTATGCGTGTTTGGCGCCGTGCAGGTGAGCGCCGCAATCAGGACTGCATACGACCGAGGCACACAGGGCCAACACCCGGCATCATGGCGTGGGGAGCGATCTCCTACACTGGCCGTACACCACTGGTGATCGTCGAGGGGACACTGAATAGTGCACGGTACATCCAAACCGTCATCGAACCCATCGTTCTACCATTCCTAGACCGGCAAGGGAACTTGCTGTTCCAACAGGACAATGCACGTCCGCATGTATCCCGTGCCACCCTACGTGCTCTAGAAGGTGTAAGTCAACTACCCTGGCCAGCAAGATCTCCGGATCTGTCCCCCATTGAGCATGTTTGGGACTGGATGAAGCGTCGTCTCACGCGGTCTGCACGTCCAGCACGAACGCTGGTCCAACTGAGGCGCCAGGTGGAAATGGCATGGCAAGCCGTTCCACAGGACTACATCCAGCATCTCTACGATCGTCTCCATGGGAGAATAGCAGCCTGCATTGCTGCGAAAGGTGGATATACACTGTACTAGTGCCGACATTGTGCATGCTCTGTTGCCTGTGTCTATGTGCCTGTGGTTCTGTCAGTGTGATCATGTGATGTATCTGACCCCAGGAATGTGTCAATAAAGTTTCCCCTTCCTGGGACAATGAATTCACGGTGTTCTTATTTCAATTTCCAGGAGTGTATAATAGTGGCAACTATTTATTTATAGCTCGTACAAAATAGATACGTGTTTCAGAGTTTTACTGACCTTCAAAGTAGTCACCAGCATTGTGTATAACCCGTTACCGGCGATGTAGAAGTCGTAGGATACCCTCAGCAGTGCCAGTTGTGTTGTCAGTTCGAGCGGCACGGTCTATAGTCCGACGAATTTGTAGCAGTTCTGAAGCGAATGCCGTGAACTGTTTCCCTCCGTTTAGAAATCGAATTGAACTTACGAGGGGTTAAGTCAGGGGAGTGCAGTAGGTCTTATAGCACTTAGCTGCCCCATCAGTCAAACAAATCAATAACAGCTTGCTCTGTACGTGCTTAAGCTTTGTCCTACAAGATGATGGTCAGGTCCTGCAGAAAGTGTCATCACTTCTGTCTCTATGCTGTTCATTTTTGGAACACAACCTACGACCAGCTTAGAGGCAGAAGTGATGAAACTTTCCGCGGGACCTGACCACCATTTGGCAGGACAGTGCTCAAGCACGTACAGTGCAAGGAGTTACTGATTTGTTTGACTGATGGGGCTGCTAAGTGCTATACCACCTACTGCACTCCTCTGAATTAAGCCCTCGTGAGTTCAACTCGATTTCTAAACTGAAGGAAACAATTCACGGCATTCGCTTCAGAACTACTACAAATTCGTCGGGCAATAGACCGCGCCGCTGGAACTGTCAACACAACTGGCACTGCTAAGAGTGTCCTACGACTTCCACGTCACTGGCAACGGGTTATACACAATGCTGGTGACTACTTTGGAGGTCAGTAAAACTCTGAAACAGGTATCTATTAAAGTTCCAACCTTCATATATAACTCACTCTTATATCCTTTTAAACACAAACTATAGAACTAATTACTTTATTATGATTTTATCAGTTAAATGATCTTCAAGTGAAAATTCTTTAACTCGTAAATACTTTGGATTACCTCTCTTGCGTTCTTTTGTCACTAAATAATATCTGACTCTGACAGCTCTTTTCTGCACACATTAAAAAGAGCTTTGCACCACGTCGTTTCCGGGAGTTCCGGAACCTGTACAGAAAATTGGAACAGAGATCAACGTAAACATTATTTCCGCTCTTTTTATTGCTCATGAAAACCACACATTACATGTTGTACCACCATACAGCGAGACCTTCAGAGTGGGTGGTACCTCTAATACCCAGTAGCACGTCCGCTTGCATTGATACATGCCTGTATTCGTCGTGGCATACAATCAACAGGTTCACCAAGGCACTGTTGGTCCAGATTGTCCCACTCCTCAACGGCGATTCGGCTTAGATCCCTCAGAGTGGTTGGTGGGTCACGTCGTCCTTAAACAGCCCTTTTCAATCTACCCCAGGAATGTTCCATAGGATTCATGTCGGGAGAACATGCTAGCCACTCTAGTCGAGCGATGTCGTTATCTTGAAGGAAGTCATTCACAAGCTGTGCACGACGGGGGCGCGAATTTTCGTCCATGAAGACAAATGCTTCACCAAAATTCTGCCAATATGGTTGCACTATCGGTCGGAGGAAGGCATTCACGTATCGTACAGCCATTACGGCGCCTTCCATGACCACCAGCGGTGTACGTCGGCCCCACATAATGCCACCCCAAAACAGCAGAGAATCTTCACCTCGCTGCACTCGCTGGACAGTGTGTCTAAGGCGTTCAGCTTGACCGGGTTGCCGCCAAAGACGTCTCCGACGATTGTCTGGTTGAAGGCATATGGGACACTCATCGGTGAAGAGGACGGGATGCCAATTCTGAGCGGTCCATGTGGCATGTTGTTGGGCCCAACTGTACCGCGCTGCATGGAGTTGTGGTTGCAAAGATGAACCTCGCCAGTGACGTCGGAAGCGAAGTTGAGCATCATGCAGTCTATTGCGAACAGTTTGAGTCGTAACACGACGTCTTGTGGCTGCACGAAAAGCATTATTCAACATGGTGGCCTTGCTGTCAGGGCCCCTCCGAGCCATAATCCGTAGGTAGCGGCCATCCACTGCGCTAGTAGCTCTTGGGCGGCTTGAGCGAGGCATGTCATCAACAGTTCCTGTCTCTCTGTATCTCCTCCATATCTAAACAACGTCTATTTGGTTCACTCCGAGACGCCTGGAGACTCCCCTTGTTGAGAGCCCTTCCTGGTACAAAGTAACAATGCGGACACGATCGAACCGCGGTATTGACCGTCTAGGCATGGCAGAACAACAAACAATAAGAGCCGTGTACCTCCTTCCTGATGGAATGACTGGAACTGTTCGGCTGTCGGACCCCCTCCGCCTAACAGGCGCTCCTCTTGCATGGTTGTTTACATCTCTGGGCGGGTTTAGAGACATCTCTGAACAGTAAAAGGGACTGTGTCTGTGATACAATATCCAGAATCAACGTCTATCTTCAGGAGTTCTGGAAACCGGAGTGATGCAATACTTTTTTTGATGTGTGTACTTGTTAATATTCAGCAGCTTAAGATCTTGCTTGTTTCTATCAAATGAGAATGCGGAGACTGTGTTTTGACTACCAAACAATGTAACAATTTGTTTTCTTCTGTTTACTAACTTACGTACAGAGACAAACGCCAACAAGTGATAGAGCGACAAACAAAACTAAGCCTCCACTCTAAGCGAACTGAAGTAGCTAAAAAAAAAATCCTAGGATCTACCATCACTTTTTAACTCAATTTAAAACACAATCTGCTAAATTCTCAACCACTTCAGGTGTTAGCGATCCGTGATCTTACTAAAAAAACATCAATGACAATATCACTCGTCACTATTAACTACAGGAATAATGGTTGCAGTGAAATTCCACTTAAATATTGATCAGCTTGGGCCTGGATCAACCCGAAACGTTACTATCGTAACTCTGAATGGGGTAAACTTTATCAAAATAAACCACCGGTCTGGGTGTTCAGGTAACAATCTTCAAATCTGTAAAAAAACTGATAACTTCGCTAGACAAAAAAAAATTCAATATCCACAAAATCTTGCTCACATATCACCGCAAATACCGAATCCATCCAATACATTCACGGTCGTTACTCTATGCCTCAGAGAACGCCGTCGTCTCTTTGACAATTAATCACAGCACCCACTTTGTAGACGTAGAGCAAGTACACCAGAATTGGAACCCAGACTCAAATTGCTTCAGTGCGATCGCAGAAGTTAAACAATACTTCTTCGATTCACGGTTCACAGTCATCAGTAAACTCGTAACCGCGTTACAGTTACAAAACTTAAACTCACATTCAACTAACTGAAGCATGTTCACTGGGATAATTGTTCAAATAAATCGAGGAGTGCAATAAAATTAAATTATTTCCAGTATCTGACATCCAGCCCTATACCCGTTGCAGCAATCTTTCACCGAAATACAGACACTTTAAGTCATACTTCTAAAATTGCGAACACTTCCCACCTATATAATAAATCGATACAAACGTCCGATTAATTAATATCGATAGCTAACCGCATCAGTTTAAGTTAGCGAACAGACAGCAATTAAATGTCCTGTCCTTTCGGCCCTCTTCACACAAACTTAGTTCCTCTTACGTGTCTCTCACTGCTCCTCGATAGTAACTCAACTTCCCTTTGGCATAAAACCTTAGCCGAACCATTTCGTTGACAAAAGTACGGCGGCACCATTATTTCTGAACTATTATCAATGAGCAATATGCAGCCGTCGGGCGTTCCTCTAGCTGTCAGCTGGTGCACGATGGTCTCTGGCTCCAGCGCTCTGCGGTTCTCGCCGTCTCAGAGATTCTCGTTTCCAGTAGCAGCGTCACAGCAATGTGCCCTTTGTCAAAACGGCTCGTATCAGTGGATTTCCGCATTTTTTGCCTTTATCTTTTCCATAATGAATGCCCATTCGTCTCTCTTCCGCTTACGTTCTTTCCGTACTGCGTCACATGGCCACAACACCACCAGAAGGCATTCAACGTCGCGGTGGGCAGTGGTCATAATTTTTTGGCTCATTAGTGTAAATATAAGTCAAGATAAGGCAGCTGATATATGCTGGTGTACAAAGCTTAAGGTTGAAAGTAACTATCGCAAAATATGTCACTGCCAAATAACATAGCTCTATCAATCTTGGACCATAGAAACAGGAGGTAACTGAAAGAAATACGCAATGAGACTAACAGAAATGTAACCTACATTCAAAGACAATAATTACACTGAAATCACCGAGATTCATGACGGTGCCGTGAAAGTTTTAAAAGGCGGGACATGGTTCTTAATAGGGAGAGTGATCAGCACGTTCGGCAGTGCATACTCTACAACGCAACGCACTCCCACGCTAGCCATAAGGTTGGTAAGGATTTCTTGTGGTAGAACGTTTCCATTTCTCTACCAGCGTGCTTATTAACTACCGGATGGAAGTTGGCGCATGTGGACGTGCTGTAAAATGTCCCTCCTACGCATTCCGCAAATGCTCGATGGGATATAAGTCAGATAATGTTTAGGGCAATCTGTTCGCTGAATATCCTCTGGTTGCAAGCGCTCCTCCACATGTGTTGTTCGATGCGGTCGCGCATTGTCATCCATAAAGGTCAGAACCGAATTCACCACTGAAAAGACGCACCTAGGGAAGGAGTACAGCGTTACAAGAACGTTGTTGATTGAGGTGTGTTCTCCATTCAAACACTATGCCTCCCCCCACAACAACACCTGGACCACTAAAACGGCCATGTTCAACAATGCTGGACGTAGCTTCGTCTGGCTAGAGATGAGAACGAGTAATACACCCACGAACATTCAGCATACAGGTTCTTGCAATGGTTAACATATCAGTGAAGCGTGATGAGATCGGAATGCTCATTCGTGTTCATCCCTTGCCACACTTACGTTCTAAGCTGGCTATTATTCTCAAGACTCAAAGTTCTCTCTCGTGGCCACCCAAATACCGAGATTAGTTACCCACATTGTAATGAAACTACCCGCCATCTGTTTGGCGATGCTAAAACAAAGACTACACTGGTTCATATGTTAATTTCGATTTGGCAGCCATTTCAACAATTTCTTTCCTCGGTGATGGAGAATGTACGTGATTGTTCAGTGACTCGAATTTTAATTTTGGATTGGATAATATGTGATTAGATGAAACGTTAAGCGGATGGTCTTTGTGGTGACCCTTTGCCTTCAGTGTCAACGGTTAGACAACGAATCATCTAATTTAAATGAGGATCCGGTTTTGATGAAGCTCTCCCAAAAATTACGGGATGTGTGGTTACCGAAGAAATAGTATTGAAAAATGGCGACAACGTTTCTCACTAATCGTCAAACGAAAGTGCGTGAAGTAGCAGAGGTGTTGTACTGGCCGTGGACAACCAGCAGGAGTGGCTTCCTACTTCAGACCAATTTAAGCTAGATCTGAATGATATTTGGGTCGACTTGTCACCGTGATGAGATCAGAAGATACCTTTATACCCTAGAAAATAGGAGATAACCGAAACAACGGCTTACTCTCGCTAAATCTGTACCTAATAAGACGAATACGATCCCCTCATCTAAGGAATTTGTAGCAAGTTTCTTGGGATGTGATGGCCATCAATGCCACAGACTTGCTAGAACAAGAAGAAAAAACGGCAAGTGGAAGGAACTAGAGTGAGATAGTACACCGTTTCGATAAGAAACGGCACTGTTTGGCGATGATGAAAGTGCTGCTTGAACAAGACAATGAGCCAACACAGTATTTCTAGATTTGTCTTTGCAAAACCGCATGAACTGAGTGACTGTTTTTCTGGTGATAGAGCTGTATTTAATTTAAGCGTGAAATTTCTACGTAATAAAGGAGGATCTTTGAAAAGTACTCACGTGGGACTTTAGTTCATTGGTTATGTACGCACCATTGCTAGATCCAAGAATAGGACCATATTTGCGATTCCGTCTAATTCAGCCCATGAGTTCCGTGACACCACATCAAAATTTCGTCTGAACACACTTCAACCCTACAGGTCTGGTTATCCTCCAGCTGATACAAGAGAGGTTCTATTTCCTAACCCCATAACACTGATTCACGAAATCATCTCTGTGGGTGACTATTAGTAGTCCTTCTGCTTACTTTTTGTTAATCAGCTGTCCATAGTTTTAGCACACGCGCAGTCATCGCGGGCGAGCATAAACAATTGAATGCTATCGCGATGTCTGTAGTGCAACTGCATATGTCTTTTTAAATGTGTGTTGTTACAATCGCCTTATTGAATGTATATTCGATACTTTTTCGATTGAAAGTCGACTGGCCCTTGAAGCCCGCTGTGCGACTGTAATCTTTCACATAGTTTTCCCTGACTATACACAAATGTGTTAATCAGATTGATTGGCGTGTACGTTTTAGGATTAACTGAATCGTTATCCTCGGACTTGATTGTTGCAGCTTTTGGCAATAAGCTGACAGACACTTTGTCTAATGTGAACGAATCATTAAGTAATATGGTTAGGAATGAAGCAATTTGAACTTTTATATGTCTGAGGATCTCAGCAGTAGTATCTGGTCGTGGTGCCCTTCTGTTTTCCACCTTCGTTTCGGCTAAAGCTACTTCCTCTATATAACATTTTGTAAATAGAAAATAATTAATATATTCACTGTGTAGCTTCTATGCAGGGTGATTCTGTGATGATGTTCAGAGTTTTAGCGATCAAGGAGAACTGTAAACGTATCGGTTTGAAGTAAGGGCACTGATCCGGAAATTATTTTGCACAATGGAATACACTTACCGGTACTTTTTTATGTAGATTGTAGGGTAGGCAACTTTCAGAGGTGGTAGTGTGGACGAAAACAAGGAAAAAATGTCTAATGAACACGAGCTCTAAAATGCATACCTTAAGAGCTAAGAGCACTTGTTTATCTTCTGTACTGTGAAATACATCTCTTATACTGAATAAATGCCTATAGCTCCTAAGGCATGCACTTTAGAACCCATGTTTACCAGACATTTTTCTTTTTGCTTTTGTGCATAAAATTAACTCTGAAAGTAACCTACCCTACAATCCTAGCAAGAACAGTACCGATACATACAGGTGTTTCACAGTGCACATTACAGAAATCTAGAAATTATAGAGGGGAATTAGCAGATCAAGTTTTACATAGGAATCCATGTCCGGAAACGTCGTTCAACGACGCTGCAGGGAGTCATGGCTATAGGCACCGGCCACTGTAAGTGTACGTATATACAAGCTGATTCCGTGATAATATCACAAACTTTCTAGTATGATGGAGAAGGATAAACATAGCAATCTGAGGTAAGGGGCCCTGTACCGGAAACGAACGAGTCGAAAGTTATAAGCGAAAACCGTTCTAATACCTTCTGACAGTGGAGTGCAGGTACTGGTAGTGTTCTTGCTAAGATTGAAGAGTAGACAACTTTCAGATGTGGTAGTATGGACCAAAAGAAGAAAATATGTCTAGCGAACATGGGCTTGAAACACGTCCCTTAAGAGCTACGAGCAGTTGTTCTATAGAGGAAATATGTTTCACAGTAGCGATGATGAACAAGTGCTCATAGCTCCTCAGGTATGCATATTAGAGCCCATGTTCTTTGGTCCGTACTACCACCTCTGAAAGTTCCCGGCCCTACAATCTTAAGCCGCGCGGTCTAAGGCGTCTCGTCACGGGCCGGGCGGCTAACCCCGTCGGAGGTTCGAGTCCTCCCTCGGGCATTTGTGTGTGTGTGTTGTCCTTGGTGTAAGTTACTTTAAGTTAGATTAAGTAGTGCGTAAGCTTAGGGACCGATGAACTCAGCCGTTTGGTCCCGTAAGACCTTACCATAAATTTCCTATTTTTTTCCTACAATCTTAGAAACAACAGCACCACCATGTGTTTTCCACTGGCAGAGTTATCAGAACAGCTTTCGCTTATAACTTTCGACTCGTTCTTTTCCCTTACCGCTAACTGATACATTTATTCTTCTCCATTATCCTAGAAAGTTTGTATCATCATCACGGATTCGTCCTGTATGTATATACAGGGTGTTACAACAAAAAGGTACGGTCAAACTTTTAGGAAACATTCCTCATACACAAAGAAAGAAAATATGTTATGTGGACATGTGTCCGGAAACGCCTACTTTCCACGTTAGAGCTCATTTTATTACTTCTCTTCAAATCACATTAATCATGGAATGGAAACACACAGCAACAGAACGTACCAGCGTGACTTCAAACACTTTGTTACAGGAAATGTTCAAAATGTCCTCCGTTAGCGAGGATACATGCATCCACCCTCCGTCGCATGGAATCCCAGATGCGCTGATGCAGCCCTGGAGAATGGCGTATTGTATCACTGCCGTCCACAATACGAGCACGAAGAGTCTCTACATTTGGTACCGGGGTTGCGAAGACAAGAGCTTTCAAATGCCCCCATAAATGAAAGTCAAGAGGGTTGAGGTCAGGAGAGCGTGGAGGCCACGGAATTGGTCCGCCTCTACCAATCCATCGGTCACCGAATCTGTTGTTGAGAAGCGTACGAACACTTCGACTGAAATGTGCAGGAGCTCCATCATGCATGAACCACATGTTGTGTCGTACTTGTAAACGCACATGTTCTAGCAGCACAGGTAGAGTATCCCGTATGAAATCATGGCGGTGAATCGACGAAGTACAGTACATGCTGACGAAACTAAAATTAGCTCTAACATGGAAATTAAGCGTTTCCGGACACATGTCCACATAAAATCTTTTCTTTATGTGTGTGTGAGGAATGTTTCCTGAAAGTTTGGCCGTACCTTTTTTTAACACCCTGTATATGTGCAGTGAAGTCGGGGGCATTTCTCTTTAGCACAGCCCAGTATGTGTCATAACTACCGTAATATGAAATATGAAAAATGTCACGATAGACGCAAGAGAAGGCCTTATATTCCTAACCTTGGCAGGAAAAATGAAGCAATAAATAAATGAAAGGAAAAATAAAGCAATGAATAAATGAAAGGAGACTATTTTGAAAAATAAATAAAAGTTGTACTTTATATGTTGTCTTCATTGCTATCAGGTACTTGCTGAATCGCCCTCACAGCAAACCCAAATGTTATGATTGGTAGCGAAAGTGAAGATCCATCGTTAAGATTTCTAATTACGGAGATTTTTGATATTATATTAAATAAGTCACACCTATCTGCAACATGAACACGTTACGTTAGACTGTATGTCATGCATTTTACCAAATTCAAGAGCAGGTGGATATTTTTCCATGTGTACGTGACTTAGAAATGTAGCACTGCAGGATGTGTAAGAATGCGTTGTAATCATGTGGAACACCTTCTAGGCGGTTATCATAGGAAATAATGACTCATACGCAAACATATGATTATAGCACTTCTTTTTCTAATTTTAACCAGTATTATTTTCTGTGAGCATATGGGACATTTTCAAACACCCAACACAGTTCATCATTAATGCTATCTAGTAGTATTGGAACCATGACGAAGCATCATAACTCACATTTGTTGCTTGAGCGACCAAGGCCACCATACGCAACCTTATTCAGGATCCGCGCTGTTTCGCGTTTGAACAAGACGAAGTGATTTACTGTCGTCACATTTTATTCGAAACAATAGCATTCCTATTCTGTAGCTTAGTAAATAGGCGCGTTAATCATCTGTGTGTAAGAGTCTGTTTTATTTTTACAAAGCCGTACAGTCTACAGGGCGAAAGTCATGAGGTAGCGTGTAACTACGTTACATTCTGTCCCAGTCCCTTTAATTTCTCCTGGAACTTCAAAGAACAGATATGTGACTCCTCATGGGGTTCTTTAGTCAGCGTGAGAGTGTGGCTGAAGTGCTCAGAGGTTAAGGCTACGAGATACATGCTATGCATTTCAGACAGCCACACTTACAAAATTCCAAGAATCCACGCGCCAAAGTGAGTAACGGAACATGCTGCTTCCGTGAACTTAGCTTTCACATAATTATCAGGACTCCTACATGATAGAAGTTCAGGCTCATATACACTGAAGAGCCAAAGAAATAGTTCAAATGGCTCTAAGCACTAGGGGAGTTATCATCTGAGGTAATCAGTCCCCTAGACTTAGAAATACTTCAACCTAACTAACCCAAGGACAGCACACACATCCATGCCCGAGGCAGGATTCGAAACTGCGACCGTTGCAGGTGCGCGGTTCCGGACTGAAGCACCCTTGAACCGCTCGGCCACAGCGGCCGGCGGCTCTCCATAAGTCCGTAAGAGTACGAGGGGATGGAGATCTCTACTGAACAGGACCTTGTAAGGCATCCCAGATATGCTCAATAATGTACATGTATTGGGAGTTTGTGGCCAGTGGAAGTTCTTAATCTTATAAGAGTGTTCCTAGAGCCATTCTATAGCAATTCTGCACGTGTGAGGTGTCGCATTGTCCTGCTGGAATTGCCCAAGTCCGCGGTATGCGCAATGGACATGAATGGATGCAGTTGATCAGACAGGTTGCTTTCGTACGTGTCACCTATTGTAGTCGTATCTACACGTATCAGGGATCCCATATCACTCCAACTTCACACACCTCACATAATTACAGAGCCTCCACCAGCTTGAACAGTCCCCTGCTAACATGAAGGATCCATGGATTCATGAGGTTGTCTCCACACCCGTACACGTCCGTCCGCTCGATGCAACTTTAAACGAGACTCATACGTCCAAACAACATGTTTCCAGTCATCAACAGTCCAGTGTCGGTGTTGACCGGGCCAAGTGAGGCGTAAAGCTTTGTCTCGTGCAGTCATCAAGGGTACACGAGTATGCCTTCGGCTCCGAAAACTCATACCGAATGGTTCATACTCTGACACTAGTTGATGGCCCAGCATTGAAATCTGCAGCAATTTGCGGAAGGGTTGCACTTCTGTCACGTTGAGCAATTCTCTTCAGTCGTCGTTGGTCCCGTCCTTAAAGGATCTTATTCCGGGCGCATCGATGCCGGGGATTCGATGTTTTACCGGATTCCGGATACTGATGGTACATTCGTGAAATTGTATTACGAAAAAATACCCACTTCATCGCTGCCTCGGAGGTGCTGTGCCCCATCTCTCATGCGCCGAGTATAACACTACGCTCAAACTCACTTAAATTTCAGCGCCGTATTCTGCCAGTTTACTTATCTCTGCATTTGAGTACACATGACATGCCTCTACCAGTTTCTCTAGCACTTCAATGTAAAAGAGTATCGACAGTCTTCCTTGTCGCGTACCATCCTCAAATGGAACAGGATGGGAAATGATGTAAGACAGATGTACCCCGTCAGTCACGAAAGTTTCGAGATTGGGTTAATAAAACGTAGAAAATATTTAAGATGGTGGTTGTTATCCTTTAAGTGTTCTGTAAAGTCTCCTCACACTGGAGTACAACGCACAGAACGTTTACACAACCATAAGAAACTCTTAGACAAGTCTTTCATTGGAATACTGTTCAACTCGCGCGTCTCGTTGGCTTAAATGTCGGTTGCACCGTCAAAGCGTTGATCCCTCATGTGAATTTCTGCACTTTTCAGCTATGATGGTTGTTCTAGAAAAGCACTGTCTACGCTTTAGATTTCAGTCAAGTAGCGACAGGTGTCCACAAATTGCTGTTTTTGTTTGGTAGTCAAGGTGTGCAGCACAAACTTTTGCACACACTTTTCTCTGCTTCAAAACATTGCGGAGATTATCTTTAACTCTTGATTTAGAGACGTTGCTCCATTGCGATTTGTGGCATAACAAAGTTGACACACGGCAACCGCACGCCTACTGCTTAACACTGCCTGCTCGCAACTGACTAGTCAAATGCACGTCTGTCGTTTATTGTTCAAGCCGCGAACGTAGTTACTGTGCCGACCTCGGTTATTCCAGGAATAAAATCAGACTTGGATCTTTTGGATGGACGGTGTAGACCTTTTTGTGGTGCATCTGACCTTCACGCTATTGCAATAAGTGCTCTGGTGTTGTTAAACACTGTAGAATTACGTATGTCGCATATACAAGACCCAAATCTTTAAACACTACGATGTGTAGACTACGACGAACACTTCCACAAAATTGCGTTACTCACCTACAGTGAAGTCGATTCACCTCACTCTTAAAACACTTTCGTTGTTTCAATACAACTATGGTGGGGTATCAGACAAGCCCTGTGACTTGGGTAATAAAGCAAAAAGGCTTGCCAAATACTTCTGCGTGGCGATTTCACGCTGTAATCCGTAGTTCTTCCTCGCACTGCGAGCTAATTTGCAACTGCTTCACGTGTCTTCCACATTCAATGATATATCATGGATTGCCCAGTGTTGATCGAGTGTGAAGCCATTAAGTTAGCTGTGGAAAACTCCTGCCAAGAGTCAAAGCTAAACAATGTGTGAGATATTCAGCTAAACAAATTATAAAGTGGTCGTAAAGTAGCAAACCAAGTACGGACCGTTGAAACCAGTCTGGTGTCAGAACTGCTTAGTAAGAGGATAGCGCTTGTACTGAGGGAGATAGCGATGAAGTCGTTGTAACTTTTTGTGCGTCTTTATTTAATTTCTCTCATATGTGTCAGTAATAAAGATAATATATACTAGTTTACGACACATTAATGAGCTGTCAGTGACAAAACTGCCGTGGTTATTCGAGATTACGTTCTGAGTTTTTCTGCAGGACACATATACACTGGCTAATAACCTCATAACATGTGCGATCAGCTGTTGCTTGTGCAACAGCTCACACTGGGCGCGTTGTGACAGATATAAAATGGCTTAATGTTTTCGGTAACGAATGAGGCATTTTGTCTTATTTTTACGTTTTTATAGTGTTGGTCTTTGGCGAGCACGCCTTTCCCTTTTATCGTCTTCTCATTCAAAAGAAATGAATGTTTGCAAGATTTATGTTGCAGGATTGTCAAGTGTTATACATTCCTAACAAACTCACCTCCGGCACGAACTTAAGTTTTCAGAGCAATGCATTATTTGAATCGTTCGATACCTTCTTTTCCTTCGAAAAGATATTTTTTTCTCCTAATATTTTGTTACAGTAAAGTTATTAAGGCTGTTGCTGTCATTGTGGTGTACGATGTGGGAGGAAAAGAAAAACGCGTAGTTTCGAAAACTTTTATTTCTAGTTACCTCTGTAAACAACTGAAGTACTTGTGATTTAAAATTCTACTTTTTTTCCCAAAACATCTTTTACTTCCTTCAACCGAGATTCTCAGAATTATGCTCTGATCGCGTTCACTAAATTCTGTAAGTCATGCACTTTTCTTCTTAGGCCTTGCTCTCGATTCCTTGAGCCATAAAGAAAAATTTGGTTTTTCAGGAGCTTCTAACCTCATAGAATTTCCACAATTATATGTTGATACGGAAAAGAGCAGCAAACCTCAGCTGAAAATGATATAGGTAGGAAAATAAAGTAAGTACTTATTTCAATACTGGACCATTGTAATTAATTACAAATGTTTTTAAATTAGGTTTCATTTTCAGGACGAAAAACTGTGTAATTTTATGTGCCGACCACGGTATATATTTTTTTCTTTTCCGTTGGCTGTCCTAGTTCATTTTGTTTTTTATTTAAAATAGTAAAATGTCTCGAAAGGAAGTATTTTGCTGTAACTGCATATAATGTACGGCAGTTATACTTATAAGAAAATGAATAACGTACTCAGCTCTTCGGGGAAAATGGCCACACAAACAAGCTTCTACTGAAAGCCTTCTCGTCCCTTTCTAGTTGTGTATAACGAGATAGTAAGCAACCAGTTGCATACACGAAATTTAATTACTTTACCCTTCTTCAGAATTATTTGAGCGCGCATATAGAAAAATCCCATGGTCGTGTGGTTCATAGTGCCTATACAAAAGAAGAATGGCACTATAAAGTGACCTAAACCGGTAAAGAAATTAAATTTCCTTTATGCAACTTGTTGCTTGTTATTTCATTATCTACAGCTACAGTTGCTGACGCTGGATAAAATAAGTTTCTAGTTGCCCTTCATCCAAAATTAACAAACGGCCATAAGGCTTCACAAAAGTATAAAATGCACCAAGTTACAATTTTCATATATTATTTCTGATAGAACGATAAACAGAGTACAAAAAATGAACAGTTCACTTAAGCCTCAAAAGGTAAAACACGTTGCACAGGAAATCAGACCATTTTGCTTAAAAATGCAAGGTAACTGAAGAGAACACGTGACGGATCTCATATACGAATATACTGTCACGGAGAAGAACACATTAGCGCAGTAGCAAGGTTGCATAGTTAGAGATACGTCAAGTATCAGACAGGAACATAACCTCAGTGGCTAATTAAAAGACAAAATATTTATTCTCTCCTTCACAGGCGAAGATTTTTACACTGGGGAAACAAAAAGTTGCGAAAATAACTGACGTAAGACTTAAATTCAAAAGCAAATGACAAGTACACTGAAAAACTCATATTGGAGTCAGTTAATAACCTAGCACCTGAACGAAAAATGAAAGACAGGGATCAAGCAAGCATGAACCCGAAAACGTTCCTCATAATCGACAGAATCAAAACATGGATTTTTTTTTATTCTATGGCATGTATATAATGCGTAGAACACTGGTATGTAAGACATGGATTCGGCCATATTTGCAAACTGACATTTAATATACATCAACTTTGAAAGCATCTGAGGCAGTCTTGATGAAAGCATTCTTTTCTCGGCGTTTCACTCTTGTGTTAAGAGTAGCCTCAGTTTATGGACCCGTGTGGCTACATAAACCCCGCTGCAACGCCGTGGAGACTTAAACTTTTCCATCATGAACAAGTAACTATATCAGATTTGGGTCGCACTGGCTTTGTGGTAAGTTAAATGTTCGTATGGCATCTTTTGCCGAGAGTCCTCTTCTGTGGATTTCGACCGCCTGATGCACGTCTTCTTATTTGACGCCACTACTTCTACTTGCACGTCAATGATTATGAAATAATAATGAGCACAATACCTACAACCAGTCCCGAGCGAAGAAAAGCGGAGTTTCGCACATTTTTATTCCACTTGCAGAATAAAACTTTTTAACGACTGGATAGCTAGATGAATTATTAAGTTTCATAAAATAATAAAAAGTAAATTTTTTAGTGAAATATAAAGAATTTCCAAGTGTAACCTCAGTTAAGCTCAGGGCATTTGTACTTTTGTACATCCTTAGTGAATAAATTATTTTCGAACTCTCCCTAATAACGGTTTATAGACCATTCCAGAAATTTTCTTCTTTCACAGAAATTTGTGAGGCTGTGAAAAGTAAAACTGCAAAATAAGCCAAATATAGAAAATAGCGTGATTATGGAACTATCAAAAGTCCATTTGGTGCCCCTCCAACCAGCAGCCTAGTGAACAAAACAGATGTAAAAAGTTTTAGAATGAAATGTGTAAATATATGTGCACAAACTGTAAATAATCAGGAAAACAAAAGCCGGAGAAGTGCGAGTAGGAGATGCGCTCTGAGAGTTCTGTAAAGTTTAATTACGTATTTACGCGGGTCGGCCAATAAATAAGTTTCCCTGTTTTATTCATCAAGGGCTGGCGAGTTCGACTGGTATGTGCCCATAACGCTCGTACTGGTTTACGATGCATAGAGCATCAACTTGCCAGTATGCTGCCAACACCCTTGAAGTTACCATTACAAAGTGTGTCCCCTTGTGAGCTGCGCTCTCGCATTCGTTTTTTCGCAGAAAAACAGCTATTCGCTGTCGATATCCTTCGGGAGCAAATATCTGTCTATGGAGAAAGTTGTATGTCCATTCAAAAGGTTCTATGTTAGCGTGTACAGTTTGTGCAATGGCGTGGAGATGTGCATGACGAACATCGCGCAGGGAGGCCTACTTCTCCGACATGTGATGATGCCACTGCAGTTCTCAGTATTGCGTTGGAATATCATCGCGTTGCCAATGACAACATCCTAATTCGGCTAGTTCCTGGGGTTGCAATTGAATGCCCATCCATCACACAGATTCTACAGACCATCATCACAAGGTACCGCAAAGTCTGTGCAAGATGGATGCCACATTCGCTAGTGGTGTTCACAAGCAGTAGCGGATGTATTCGGCCAGAATGTTTCTGGAAAACAAATGGTTCAAATGGCTCTGAGCACTATGGGACTCAACATCTTAGGTCATAAGTCCCCTAGAACTTAGAATTACTTAAACCTAACTAACCTAAGGACATCACACACACCCATGCCCGAGGCAGGATTCGAACCTGCGACCGTAGCAGCCCCGCGGTTCCGGACTGCAGCGCCAGAACCGCACGGCCACCGCGGCCGGCTTCTGGAAAACAACCAGAAAGAGAAATATCAGCTCTTCGACCGGCTTTTCGCTGGGGATGAGTCCTGGGCCCATCATTTGACTCCTGAGGCAAAACCTCAGGGTATGGTATGGAAGAACCCTGGCGAAAGTGACTTAAAAAAGTATTCGGCAGGGAAAATAATGCAGCACATTTTGGGACTGTATTTGCTAGTTCACTACCTCCCGACACTCAATGAATGCAGAGGGGTACTGTAATGTCTCTAGGAATCAGCAAGTTGCCGTCAAAAGAAACGCCCTCGACTTTTGTCTCGCAGAGTTCTCTGCCTTCATGACAATGCTAGTCATCATATATGATAGCTCGAATGAATAATGTAATGGCTGGACTCAAACTCTGAATTTTGAGACTGCAGGACGTTTATACTTTTATTTTTTCTTTATTTGGGCCTCTGTCCTCTCCTACAGCCACTCGTTGCACTTGCCAGTTGACCTATCTATTGGCGAAGAACTTAGCCTGATGTGTTTTCTCTAGGAAGTCTTCCTGGGACCGAGGCAGGTTCTTCTGTCCAGTAATGGGAAACCGTCCTTATACAACGAAACAGAAAATTTCTGACTGAGTCTTCTGTAGTACATTTGTTCTGTGCTCTGTGGTAACTCTGTCCACGCATCCAATTGAGAAATACAGTAACAATTTTTTTAATTAAATGTAAGAGAATCATAGAGAAAAATGAAGGTGGCAGGCCTCTTTCTGCAAGCAACAGAAAGCAAAGCTCCGCGTTCTGGCCATAGGAGACCAATCGGGACCGACCGATCGGCCGGCCACTGTGGCCGAGTGCTTCTAGGCGCTTCAGTCCGGAACTGCGCTGTTGCTACGGTCGCAGGTTCGAATCCTGCCTCGGGAATGGATGTGTGTGATGTCCTCAGGTTACTTAGGTTTAATTAGTTCTAAGCCGGCTGGCGCTTTGACACGGCAGTGGTGATCACATGAGGACGCAACTCGAGCCACGGGGAGTCACCGGTCACACAGAAGCGGAAAGGCAGCAGCAGGGGTTCAGCTATATTGTCCCTGCAGCGAGAAGAGAAATGCGCATCTCCTTTCGCAGAAGTGGCGTAGGAATGTAAGAGCTTCAAATGTCCCCGGGCGAAGCGAGGCGCAGTCCACGTTTCATCAGGGGACCTCATTTTGTCTCCGGTTTACATTAAGATCGGTTTCTGCTTGTTGGCGGGGACATTTCTCGGAAACACTGCTGGTGGCCGGAGTCTGGGTCACCGAGAGGGCTGTGACGTTTCTTTCCAAGTTACGTAGGCGCTCTGGTCCGCGTAGTTGCCTGCGTGCAAAAAGTAATAGTGTGTTGCTTGCACCGCAGTCCCTGACGTGAAAATCCCCTATTACAAGATGCGCCTAAACCGTACACCTATGCACCAGCGACCCAAGCGTGCATGTGTGTAACTACATGATGGTTCACGTAGACCTGTTACACCGTCCACGCGGGATATACCTGGCGCACATGCGTCGTAGACGGTAATAACGCGCTAAACGCAGATAGAACTGTCTCATCTTTTGTAAAGTCGTTCGTTCTACCGCGCGAAACACAAGGGGGATTGTGTGACATACACTCCTGGAAATGGAAAAAAGAACTCATAGACACCGGTGTGTCAGACCCACCATACTTGCTCCGGACACTGCGAGAGGGCTGTACAAGCAATGATCACACGCACGGCACAGCGGACACACCAGGAACCGCGGTGTTGGCCGTCGAATGGCGCTAGCTGCGCAGCATTTGTGCACCGCCGCCGTCAGTGTCAGCCAGTTTGCCGTGGCATACGGAGCTCCATCGCAGTCTTTAACACTGGTAGCATGCCGCGACAGCGTGGACGTGAACCGTATGTGCAGTTGACGGACTTTGAGCGAGGGCGTATAGTGGGCATGCGGGAGGCCGGGTGGACGTACCGCCGAATTGCTCAACACGTGGGGCGTGAGGTCTCCACAGTACATCGATGTTGTCGCCAGTGGTCGGCGGAAGGTGCACGTGCCCGTCGACCTGGGACCGGACCGCAGCGACGCACGGATGCACGCCAAGACCGTAGGATCCTACGCAGTGCCGCAGGGGACCGCACCGTCACTTCCCAGCAAATTAGGGACACTGTTGCTCCTGGGGTATCGGCGAGGACCATTCGCAACCGTCTCCATGAAGCTGGGCTACGGTCCCGCACACCGTTAGGCCGTCTTCCGCTCACGCCCCAACATCGTGCAGCCCGCCTCCAGTGGTGTCGCGACAGGCGTGAATGGAGGGACGAATGGAGACGTGTCGTCTTCAGCGATGAGAGTCGCTTCTGCCTTGGTGCCAATGATGGTCGTATGCGTGTTTGGCGCCGTGCAGGTGAGCGCCACAATCAGGACTGCATACGACCGAGGCACACAGGGCCAACACCCGGCTTCATGGTGTGGGGAGCGATCTCCTACACTGGCCGTACACCACTGGTGATCGTCGAGGGGACACTGAATAGCGCACGGTACATCCAAACCGTCATCGAGCCCATCGTTCTACCATTCCTAGACCGGCAAGGGAACTTGCTGTTCCAACAGGACAATGCACGTCCGCATGTATCCCGTGCCACCCAACGTGCTCTAGAAGGTGTAAGTCAACTACCCTGGCCAGCAAGATCTCCGGATCTGTCCCCCATTGAGCATGTTTGGGACTGGATGAAGCGTCGTCTCACGCGGTCTGCACGTCCAGCGCGAACGCTGGTCCAACTGAGGTGCCAGGTGGAAATGGCATGGCAAGCCGTTCCACAGGACTACATCCAGCATCTCTACGATCGTCTCCATGGGAGAATAGCAGCCTGCATGCTCTGTTGCCTGTGGTTCTGTCAGTGTGATCATGTGATGTATCTGACCCCAGGAATGTGTCAATAAAGTTTCCCCTTCCTGGGACAATGAATTCACGGTGTTCTTATTTCAATTTCCAGGAGTGTATTAGAACGTCATTTGTTGAAATTATTTATGTGAGCACAAGGTTCCTGTTTAATAATAAATTGTTTTTTATCATTATTTGTTAAGTAATTGTTATTCTCTTATGTATGTTACCACTGTTTTGAATTACAGATTCAACAGTTAGTTTTAAGGTACAGCACTTTGCACATGGAGGACCCACTTGGTTTTGGAGCTGTTGCCCTGGCAGCGACAGTAAATCTTCAGATTAGGGGAGAACGACGACGAAAACGAAAAGCCAGAGTCTATTGAGTTCAACCCTGGCTCAAAAGAAGGGACAAAGGGAAGGGATTATATTTGCTGCTAATGAAAGAACTGAGGCTCGAAGATCCGCAAGAATTTCGAAACGTAGTGAGTATGGACATAGCCTGTTTCGAGAAGTTGCTGTCTATGACAGAAGTAACAAGTGTAACGCAGTCATGAGGGATGCTGTCTCACATTCTCGAAAGTAAGAATTAAATCACGTGCTTATAAGTTTTGTGATCGTACAAGCCCAGATCACGTATAAAATACCAGTAAAAGCCCTGTTATGTTGCAGGCTGGCTGTAACATTAGGTTTCCTGGCGACTTTCTACCCTATCACTGCCAGTTTCTCTTTTCTGGCATGCTGAAATAACGCAAGAGGTGCAATCAAATCAAACATTAATTTTTGTAAATAACCCATTACGATACAAATCGAAATGCATATTGCTCAGAAAGAAACGATTGCAGACGTACCTTATTATGATACAACGGGTCGTAGTACAACATTCCTCGCTATATGTCTGAATGAAGACGCTTAACGCCTCTTTGCACCATTTCATTTCTAGAATACGAAGCAATCAATAGAAAAAATGCTTTCACAAACAGCTAGTATAAAAGATTCAACTGACAAAAAAAAATTTTGTGCATTTATGAAACCTACTTACTGAGAAAAAAATGCGGAGAAATCCTCAACACGAAAATCAAAATGGTTCAAATGGCTCTGAGCACTATGCGATTTAACTTCTAAGGTCACCAGTCGCCTAGAACTTAGAACCAATTAAACCTAACTAACCTAAGGACATCACACACATCCATGCCCGAGGCAGGATTCGAACCTGCGACCGTAGCGGTCGCTCGGCTCCAGACTGTAGCGCCTAGAACCGCACGGCCACTCCGGCAGGTAACACGAAAATCCCTAATTAGCCACAAGCCACCTAACAATAACCAAATAACAGACAGAAAGCACTGCGGTACCCCCTTCTGCGCATGCACTAGTTATCGCTGCCTAGTGCGCATGCGCTGACTGACGGCAGTTTAGGCCTGCTCTCTATTCTGGCGCGCTGATAATGTGTCTGCTAATTTTCGCAGTTTCACCCTTGGTACCACTAGACGGCTGTCGCACTAGACCAGTACCTTTCGCGGCGGATCGTTCTGTAACACCTGCTTAAGAAACCGTCAGAGCGGACGCCTATCGATGTACCGCAATATATTGATTATTCCTTGCTACTGTAATTTTATCTTGAAGCTGTGAGAAAGGACGACAGGCGCTCCAGGGCGCGGAAGCAGTGACGATGCTGAGGGCTGGCGGAACTAGGAGAGATATTGTTACATGAAGTAAACCGTAAGGGGAGAGCTTTGCTAAAATGCAGACGCCCCCAGACGTGGTCCCAGAGCGCTAGTTACTCTTCAAGGAATTAGCACGTAACTTCATATGTCGTCTAGACTCTGTGATAGGTTGCCACCGTAGAACTTTGTAACCAAGAGGCACGTACTAGAGTATAAAGCCAGCTTGATACCAGCCCTGAGAACAGCAACGACAGTAGGCTCACAAGGATTAGAAAGAGAGTGAAAACGCCAAAAACTGTTGACCTAGCAGTCCCTACTCCGGGGAGAACGAGCGGCGGGGCTAAATGACGTATCACAATAATGTTGCAAGCCTTATTTGGCAGAGCAGTTACGTTTAGCTTTCAGCTGTACAATGTTGATACAAAATACGGACTTAGTGCAACTGCCTTAGGAGCAGTAGAGGGGACCTAACTAAACCGTGACTGGCAGGCGCCTGCAAGAGACCTGCGGGATTGGCTGGGTGGCTTTAAGCGGGAAAAACAGTGCCCCCAGGTGACTCTTTAAAATCCCTAGATATCGCATTTTGGCGGATATCTCAGTTAGACGATCTGGGTGCCGAATCCGCGTCCGTCGACTCCAGCCTCGGTCCAGCTCCGCGTAAGTCTGCTCTCTCAGTTGGAGTGCCTCAGTGAACAGTGTCACATTCAGTATGTTTTGTTTTGCAACGAAGCTGTTGCCTTAAGATGCTGCTAGTGTTTGCTACTGTGGTTAGCATCTACTCCCGGGATTTCTGCACTGGCTTCTGTTGTAACAGTGTTATTCATGCTTTTTCTAACCCTAGAACTAGCCTCCAGTGTATTAATTAGTCCTGTCTGGAATAAACAACTATTTCAAAACCCTGTTTGTCCAAGAGTCTCTACAACGAGTTCCCTACCAAGTCTCACCACCTGCATTTCTAGTAAATGCCTGTACCAGTGTTGGCTCAGATAGAAGGAAACAATCAAATGATTTTACTGTGAGTTGTCCTTTTGCCTTCTGCTCTGCACCGCTCGGGAGCGCAGACTGACCAGTAACCCCTTTTCTCCCTCTCCCACCTATGTCGGACACGACAGTATTACGATTGGAGGGACAGTTTTTTCTCGTCTTATATAGAGATGCTGTACAGGACACGAAGCGATGTGCAATTGGTGCACGAGTGTTTTACGAGCTTCTGATTGGCAGTTTTAGTTTGTTGGCAAAAACCACGTGGAGCTTTCTGCGACATGAGAGAGATTGTGTGGAAGAAGGAAATTTGGTCGTGGTCCGCGCAGGAGTGCGGACGGCAGGATATTCGTTCGGGATCTACGGAAGATCATGGACAAGATTCGGTCTCGCTCTGAGGAACAGTGTGGACCAAAGATCCACCGTCTGACGCGACGGGACTATGCATCACATCTCGAGTTTTCTACATGTACGGTGAAGACTGAGCAGCACCTGCAGCAAGAATATTGAGAGCAAATTCTCTCACTTTATTGTTCGTCCATGGCAGCAGAAGCTATTGCCCGATACAAGCGCGTTTAGTAGTTTCAGTTTACAATCACTGTCAGTTTTGTATGGATCATGGTCAGATAGTGATATCCCTTTAAGTCTTCGTTAAAGTGGAGACATCACCCTTGGTTCAAAATGGTTCAAATGGCTCTAAGCACTATGGAACTGAACATCTGAGGTCATCAGTCCCTTAGACTTAGAACTACTTAAACCCAACTAACCTAAGGACATCACATACATCAATGCCCGAGGCAGGATTCGAACCTGCGACCATAGCAGCAGCGCGGTTCCGGACTGAAGTGCTTAGAACCGCTCGGTCACAATGGCCGGCACCCTTGGTTCAACTTTGCCGTCTGCCAAACAGATCATTCTACTTTATGAATATTAGATAGTGTATAATGAAGATGATATGTTGACACACTTCCCACTTTTGACTTGTACTTTTTTTTATAAATAAATCTGTCGTGATATTTACTTCTTTCTTTCATTCAAATTTATAAGATATCTTGATCACTTTTAATAATTTTATTTACTTACATGGGAGATAATAGTTGTAGTCTTGTAGTCTTGTAGTGAGAAATTCAATGTGTCTTCTTCAGTGACACTATACAGGGCCACCATTTACAGTCATTTGGGCTCATATCCTCTGCGCATAATTTTTATAGTATTGCCACTGAAGTGATGCCTCTATGTCTTGGAGTTATTGAGAGGTAGACGTTGATTAGAGGCACGCACATGCCTGATCACCACAGAGACGCTTTGTAATACGAGTCCTCAACTCTATCATAAGCATTCTGAATTCCAAAAATTTCAAGGGTAATGAGGTATCAGTTTACGGTGTCAGTGCTGTAATGTCCGTGAGGAGAGGTCGTTCATCATTGGGCGCCCTCGTACAACGCTGTACTCGTGTTCTCCCAATAGAAAGGGACTGATGGTCCTGAGTCCCCCGTTCAGTGTCCTGCTTAATAATTTAAAGTCCTCTTTTTAACAAGAGACACGTCTGTAATGTTGTAGTTGCGCTGTTGTGCCTCTCAGTACAGTGGCTCATGTGCCACATAAAGTTCACCAAACATTTGTAGCATATGCGGATCCAACAAATGCCAGAATTGTTTGTACAAATGCGGGAAGATACCATCCACTCCATTTGCTCTGTTCGATCGCGCCTTCCGTAAAGCAAATGATAGCTCGTCTACACCGAATGGCCAAATGAATCGTTCAGACGTTGCTTTTATCCCTTGTAGCTGAACTCGGGTAAGACTGAGCCATGCCGACACATGAGCGGCAGAAGCTTGGGTGCTTGTTCATAAATTAGGTCTTTTATATCCCTATGTGAGGCGAAGATTCGTCCCTGAATGTCCTTCAGCCCTGAAGTCGGTGGTAGACGATTTTGGTATGACTGAAAGCGGTTGCTGCGTCTCTTAATGTAAGCACATAGTCCTCTGTGACCTCAGTAGTTGAGTTAAAGTTTGATGAAGGGGAAATTCCGTTGAACATTTTCCGGCCGTGGTGCCAGGAATAGTTATACGGATGTGGAACGTCTCCACTTCACCTTTCGCCATGTATACTGCTGTAGCAATCTAGTAATATGTGTTTTAGTACAGTCTAACGAACAGTCCATCCCAGTTCTGAATCTAGGACTCAACATGTACATTTGTTGCAGACGGTTAACACTGCGGATTGCAGTTCATCGTCCCGAAGGTATCTAGTATTGAGCTGCCATAAGATTCTGATTTTGTAATCTGGCTATCGCTTCTGCCTCCACAAAAAAAAGGGGGGAGTGTAGTGATCGGAAAAACTAAGTGATCTAATTTCACACTCTCTGCGTTTGTTCAGTAATTGTCCACCTGCGTATATTAGGTCAATATGACTCGCAGCATTTGTTGCTACGTAAGTGTAAGCTGACTGAGTTGTGTTCTTTGTACCCCACACGTCAATTAATTGCAAATTGTTGATGATCCTGTGTAGTTCACGTCTATATTTAAAGTACGGCAGCAGGTCCTGTTGCTCTACCACGCGATGGAAGTCTCCCACAATGAACATATGCGCTCAAATATTGATAAGGACTTTGGCAAATTGTACTTTAATAAAATCTCTTGTGTCGGTCTTCGCACTGGAACCTAGTGGAGCGTAGATATTTACGAAGTAGGTGAGGACTACTATACATGCTGTACCCTGCCAAACGGAAGCAATGCGGTGAGTGCGCAAGATACGTCTTGTCTAAAAAGGATAGCTTTGCCTGTTTTGGGACAGTATTTAGAACAGTGTCGAAACCTACATCTTTTGTAAGGTTGGCGGAGCAAACCTACTATAGAAAAGAGATATTAGTGTCTGTGTCTAGCAAATGATTCCAAGATTTAATTACCTTGGTGGAGGAGGTTATTCTATTCATAATCAGTGTCGCTAAGCTATAAGTTTGAATGTACATCAGCAATAAAAATTAAAGCCTATCCTCAAACCAAAGTATGTTTGGATCATATTGCTGTTCCGGTGTGGAGTTTGAGTCAGATAATTGCGGCATTAAATATTTTCAGAAATAACTGCAACCAGTCGCCTTTTGTGATAGGATTTATAACACCATGTTCGGTTTCAAGTCACTTAGTGACCATCAGATGGTTTTGATGACTGTTCGCAGCATTTTGGGTGTTGTTTGTAGAGCCCGCCGCGGTGGCCGTGCGGTTCTGGCGCTGCAGTCCGGAACCGCGAGGCTGCTACGGTCGCAGGTTCGAATCCTGCCTCGGGCATGGATGTGTGTGATGTCCTTAGGTTAGTTAGGTTTAAGTAGTTCTAAGTTCTAGGGGACTTATGACCTAAGATGTTGAGTCCTATAGTGCTCAGAGCCATTTTTTTGTTGTTTGTAGCCACAAAGAATCGTTAGAAGTGTCTACCACCTGAAGATGAGTTTCTAGGTTACTTGAAACCGTTCATGATGTAATAAGAATTGAACCATTACTCAAGGCGAATGGTTACCGTTATACTGCTTTGGGACAGTATTTAGAACAGTGTCGAAACCTACATCTTTTGTAAGGTTGGCGGAGCAAACCTACTATAGAAAAGAGATATTAGTGTCTGTGTCTAGCAAATGATTCCAAGATTTAATTACCTTGGTGGAGGAGGTTATTCTATTCATATTCAGTCAGGTGGCTTGCGGAGTATGGATGTAGATGTAGGTATCTGAAATTCTTTATTCATCATACTTTTCTATGATCCACGCTCACAATAGGTAAATATTTCATCTGCTGCGAAGCCATCTTCCAACTTATCATGAATCAGTACTGAGACTGTTAGACACCGGTTGTGCAGCGTGTGCTACATGAGGGAGGGTCAAAGAGTTTCCGTTTGAGGGCACTGGTGCAACGTATATGCAACGTAGCGAGAATCCGATGCGGGTATATAAGGATTGACTTGTAGGCAAGGGATTAGTGTGGGATTCGTGTCATTCAGACGTGTGAATACGGAAACGTGAGCTGTGGCGACGTCATTACCAAATGCATCCCAATAGGACCAACGCACAATTGTTCTTTTCTTTGCTGTGGAAGGATCAGCATCGGTATACGTCCATCGGAGAATGAATACTGTGTAAGGGGCAGCATATCGGTCGAAAACAACCGTTCTCAAATGGTGTGCCTAGTGGTGCTGCTGCTTCCTGATACCGCACGTCCCCATTATGTGTATCGGTGCCCTACCTTCAAAATTGCAGTGACGTTATGTTTCAACAAGATAACGCAAAACGGCACAATGCCCATGCTGCCCTGACCTTTATAGATACTGAGGGTGTTTGACTGATGACCTGGCTGACACGTTCTCCAGGTTTCTCACACTAGAAACGCTCGTTGTTACGTTGCAGAAAGACTCGCACGCCATCGATAGCCAGCCACTACTGTTAATGAACGCTGACATAGACCTGAAGCAGCATGTAATGACCTACCTGTATGCGTAATCCAAACTCAGTTCAACTCAATGTGTAGCCAATTTTGAGCCATTGCTGTTGCCAGAGGTTTTATCTCTATATATCAAATTTTGCACACCTGTACCCCTAAATCACCTCCAACGCTAATTGTGTACTGTTTCTACCATACGATATCCACAGAATAACAATAATTTCAGTACTGCATTTCCTGCCTGGTGTTGCAGTTTTGAGGTTCAGCAATGTATTCTGTTAGCGGCGGAGCAGCCGCGGTTGGCGCAGCGCGTGGGCGGGACTCTGCAGGTAGGGAGCGGGCATAGGCACTCGGCAGAGGCAGCCATCCTCCCTGAGGACCCTTTGTCTGCCTTTAGTCGATCACCGGACCCTCTGTGGCCGCACAATGCCCTCTTGACAGCTTCTGCCAAGCAAATGGCTTCTTGCCCCTTCGTTTAAATCCGGTTCTGCGGGTCCCTATTGTCGCGGAATTGGTGGCGACGTCCGACCGGCAGCGCAGCTGGGTGGTCGCCGCTCTGTGGTCTGTCATCGCCCCGGCTCCACAGGTGTCCCTCCCTCAACGTGCGACGCAACCCTTTTCTCGTCAATGTCAGAAGTCGATTATTTGCATTGAAACTACGGATTTGCTCTATAGTCTTTCAAAAACTCGTATTTGACCATTAGCAAGCTTTAGACCGGTAGCTGCTCGTATAGCTTAATGCTCAGCGCACTAGCTTGCGAGAGGTGAGCCTGACTAAAATCGAATCCACACGGCATGTTAGCCGTTGAACACGGGCAGTAGACGCGCCGTGTAGTATAGATACATCTGCGCGACCGAATTCCTTTATACGCAGAAATAATGTAGCAGTAAACGGACGCTCAACAAGCGATTAGGCGTGACGATTTGAATGACATAGTTCCCATTGTTTTGGATGCGAGCTTTGGACTGGCGGTGGTCTAGTTGAAAATACGTATTTCCGTTGATTTTTATGTTTTAACTTATAAATTATTCTATATTCCTAGTTACCAAATGGAATATAGACTTAATTTTACGCAACAAAGTGAGTACTTGTTACTACATCTCCGTTGTAAAATGTTGCACCCAGCTATGTATGGGAAAAAAATGCTTCTGTATCACGTGATGCGTGGTTGAGTCACTACGTTTTGCGTTATTATTAGGGTTCAGTTATATATATATATATATATATATATATATATATGTACAGGGTGAGTCACCAACGTTACCGCTGGTCATATTTCGTAAACCACATCAAATACTGACGAATCGATTCCACAGACTGAACGTGAGGAGAGGGGCTAGTGTAATTGGTTAATACAAACCATAAAAAAATGCACGGAAGTATGTTTTTAACACAAACCTACGTTTTTTTTAAATGGAACCCAGTTAGATTTGTTAGCACATCTGAACATATAAACAAATACGTAATCAGTGCCGTTTGTTGCATTGTAAAATGTTAATTACATCCGGAGTTATTGTAACCTAAAGTTGACGCTTGAGTATCACTCCTCCGCTGTTCGATCGTGTGTATCGGAGAGCACCGAATTACGTAGGGATGCAAAGGGAACGGTGTTGGACCTTAGGTACAGAAGAGACTGGAACAGCACATTACGTCCACATGCTAACACCTTTTTATTGGCCTTTTTCACTGACGCACATGCACATTACCATGAGGGGTGAGGTAAACGTACACACATGGTTTCCGTTTTCAATTACGGAGTTGAATAGAGTGTGTCCCGACATGTCAGGCCAATAGATGTTCAATGTGGTGGCCATCATTTGCTGCACACAATTGTAATCTCTGGCGTAATGAATGTCGTACACGCCGCAGTACATCTGGTGTAATGTCGCCGCAGGCTGCCACAATACGTTGTTTCATATCCTCTGGGGCTGTAGGCACATCACGGTACACATTCTCCTTTAACGTACCCCACAGAAAGAAGTCCAGAGGTGTAAGATCAGGAGAACAGGCTGGCCAATTTATGCGTCCTCCACGTCCTATGAAACGCCCGTCGAACATCCTGTCAAGGGTCAGCCTAGTGTTAATTGCGGAATGTGCAGGTGCACCATCACGCTGATACCACATACGTCAACGCGTTTCCAGTGGGACACACTCTATTCCACTTCGTAATTGAAAACGGAAACCACGTGTGTACGTTTACCTCACCCCTCATGGTAATGTACATGTGCGTCAGTGAAAAAGACCAATAAAAAGGTGTTAGCATGTGGACGTAATGTTCTGTTCCAGTCTCTTCTGTACCTAAGGTCCATCACCGTTCTCTTTGGATCCCTACGTAATTCGGTGCTCTCCGATACACACGATCGAACAGCGGAGGAGTGGTACTGAAGCGTCAACGTTAGGCTACAATATCTCCGGATGTAATTAACATTTTACAATGCAACAAACGGCACTGATTACGTATTTGTTTATATGTTCAGATGTGCTAACAAAACTAACGGGGTTCCATTTAAAAAAACGTAGGTTTGTGTTAAAAAAGATACTTCCGTGCATTTTTTTATGATTTGTATTAACCAGTTACACTAGCCCCTCTCCTCACGTTCGGTCTGTGGAATTGATTCGTCAGTATTTGATGTGGTTTGCGAAATATATCCAGCGGTAACGTTAGGTGACTCACCCTATATATATATATATATATATATATTTATTTATTTATTTATTTATTCGTCTCCGTGGTGGTCTAGCGGGCAGAGAACTGCACGCTGGCCCTTGAGGTCCCAGGTTCAATAACCGATAGGAGTGGGGAATTTTCCTCATTCCAGTCCCTCCAGGATGCTCCGTGTCCATTTTGCTTGCGAAGACATTAATACCGCGAATTTTTTCCTTGTGATAAAAAGTGTCCAGGGCCATGGGCCAACCAACATCCCCTCTCCCTCCTCCAAATGCCACGGCGAAGATAGGCTGCACTCTAACTACAGCCCTGTCACGGGCTGAGCGGCATAGACTTTACCTTCGTTTCGGGTTATTATGATTTTCCACGAACAGTTGTAACTATAACGTTTATATTTCGTTCAATATCAATCGATATTCTAGAAAAAGAAGAAAACTAACATAAATATGACCGGAATCGCCAATGCGTGTTTACATATAATTTCATTCAAAACACGTCCCCAGAAAATGGCGAAATAAATGAAGGAAGAAACTGAAGCTTCGGTTGGCTGAATTATATTTTATAATACCATGTGGCACGCTTCATTGGTTCATGTTATCATAGGCAACGTAGTGAGGGCTCGTTTCCAGTGGTCCTACATACGACGTGCCTCGGTGTTGAAGGGTTACCGACCTTAAATCTATTACATCAGTCAACCTGTTTAGTTTTTAGGGTGTTGTCCTACTCGTTCAGGTAAAGTCAGGGCTGATCGCCAATTTCATCCATGGAAAATACGATTCACAAACATTTAAAGTACACAGCACTCAAAACAAAATTTACACGTATCGCAAACAGATGTGGCACGCGATGACTCTTTCGTAGGTCGACAGACGACTGTCACGAAAGAAAAGTCATCCGGCCACTAGGTTAAAACAAAACTGCGTAGTCATGAAAATAGCAGACCATGCACGAAGATCTAAACGCTACGAAAACAGGAGATGGTAACTTCGCCCAATTCCGAGCCAGTGTATACTCATCCTCGGATGGTGAGTATGAACTGACACTTTTGTACCTCGTGCAGCAAGTCACTGCCATCATGACGACGTCATGTCATACAAATCACATATGCAATATTTGTCGCCCAGAATTAGTTAAAGTTTTTACAACCACCAGTGCTGGTCACATCGGCTGAGAGTTCTTGCCATATTGTCACCTATTTCGGGAACACCGGAACATAAACTACTTGTTTCCATCAAACGTTTTCCATAAATCTCCTTGAAAAAATCTTCAGACATATTTATGTTTATTTGTGCTTCAGAGGTACGGTATTAGAAATGTAGAGGAGAAGAATGTTGACAGCGACTGAATATAAATTACAGACAGTGTTATTGTTTCTGGAATGGAAAGCAGGAAAAAGTGCTCCAGCGACAGACAACAAAGCAAATAATTTAAGAACAACGAAATACACTTTTGCCTATAATAAGCAATACAAATCCTTGGCTCTGAGTGCTTAGGTTAAAAACAATTTTTGGGTTATTAAAATCGAAATAAGTAATAGATATTTGTAATTTTCATTCAGTAATAACTATACGTTCCTTCATTTCATAAAAAAAGTTGCACATCAGATCTTCATTTTGATAAAGTTAAAAAAGAAAATCACTATCCAACTAACAATACAACAGATTTCCCAGAGAAAATACTTCTCTGTACAGCAACTGAAGTATACTAGAACATACACTGAAACATCGCGTTCTTTGAAATTCTTCAAATGGGTGCCAGCAGCAATTTGCCTTTGTCCGTCTGGTTCTGGAAATATTCGCTAGCAGCGGCCTAGTTGCTAACTGACCACCATTGTTTTCGTCACACGACAACGTTCTCTGTTTCCCTGAGGTGGAGAGAGCTCGCTGCACAATATGCTCTTCAGTTAACTGCATCTGCTGGCCAGCTCTAACAAGCAGCGCAAAGGGGCATCATCGTAATGAAAAGAAACAATACGGCTACTTTGAAGGCATTGAGGGAGTGGTGTAAGAAATGCGTACAGTATTGCTTAAAAATTATGGTCCCCCGTCATTCATGGGCGTTAGTTTTCCAACTATTTTATTGCCGTTGGTTTTGCCATCTCAGCTGCAAATTTCTTTTACAGTACATTTATTTTACAGTATAGATGTGCGATTGAGACTGCTAAATTAACGTGCGGGCTTTCATATTAAAATGATGAAGTGGTGTGGTGGCCCTCAACTACGTACCCACAGACTCAGAGTTGAAAATTAAAAATTTTGGCTAGTTTCGTTGTCTAGGGGCTGGGATACGTAGTTGCCGCATTTCAAGCCAAATACTGCTGAGACTACAGTATACCGATATACACATGAATCGAAGGGTCGAAGGTTCCTATCACTCAGCAATTGCGAATTTTGAACGTAACATAGACATTTATAAATGAAAGACTGCAATTAAATAAATTCTGCAGGTACTATTTTAACGACTTTAAATGATGAGTACGATAACAGAAGTACCTTTAAGATTGCTCTTTATTACTGTAAAATATTTATTGGTGTCGATGGTCCAGCAATTAATAAAATATAAGTCGAATAACAGTGAAACAATAGAGTCCTACTTCACGTAATTAGTTATGAACAACATAGCTCGCGAGATATTCACTTCAAAAAGCATACTACGTCTTCAATGCAGAAACCACGCAAATCTCACAAATGCACAAGTCGGCACTACGAAATATTTCTATCTCCTGCGACCACGCGCAAACTGCTCCAATCTCCAAGTCTTTCCCGCGACCGTACGTCGCGCCTTCACGTCCAGCACTCTCTCGTGTCCTCTCCCGTACTGTCCAGAGCTCCCCACTTCCATACAGTCTCTCCATGTGTCCTTTTTGGAACGATTACTGTGATTGGCTAGAGCGCTCCCGCCCTGTCTCCAAGCCAATGCACAATCATAAACACAATGAAACACATTAGAAATACTGGATTTACATTTAAATAACTTGAAATTAAATAAATAAGGCTGGACCATAAACACGCTCTAACACACATTATTAATACATATACAAACTAAATAAACTTATATCAAAGGAATACAACAGAAGTTAGCCAGTAGCCTACTGTCTCTGTGCTTTCTAAAACACAGTAAATAATGGATCAATTTCTTCATGAATAGTATATATCGGATATAAACAAAGACATAGATGAATAAATATATTTATAAGCATGCTGCCACCGTTTTTTCATGTAACTGTGGAGTACCCATTGCCTGACGCGATCAATAGTAATCGGCCACTTTGACCTCCAATAACTCATGTACTATTCAAGTTACATGCCTGTTATTTATATGAATTTAGGCTTACACTAATGGCTTTCTAAAAACATGTCGATCCGTAAAAGCGGATGAACCGTTTATATTTTGGAAATTCGTTGCTGGGTGTTATTTGTATAATTTATCATCAGGCACTAAACTTTAAACTAATAAAGATATTGAAAATCTGATTGCACCATCAGAATCGTCGTGCAAATAATGGTAATGTACATGTTTCTTTTTGAGGTATCATGATTCATATGGCTACTATTAATTTCTATACAAACTATGAAATGTGTGCCATTAAGGTTTCACAAAGTCCGTCATCTTTGGCACTGACAGCACGTCTCCTTCGTCGACACAGCGTCACCATGGAATTGCCAGCCACACGGTCAGCTGGACCATGTGGTCTGGCCGTTTTGTGGCATCACACGGTTGCTAACGAGCCGCGGCTTGACGACCGACCCGAGCAGTGGCTGCCAACTCTGAACTTAAAATATTTCCAGGGCGCCGTAACTAACCCATTGCCTCACAGACGGTAGGGCCTAATAAAAATGTTAAGTATCACTGCAGTTGCTGAATACTCCCATTACGGATACATTGGTCATATTGGCCATACTGAATTCAGTTATTACTATTTCCTTGTGAGATGCCGGCCGCGGTGGTCTAGCGGTTCTGGCGCTGCAGTCCGGAACCGCGGGACTCCTACGGTCGCAGGTTCGAATCCTGCCTCGGGCATGGGTGTGTGTGATGTCCTTAGGTTAGTTAGGTTTAAGTAGTTCTAAGTTCTAGGGGACTTATGACCTAAGATGTTGAGTCCCATAGTGCTCAGAGCCATTTGAACCATTTTGAACCTTGTGAGAAACATAGTTATTGAGATATTTTGATGTAATTGTTCACCCCACATACCCTGTAAGCCATTGTACAGTTGTAGTGGACGGATTAATGCCGTCCTCTTTGTGAATAAGCTAAAGATGGAGTCATTTGACTCTGAAATTGTTAGCTCTACATCAATAACGTGCAGCTGAGCCGGAAAAGAAGAAGGGAGAGACAAAATAAAAAATATTTATTTTTTCCCCCTATGAGTTCTACATGAACATACAACTTTACGGTTTCCCATCAATTTGGCAACTACAAGATTCCCACTCGAGTTCTATGAGTAGCTCTTTTACTAGCCACTGCTAGTTTAGACGAGCCCATTCATTAAAGTATCTGTGTGAGGTGTGGTACACATAACCTCATGCTTAATTGGGCCATACGTAGTCATCTCACTGAATGAGGCATAATGTGTAGTGTGACATTGCTTCTCTTAAGTTTGCACGATCTTATGAGGAGCTTCCCTTCCCTGAAGGTCACCTGGGAGACTTATACCATCTCAGTCGCATGCTAAACAGCTCAACCACCACCTCAAAGCTGTTATTAAAAATGTCGGTTTTTCGCTGTGGCGTGATCTCTTAACGAAATTCACCTACAGTAGTGAAAATATTTTGTTGACTACCACTTACGTGGGGAGAAACGATCATCGTAATAAAATACGAGAAATCAGATTTCCCGTGGGAAGGCTTCCATTTTCCCCATGTGCTACTCGAGAGTGGAGCGGTCGATAAATAGTCTTATGCCCAGTTTCACTAAGCTTCTTCTAAATATGCTAGACAAACGTCAAATTCGACGGCTCGTTTATTTCCGACGTACGGTCAAAACCAACAGCATTTCATAAACACTAGTCAGAATGAATTAACGATGCTTTTGTTCTGACAAACTCTCTGTTCAAAACAGAATTTTCCAATAGGTCACGAAAGTCTCGTATCGTGCACTAAATCAACATTATCGAATTTTATCGTTTGTTTGCAGTGGTGAAGGTCGTTACGTACGAGTATGTAGCGGAAACATAGTCAAGTTATTCCATCTCTTCCAGTTGCAATACACTGATGAACCAATACATTACGACCACATGTTTAACAGCTGGTTTGTCCGTCTTTGGAATCACATACATCACCGACTCTGTGTATCAGGGATCCGACAGTTTGTTCATAGGTTTGTGGAAGTGTGTGGCGTTAGATTTCTACGCACAGGTCACGTAATTCGCGTAAACTCGCGGGCCACTAATTTGCGTACGTGGTGACGACGCCCGATAGCGACTCAGATGGGTTCCATAAGATTTACATCAGGTGAATTTGGCTGCCAAGACATCAAATTGAGTTCACTATGATGCTTCTCAAACCACTGTAGCACGGTTCTGGCTCCGAGGCACGGACGTTTATACAGCTGAAATATGAAATCGTCGACGGGAAAGACATCAAGCATGAAGAGACGCATTTGGTTCGCAGCTGTTACTATGTCTTCAATTTCTACCACATGTCTCATACACGGACAGGAGAATGTCTACCGCAGCGTAATACTGCTCCCACCAGCCTGCGTCCGTGGCGCGCTGCACGTTTCGAACCGCCGTCCACATCGATGACGGCGTTTGTGGAGACAACCATCGACCTACTGTAGCAAAACCGTGATTCAGCCAGCGAGCAGACACGTTTCCATTGATCAAACGGGTGAATCCCAGTGGTCCTACGCCCACTGCAATAATAACTGACAATGTCGTTGGATCAACATGGGAACACTTACGGACTGTCTGTTGCGGAGCTCCACGTTCAACAATGTACGATGAATGGAATGCTGCGAAACTCTTGTGTGTGCACCAGCATTGTGCTCTTTCGGTAGAGATGCCAAGGATCACCATCTATCCTACTTTACAGAGCACACAACCTTCCGAACCCCAAGTTCTGTGAAGAGTCGTGGAGGTCCAACCATTTAGCACCTAGTGGTAGTTTCACTGTCCTTCTACCACTTTCCGTAGATGCTCACGACAGCAGCACGTGAACATTCGACCAGCTTCGATGTTTTCGAAATACTCGTTCCAGACTTTGCGTAGTAATAACCTGCCCTTTTGTCAAAGTCGTTTTCATCATTTGCAGCCCATATCTTCGCTAGGGTGATCCAACGTTCGTGTCTGCTCCGTTTACATACTTTTGTCTTTTGTTACCACGTCACCTCTCCGCAACGCCATCAGGTGGCGTCCAACATGTACAATAACAACGCAAAGAAAATGGAAATTACTAGTGAAACAGAGAAAAGGGGATAAAAATTTTTTGAAGATACGAAAAGTTTGTTTGTGGGTCTCATTTTCAAAATAAAAGAAGTAAATGAAAACAAGAAAACAGGCGGCCCCACAATGCGTGAAAAAGGCAAATCATGGAAAGAGCTTGCAAACGGTTTCGAGCCAAATGAGTTTGTAAAGAAAAGAACGGTGAAGTAACTGAAAATGACTTACGACAATTTCAAACGAAGGGCAAAACTAAAAAGGAGCCAAGGAAATGTGAACATGTTTAAGGAGGGAGGTGGCATTGCTACAACTCTGTCACTGGACGAAACATTTTCGCAGTTTTCGTAATTGTTGCAGATAATCATTGCTCAGGTAGATCCATTTCCCAACAGCGTTGATTGTGTTACTGCCTATGCTGTACTTGCGTCTGACAGTTATCAGAAACCATAGAATATGGTTTTCAACATTCGGGATAGCGTGATGTTGGTTTTGGAGGCACCTGTCCTAGATATACAGACAGATAGAGATATCAGTTTATCCAGAACAGGAAGCGCGGCCGACCACCATTAATAATATATCTGAACACCCATCGTCAGCTTGTCAGCATCTACAAATGAGAGGCCGTGGACAGCAGGAAATAGGCAGTCCTTAAAAAAAAAAAAAGAAAAAAATCCCATGAGAAAATTTCGAAACTATCGGAGGCGAAAAAATGTAACCAAGAACTAGATTTGCTTCTTAAAAACCACAAAGAAGAATATGAGCTGCTACAGATGAAAATCATACAAATACAAAGTGAATTTCTGTATTCCAAGGCTAATATAAAATAAAGTAAAATAAAATAAAGTAAAATAATATTATTTTTCTTAAAATAAAGACTCAATTGAATTATTTTCCTTATCATTCTACAGATCAATAATATTGTTGTGCTATATCTGTTGTTCACAATTACCAATAAGGGACACTCTAACGCTGCTACGTTTCTTCTCAAGTGTGCCTAAACAAATAAAATAAAGTATTTTCTCACAAGACAGCTCCTTTTATGGAGCTCAAGCCATAGATTTCCCAACATAAAGTTTATAGGTAGGGGAACCCGGGGTAGAACGGGGTAACGGGGCAGAATGAAGACCTACGTATTTTGGTGTTAAGGATATGCTGCCAACGATCGGCGGTAAGTTGAACTAGTTCAGACAGTTATTGCTCACCCTTGGCAGCCATGTTTGTTTAGTTTTCGTAAGCGTTGGCTCGTGAAGTTTTCGTCATGCTAATTTTTGCTCCTGCCTTGTAACTTCTGGCGAATTGGAAGCAAGAAAAGGTATACCTACTTATTTACAACACGACTATTGTTAGTAGATGCTTAAAATACGTTTAATAATCTTTAGTTTCATGCGGTTAAATGTTTGTTTTCGTGTCTTTTATTAGTGGCCTTACCTTCATAACCTAAACCGTGTACCTGGGGCAGAATGGGGAAGTACCCCATTCTGCCCTGCTACATTTTTAACAAATAGATCGCTTTTATTAGGCTCCTAATCTATTTTGCTTTCGATTTCAGATGGTTCAAATAGCTCTGAGCACTATGGGACTTAACTTCTGAGGTCATCAGTCCCCTAGAACTTAGAACTACTTAAACCGAACTAACCTAAGGACATCACACACATCCATGCCCGAGGCAGGATTCGAACCTGCGACCGCAGTGGTCAAGCAGTTCCAGACTGAAGCGCCTAGAAGCGCACGGCCACACCGGCCGGCGATTTCAGATGGGTTTAGTATATGAGAGAGCAAAAATTGTCAGTCATGGTCTACTGAGGCCATGAACAATACTATGGGCGCAGTTAATTCTGGCCATTGTAGGTATTTGAAGGCTTGAAACCAATTTGACTCTTCCCAGACTACTCTGGAAAGATACGTTAAAAAAATGGAATAACCTGACTACAAAATTGATAAAATGGCTGGAAAGTTTAAAAAACGTATTTACAGAAGAACAGGAACTTGCGCTCGTTAAGTACTTAGAAAGTATGGAGGCTGGGTTATGTCGCTTAACAGTGAAAGGCTTGACTAACCTAGCTTATCACTTGGCTGTAAGAAATGGCATTGTTCATAGATTTAAAAATGAAATTGCAGGCAAAGATTGGGCCAACGGAATCCTTAAAAGACATCCTACTTTATCTGTTCGTAAACCTGAACCAACATCTGGTGCAAGATCCATGGGTTTTAAAAAAAGTAGCTGTCGATAGGTTTTTTTCGTTAGTAACAAATGTAATTGAGAAACACAAACTAATGGCTTCTCAAATATTTAATTGTGATGAAACAGGCGTATCCGTTAACCCTAAAAAACCAATCAAAGATCATAGCTTGCAAGGGAAAACGTAAAGTAAGGTAGTTAACATCTGCAGAAAGGGGCGAAACTGAAACATGCCTCATTTGTATGTCAGCAAGCGGAGCTTACATGCCTCCAATGCTTATTTTTCCACGAGAGAAGAAGCAGAAAGAATTTGAGTCAGGACTGCCACCAGGATGTTGGGCTGAGGTCCACAGCACCAGATGGATGACCACAGGGTCGTTCTTTGTATGGTTTCGAAAATTTGTGGAATTTTTTAAGGCATCAAGAGACTTCCCAATTCTTCGTGTATTAGATGGCCACTCAACACTTACCAAGAACATAGACGTTATAGACTACATGGGGGAGAGTGGGGTTTTGTTGCTATGTTTACCACCACATTGCTCTCAGAGACTTCACCCGCTTGTTGTTTCTTTTATGAAGCCTTTAAGTCTTCCTTATAGTGATGAGCTTTGAAAATGGCTACCAAGCAACCCAGGGAAAGTCGTAACTCTTTTTCAAATTCCAACGCCTTTTGATTCGGCTTTCATCAAAAGTGCAACAATGAAAACCTCTATTAAAGGTTTCGAAGTTACTGGAATATGGCCCACGAACCCATCCATATTCACCGATGAAGATATCCTCCCGGCAGTCACAACTAACATCGGACTTGATAGGCCGTCAGATAAAGAGGTTATTATATCTGGAGCTGAACAACTGGAATTACCTTCACCTAGCACACCAGCTAAAAAAGACGACGCCAACGGGTTGGATGATCAAGCTGGCGACGTTTCAGCGAATTGTAACAATGAACTTCCGCCTAAGAATGACAAAGTTATTGAGGCTAATTGTTCTAGTCCTGAGTGCTCGAAATTCTGAAGTCCTTGCCATAAGTTAACGAAAGTACGAAAAGGGCGAAACGGAAGCGGGGAAGGCCGTTGTTTTGACTGATTCACCGTAAAAAAAAGAGTTAGAAGCCATTATTAAGGAAAAAGAGGAAAAGAACTTTGCCAAAGAAGAAAGAGCAAAGAAAAAACTATTTGCAAAAGAGAATAAAATTAAGAATACAAAGAAGAAAGGAAAGGGCCTGAAGATAAATGGAAAAAAGAAGTAGAGAGCATCCAATACTAACGAGAGTGGTTATGAGGAAAGTTCTGACTGTGAATGTTTGTATTGGGGTGCGTTTTATTCAAAATCAATTGAAGGTTGGGTCGCTTGTTCCATGTGCAAAAAACGGGCACACGATTCTTGTGCAGGAATATATAGCGAAGATGATGAATCTCTCGTCGTGTGTTGTGACCTCCCCTCTCCTTCTTTCTCTCTCTTGCTCCGTCGTCGTCGTTTTCTTCTTTTCTCCTCGGCTGTCCAAACCATCTTCCTTCTTCCTTCGTCGTACCGTGGCTAAATCTCAGCGTTTTCGACAAAAGGCAGGGAGAAGGGGGCACATATGTGGTTGATCACGATGTCGTAGTGCTATGTGTGTCACCCTTATCTCCGTTTTGGGAAGAGTGATGACTAAAGCTGAAACATTTCTCTAAAAAGTTAAGTGCTCTCTTTTTCAAAAGGTGAAAGTTGTAGTGTAAACTATAATTTTTGTTGATCTGCTAAATTGAAGGAACACGACACAGTTTATAAAGTTCCAACTTCGGATGAAGTTTAGTGATCCTAAGGAGCTTAAACAAAACTCATCCGCTCCAAATGTCATTCACAACGAGAGTAGTTAGTTTTCTGGTGTGCGTGTAGTGGTCACCAATTATTGGAATGATCGTACCGGTAATTCCATTATAATCTGTTTATTGGTTGCTAACCAACGTATCAATCAATCGACTATTCCATGATTAATATTTGTCGTATTCATACAGTAATTGTATGTCGTATTCAAACAGTAAATCAAACCCCGTTTACTGTAAGCACCAAGGACTATTACTGTAACCTCCAATAATTCTTTAATAATTATTACCAAGTTAATGTCAAGAAATTACGGGGAGTATCAATTAATCCTTCACACGACTATAATGCGCGATAGCCTACCGCGTATCTCAAACTTCGCGCCGTTATTTCAGAGTCCGCGCGCGATCTGTTTGTAACAAAGTTTGGCCGTGGTTCTGAAGAATGTTTTGGAAACCTACTCCGTATTATGGATTATCAGGTTTAGGTCAATTCTTTAAAATTGAAAAGGACCCGCACTCTATTACAACTTGTCTGCGCACTAGAGCAACTCAGAAGTTATTATACTTTTCAAACAAAAAATCACGCATAACGCAGCACTGTGATCTGCTATGTCCAAAAAAAAAAAAAAAAAAAAAAAGCCTCATTACCTGTTGATCCGTATACAGTGTAATTCGCTCAGCAAAGATTGCACTACAAAAAAATCTCGACTTGAGATGACGTCACGCGTTACTACCTGTTTTGACTCTCGTCCTCTCACGTGACACAAAGTACATCTGACTTTAATGGACATCCCGACAAGAATATTGCTTAAAGATTTTGTGGGCTTTTCGGACGATTACCCATGTAATGCTACAGTGTCAATTTTGTAAACAGCCTTGAGAATAGGGTACAATACATGAAAACTGTAGTTTGACATTAACATTCACTTTAAACTAAATAAATACCAAGCAAGCCAATTTTTTCTGCATTTGCGATAAGTTTATACGTTTTTATAGTCACTTGTACTTACCACCCCATTCTGCCCCGTACACGGGGCAGAATGGGGCAAATGACATACCTTTCTGTTTTTGAGTGAAAAAATATTGTTCTTTTATTTTATGGCAATGTTCTTGTATTTTTGTGATTAATACATGATAATGTGTTCATATAAAAATTGGTAACTCTATTATTTAACATTTTTGTACTTTTGATCAATGTTTTCAACTTTGTACCCCGTTCTATCCCGGGTTCCCCTATATGAAAAAGCCCATTCTTGTTGTCTATTCCCAGAATAAAATAAAATGTGTGAGTTAGTTTACATTATATTAAAACTTCATTAAACGTTCACGTATTCACCATAATTTAACACACATTTCTCTGAGGGTGAACGGTTTTCAACGCTCCTGATTCGATTAGCAACTGCAGGTTCATCGGGTGAAACTGCGACACCAGGTACGAATATATTCTCAAACACTAAATAATTTTATTAATACATTTTTTCTCCTCAACGTAGCGATGGAGTTCCTGATCTTCTGGGGGTTCTTCTTCGTTTGTCTGTATAGTAATACTGTGTAATAGAGAAGCAGCCTCTCTTATTATCAGCGATGTTGTTGCTGATGTATTTAATCCCAATCATAGAGCTACGTAATGTCGTTCGACAGTGTTACTGGTATTAATGTGCGCTCTGTTGTAATTTTTTCCTCTTTGATTACTTGGATTTAAGAATGATGCGTAAGTCTGTATCCATTATAACTTAGTAAGTATCCTTCTTGAATTCTTGCTGTTTCAAATAACACTATAACTTCCGAGTGGTCAAAAATAAAACAGTCATGAACTGACCCTGCCCAGCAAGCTACTGTATTCCTAGTTATTAGCATCGCAAACTGTCTGCACATTATTGGTGAAGTACGACTTTCTATTGCGACAAACTTGCGCATCATGACCACTAGGAGACAGAATCGGTATATGAGTACAGTCGATAGCTCCTATTACTCCAGGGAAATTACTGATCATGCAGGAGTCCTTACAAGTGAACAAGCTTCACCACCTTGCGGGATTTTCACATATACGGGTCTCAGTGAAGCAACTGTTTTTGAAATATTATTCATACATCGACATATAGTTGATTTATAAACACAATTTAGGACTGCTATTGCCGTCTGAACAGATCCAGTAGCACAGAAATGCGGAGTTAAAAACAGCTGTTGTATTGGAGTCAGTGGTCTGTTTCTGTTAGCAGGCTACCCTGTACCTAGTCATTCATTGGGCAGAAATTGTCACTGCGCTCACAAATTACTCGTTCAGGTCTTACTTTTTCCAGGAAATCTATGTACAGTAATTCTGCATCAAAATCATCTCCCATGCTGTGAACGAATCTTGTTTAAACCATTCGTCAAATGGTTTGGAGATACAAAACCGGCACGTCAATTGTGACGGCGATTTTAACGATCGTAAAAGTAAATAGACATGGATGAAACGCAAAAATGGAAATCAGACGATCGTCAAAGGTAAGTCAGTCACCAAATCCGTAAACGAAACTTGGTGAAACCGTGCATTAAAGTAGTTCTCTGAATCCTCTGCCAGCCCCTAATTACGAACTGCAGAGTAGCCATGTAGACCTATATCAAGCGAATTATACCTCATAATAATGACATGAATCTTTAGTCAATTTTTACTTAGTATGTTGATCAGAGGCTGAGGGTCAGTTACTGTGTAATTCACTGATTCCTGATATAAAAGGGAATGGCTCATAGAGTTCATGGTGTTCATACACGAAAACATGTTTATAAGACGACAATTCAACCATGTTGTTATAAAGATCCTTGTGTTTGAAGCATCAAACAACAAAATTGAACACAATATTATTTATATTACAGTTGGGATTAATATCAGCGTCATTCTCGTCAAACGACAGTATATGTTCTGTAGAGTATGAATCCGGAATCACATTTTATTTGTTTATTGAAATACGATTTCATAATCGTGTGGTGGCGCCCGTAATTCCTACATTTAACTTTTTTGTTTCCGGACGCAATACTATTTACTTTTTCAAGTTACTGGTTTCGACGGCATCGAACATTCTTCTTCAGGTCTAATATACGAACAAAAAGTAAGCAGGTCATTGTTACACAGATATCTTATATATTTTTTCCATCCAGTGTATTTATCAATGTTATCATGTTATAGTTTAAATTAATTCATGAAATATTGTATTTTTTTGAAAACTAGGTGCAAAAGTGAACACTTAAACCATATGTATATATCTGTTTGAGTAGAGAAATGTTAAAGGTTTGTTGTTAAAAGATAGGGAAAATTACGGGAGACAATATGCTGAAGTCATAGGTGTAAATTACGGTACACTAGGGACAATATTTAATATGCGTAAATTCAGTTTCGAAAATCAGAGCAAATATTGCGTGAAACAATCGGACAGTTACCTACCGATTCCTTGATAACTATCTCCGAATATATAAAGCGATCAATTCGTGAGGATTGTGTTACATGCCCTGTCTATGATGGCCACGCCATAAACTGGCGGTCAAACTGCTTCGTGTGTGAATTTTTGTAGGTACATTCAGGCAATGTTATTTCATAATTCCGTTTTGATGCGGAGTGCTTTCTAGTACCTTTTATGAAACTGATTAAATTATAATATCGGTTTCTTCGAGTCTTTTCTTCCATCCCGTTTACGAATGAATAGCACGAGTGGCCCAAGCGGTCACCAACCAAGCGCAAAACTGAAATCTGCACGGCAAGAATGGCAACCTTCTGAGACTTCTGACAGCTGACTTACTCCTGTATTCAGCGCACTCACACCCCAATGAACACACGGACGCCTTCTGTCACCGAAAATAGAAGCTCATTCGCAGGAGGCATGTAAAGAAAATATCTCGGCCTTTATTCGGTAGAAATATCAGGCCTCTTCATATAGTGCTGTGGTGGCGGTCAAAGCGATCGAGGGGCCGGAAGCACATCGTGCGGTAGGGATGCCCAGGCGCGACCACATAACAATGGGGGACCACAAAGGGGAGGGTACGCCGGGTTGTGTTTGGGGTGGCAGTGAAGGCGGCGTGATTCCAAACGAGTTGACTGGCGATGCCAGACATGGATAGCGCGGGCTAAGCGGCTCACGCCGCCTCCACCTGCAGCTGCTGCTCATTTCGGGCCACCGCCCCGTCATAAATAAATCCCGCGCACTCTCAGTAAATACCAGCTGCTTATAGTTATTCCAGCCGGGCGGGCCGGCCTGCATTCGAAACGTGAGATCGCTATCCTCATTTGGTTTCCCTTTCTGGGACTGACAGCCATCTCACTGTTATGACGGGGCCGTAAGCCAGAATGACAGCTTAGGAGACGCTGCTGAACGCGCGTTTTCATTCATATCACACTACGTCCAGTCGCTAGTTTATTCGCAGCTTGCGCTTGTTCCTGGATGCCCCTCTTCGTTGGAGCCAATATGGCTACAGGAGGAGCAGGTCGTACAAAATCCAAATCACGTTCTTCACACAAGATAATCTGTATCACGGACAGAGGTGGTCATGTGGTTTCAGTATTTCTAAACTTGAGAAAAACTTGTGATTCACACTAGCAAAAGATTAAACAAAAGTAAACATTATATAAACGAATGTGAACCTGTAGTGAAAATTTATTCCCTAGAAGAACTTAGTGGAAGATGGGGCTAAATGAATCATTTCAATTTTTTGGGCCGCAAAGGAATAGTAAATGTTTACTATACATGTTAAGCTGTAATGGTGGATAGGTTATTGCTGTATGTTACATATGACAAAGGTACATTGCTTCATGATCTATTGTTCTTCACTGTAAAAAGCAGGATTTCAAATGTTGAAACTGTGGAAAAATTAAAAATTTGTGGGCCTGTGTGAATCGTAAATAGGACTACGGGGATCATTGTAAACTGCCGTTCAGTTACACACAGTATGAAAGATTACAATTTTTAACTGTTCAGTAGTTTTTACATGCATTTCTCACAGCGTAATTTCTTACAACCAGCAGCCACGAACAAATTTCGTGAAACGACACGTTCCACTTTTTGTACGTGATCTGTTTCTCATTCTTCACAGACCTAAGGTTGTAAAGTTTGATGTTTCAGAAACCACAACGTACATTTTCTTCCTCCGACTGAGCTCCAGGTGATGACGAAGATGAATCGTCTTCTGGATTTGAAGGTTTCGCTTGGACATCCTACGCATTTCTGCAGTCCTTGACCTTCTTTCTTTCGGAGTCTTAAATATGCAATTTTGTCTTCCCCCTTGTACGGCTGAGCTGAACTGGTGAAGTCAGATGGGAAGCTGAATTTTTCTTTTCCTCACATCTGTGGTACCGGTGGTTTTCGCTGCGGTTGGCAAAACAAAAGAAAATGATAAGATGATGTTGCTAGCTCCGACTTCCCGAAATTCTTGGGTAATTAGAAGTTGTAAGGCCTGAGTTTACTTTTGATACTGTGGTAACAGAACGGGAGCCATCATACAGGTATTTGGACGAAGGAAGAAATTTGTGTGATGGTATTTTGTTGGGATTGAAGGAGAAAATTCCGTGCACTCAAATCCGATCACAGCATTTCCAACGTTATCTCCACGTCTCCAGGAGACGTCGAAAATTTTAGGATAAACACATTTTGTAATGGAGGCTGAGGAATTATTGTGTACAACTAGGCTAGATAAATACTTTAATAAAGAAGAAATAATAAATATTATATTCCAATTCAGAAAGCCCCAAAAAAACTGATTCACGTAGTCCCATTCCCTTATTGTTTTTAAACGCAATCAGTTGCTCAAATTTATAACAGGTGCCCCTGGTTGATATGTTGATCGACCTGGTAGGTCCTATTCAACTTGCAGCGAAAATTTTTACGACTACCATTCATCTATTTCAACAATATAACTTATTCTAAGCAGACTTAATACTGCATGGCGAATAGTTATAAGCTCTACTGTCTTACCTGTTTTTTAGTATATCCTGGGTGATTGCTTTCTGTATGAAACATATATGAAAAAAGCTTTTTCTGCTTGTGCACGACTTATCTAGCGACGATTCTGTAACGTAATGGCTGAGCACGTGGACTGAGCAGTAGAATATTTTCATATTTCTATCCACACAGCCCCATGATTCGGAAAACCCCACCCTACCCCAGCGTATTATTCTGAATCCACAAGCAGATAATTAATAAGCGATTGCCCTCAAGAACGCAGACAGAACTGCTTTCAACACTGTGAAAAAATGAGATGTTTCACATCGGAATAGGAATCTGGCTGAAATAATTAAATAGCTTGGAAACAATACACTGCTAATGGAGTATATGCCGGAAAGACAGGATGGCTACCAATATTGTCAACATATTGACTGCTGTAACAGTCTTACTAAGGTCTAACGAGATAAATGGTTCAAATGAATCTACGGACTATGGGACGTAACATCTGAGGTCATCAGTCTCCTAGACCGCAGCAGCCTCGCGGTTCCGGACTGAAGCGCTTAGAACCGCTCGGCCACCGTGGCCGGCTCTAACGAGATAAATACTCAGTAGAATATGAAATCGTTCGGGTGAAGATAAGCGTCAAAGGTGGACCCAAAAATAGTAACCGGACATTTATATTGACCATCTGCCTCCAATATGCAAGCGCTGGAAAATTTTACAGTTTGTTGGAAAACACAGCGCAGGAATTCCCGCATCATGCCGCAGTAATAAGAAGGCTGAGATATCCTGAATTTTTCTAATGTAGAAAATATCTGGCTATCGTAAGAGGAAAGTAATTTAGAAATCTTCCTTTCTTACCTTGAGTAACGTCGTTGGAGAAGGGGGAAAATGTTATGATTCACCATCCAATCAACAAAGAGATCGCTACAGACTAATTGAAAGCCCTGAGTGGACTAGGATTCAACAGAAAATCGATTGTGAACTTGTCAAAGGAACCATTTCGGAATTTGCTTTACAATATTGAGGGAAACAGAAGATAACCTAAAACTGTGGAACTCACCCCTTCCGAATGGGAATTCATTGCCTCATCCTAATTGGTATGCTGTTCTTGAAGCAGATAAAATATCACCATGAACTGAAAATATGCTGTGTAGAAAAGTTACGTGCAGATTCGGAGACTGTAGAATCAAATTATTTAGCAGTTTAATTCAGTGAAAAAATCATTTTTAAGATATACATGACTGCAGTTCGCTTTATTTACAGTGATTTTTCAACATGACCTTGGTGCAGACTGTTATACAACAGATAATCCACAAGAAACAGGAAGGATGAAAAATCAATAACTCGAAAAATTTTGCCAACAGAGTGATGCAGATTTCACAGTAATGCCTAGAAACGTGCGGGAAGCTTTTACATAATTTTAAAACAATTACTGGTTTGTTATCTTTTCCACTGACCGGGTCTAATTGCTTCAGTCGATGGTAGAGAGTCGTGGACGTTTACATTCCCGTATACCTGCTGCGCCGCTGTTCGGTGAACAAAAGTAACAAACTTTGACATCATTTTGAAACTTCCTATTGTTTTGGTGTATTTCCACAAAAATCGCATCCCGCTACTTGCAGTGCATTTTGAATTAATTATGATTCACATGTTAGGATAATTTGGTACATTTAAATGTTCTTCAGCATCAGGTGATTGCCATTACCCGTTACCCACCAGTATTTCATGGTTTGCTAGATGAATTCGCACTTACGATAAGTTCCCAGACGAATATTTGCAGCTGTGCACGGTGTCACTTTCAAAACACGACCTATCACCTGTAAGTGTATCCTTTCCACTTCATCTGTTAACGGTAATTGGGAACCAACTATTGATATTAATTTTAGGCAACAAAAAGGACTCTAGCATTATCGACTACGTTAATACGTTCCGACGTTCGCAGCGTAATGAGAGAAAGTATAAATAATCTATCTGGGATGTGCTGATATTCCAGAAGTTTGGCACAGCGCTGTTGCTTTGGAGAAGTTACATTATAGAAGTAGAAACGAAATAAGATTTGTACTGTCCGACTTACTATCATGTCACTGTGCGAAACACCATAATTTACGCCAGTGATTTATTTACAAAAATGGTTCAAATGGCTCTGAGCACTATGGGACTCAACACCTTAGGTCATAAGTCCCCTAGAAATTAGAACTACTTAAACCTAACTAACCTAAGGACATCACACACACCCATGCCCGAGGCAGGATTCGAACCTGCGACCGTCGCAGTCCCGCGGTTCCGGACTGCAGTGCCAGAACCGCACGGCCACCGCGGCCGGCATTTATTTACAGGAATAAGATATGAAATCAGTGTTTTCTATACGCTGGTCCGACAGGAAACACTGAAAAGTACAGCCGGTACACATTATTGCACTGCTGAAATGCTACTGAGACAAAAATCAGACTGTCTGACCAAATACACTTCTAGCTTCACCAGAAGCTTTTAGACACGTTACACTTAGCCTGCACCATTTTTCTTCATGCCGTACCTTTAAGCACATAATCACATTAAAATTAATTATAGTACACTCCTGGAAATTGAAATAAGAACACCGTGAATTCATTGTCCCAGGAAGGGGAAACTTTATTGACACATTCCTGGGGTCAGATACATCACATGATCACACTGACAGAACCACAGGCACATAGACACAGGCAACAGAGCATGCACAATGTCGGCACTAGTACAGTGTATATCCACCTTTCGCAGCAATGCAGGCTGCTATTCTCCCATGGAGACGATCGTAGAGATGCTGGATGTAGTCCTGTGGAACGGCTTCCCATGCCATTTCCACCTGGCGCCTCAGTTGGACCAGCGTTCGTGCTGGACGTGCAAACCGCGTGAGACGACGCTTCATCCAGTCCCAAACATGCTCAATGGGGGACAGATCCGGAGATCTTGCTGGCCAGGGTAGTTGACTTACACCTTCTAGAGCACGTTGGGTGGCACGGGATACATGCGGACGTGCATTGTCCTGTTGGAACAGCAAGTTCCCTTGCCGGTCTAGGAATGGTAGAACGATGGGTTCGATGACGGTTTGGATGTACCGTGCACTATTCAGTGTCCCCTCGACGATCATCAGTGGTGTACGGCCAGTGTAGGAGATCGCTCCCCACACCATGAAACCGGGTGTTGGCCCTGTGTGCCTCGGTCGTATGCAGTCCTGATTGTGGCGCTCACCTGCACGGCGCCAAACACGCATACGACCATCATTGGCACCAAGGCAGAAGCGACTCTCATCGCTGAAGACGACACGTCTCCATTCGTCCCTCCATTCACGCCTGTCGCGACACCACTGGAGGCGGGCTGCACGATGTTGGGGCGTGAGCGGAAGACGGCCTAACGGTGTGCGGGACCGTAGCCCAGCTTGATGGAGACGGTTGCGAATGGTCCTCGCCGATACCCCAGGAGCAACAGTGTCCCTAATTTGCTGGGAAGTGGCGGTGCGGTCCCCTACGGCACTGCGTAGGATCCTACGGTCTTGGCGTGCATCCGTGTGTCGCTGTGGTCCGGTCCCAGGTCGACGGGCACGTGCACCTTCCGCCGACCACTGGCGACAACATCGATGTACTGTGGAGACCTCACGCCCCACGTGTTGAGCAATTCGGCGGTACGTCCACCCGGCCTCCCGCATGCCCACTATACGCCCTCGCTCAAAGTCCGTCAACTGCACATACGGTTCACGTCCACGCTGTCGCGGCATGCTACCAGTGTTAAAGACTGCGATGGAGCTCCGTATGCCACGGCAAACTGGCTGACACTGACGGCGGCGGTGCACAAATGCTGCGCAGCTAGCGCCATTCGACGGCCAACACCGCGGTTCCTGGTGTGTCCGCTGTGCCGTGCGTGTGATCATTGCTTGTACAGCCCTCTCGCAGTGTCCGGAGCAGGTATGGTGGGTCTGACACACCGGTGTCAATGTGTTCTTTTTTCCATTTCCAGGCGTGTAGTTAATAAATACATATCAAAAGTACACTCGAGGTGGAACATGGTAATCGTGTTAATGATGTGATTCGTTTCACACTGAATGAATAAGAAGTGAACAGCGACCTGAAACTACTCGTGACCATTTTTAAACGGAACATAGTTTTCGTCTGGCACAACACATTCCATATAAAGGTTGTTTCAAGATTCTGACACTGTATTTCAAGATATTAATCTCGCTTTTACATTTTATGTCGCTGTATCATTAACATCAACGTAAAATCCCAAAGAATTCTGAATTTGAAAGTTTTCAGAATTGGGAAATCGCGCTTTTACTAGTAACCAACATACTGAGGACATGAAGTGGCGCCCTCCACCATATTTGGAGTGTTGTTGTTGAGGAGTGTTGGCGCAGATTTCACTAAGATATGTACAGTACTGGCCATTAAAATTGCTACACCAAGAAGAAACGCAGATGATAAACTGGTATTCAATGGACAAATATATTATACTAGAACTGACATGTGATTACATTTTCACGCAATTTGGTTGCATAGATCCTGAGAAATCATTAGCCAGAACAACCAACTCTGGCCGTAATAACGGCCTTGATGCGCCTCGGCATTGAGTCACACAGAGCTAGGATGTCGTGTACAGGTACACCTGCCCATGCAGCTTCAACACGATACCACAGTTCATCAAGAGTAGTGACTGGCGTAGTGTGACGAGCCAGTTGCTCGGTCACCACTAACCAGACGTTTTCAGTTCGTGAGAGATTTGGAGAATGTGCTGGCCAGGGCGGCAGTCGAACATTTTCTGTATCCAGAAAGGTCCGTACAGGACCTGCAACATACGGTCGTGCATTATCCTGCTGAAATGTAGGGTTTCGCAGGGATCGAATGAAGGGTAGAGCCACGGGTCGTAACACATCTTAAATGTAACGTCCACTGTTCAAAGTGCCGTCAATGGGAACAAGAGGTAACCGAGACGTGTAACCAATGGCACCCCATACCATCACGCCGAGTGATACGCCAGTATGGCGATGACGAAGACACGCTTCCAATTTGCGTTCACCGCGATGTCGCCAAACACGGATGCAACCATCATGATGCTGTAAACAGAACCTGGATTCATCCGGAAGAATGACGTTTTGCCATTCGTGCACCCAGGTTCATCGTTGAGTACACCATCGCAGGTGCTCCTGTCTGTGATGCAGCGTCGAGGGTAACCGCAGCCATGAACTCCGAGCTGATAGTCCATGCTGCTGCAAACTTCGTAGAACTGTTCGTGCAGATGGTTGTTGTCTTGCAAACGTCCCCATCTGTTGACTCAGAGATCGAGACGTGGCTGCACGATCCGTTACAGCCATGCGGATAAGATGCCTGTCATCTCGACTGCTAGTGATACGAGGTCGTTGGGATCCAGCACGGCATTCCGTATTACCCTCCTGAACCCACCGATTCCATATTCTGCTAACAGTCGTTGGATCTCGACCAATGCGAGCAGCAATGTCGCGATATGATTAACCGCAATCGCGGTAGGCAACAATCCGATCTTTATCAAAGTCGGAAACGTGATGGTACGCATTTCTCCTCCTTACACGAGGCATCACAACAAGTTTTCACCAGGCACCGCGGGTCAACTGCTCTTTGTGTATAAGAAATCGGTTGGAAACTTTCCTCACGTCAGCACGTTGTAGGTGTCGCCACCGGTGCCAACCTTGTGTGAATGCTCTGAAAAGCTAATCATTTACATATCAAAGCATCTTCTTCCTGTCGGTTAAATTTTCCGTCTGTAGCACGTCATCTTCGTGGTGTAGCAATTTTAATGGTCTGTAGTGTAATTGCGCCTACTTAGGCCAACGATAACCTTGACTGGCCCACTTGGACTAATCTGCTACATTCTTACGCTCATGAAAATGCTCAGGTAAGGATCGCCAGACTCATTGCGGCCTGTGTGTCATGGTTAAAAATTTACAGCTCCCACAGGCACTGATATTTAACCTGTAGTCATTTGATTGTAATCATCAGTGCGTTGAGGATTCCACAGTTAGCTCCCTAAAACCACAAACATCAGATTATAATTATGAAAATTCGAAAATCCGACCCGTGGGGTGGATATCAAAAATCGCTAACAGTCTCTCATTAAACTATTTGCATTGTTCTCAACATCTCAGGAAACACAATTTCGGGTTAATAATTCTAGATCTGCACAACATTAGAAACCAATAAGGTTTTATCTGCACTTCAAGAAACCTTATGAAGACAACTGCGCCAGTGAGAAACTTCTACAGAGAGTTAGTGCGTTATCAAAAATTATGCTAAACTGACCAAGAACGGTGTAGCAAGCCATTTCACCTTTATGACCTCATGGCATGGACTCCGTGGGACACGGAAACGCATCCTGATCTATGGACAGTCAGCCTCAGCCTACAGCTTACAAAACTGGTTGGAGATAGGTCCAAGGCTGCACACATACTACTTAATGGAACTGCAGATGCACCCAATAAGACTGATATTAATAATCCTGGGCGGCCATGCAAGCACTCCAATGTCTTTCTGAGGCAGCTATGGAGCGGTGGAGTAATTCATTGCCTTGCTGAAAGCATAAGTCGCTTTTGGAGTGCTTTAGATGAACAAATAAAGGCAGGTTATTGAACAGTTGGTTCCTGTATCGTCCACTGGTGAGAGACGATGTCAGACTTAACAGGGGCCTCATTTCTCCTCATATGGACATTCCCCACGCGGCAGTAGCCCAACCAGTGTCGGGAAATCGTGATGGATAGATAACCTCGAGTGGTTTTTTACCCCGTACTCCACCATCGGCGTCCACAAGCGTGTATAGACATTCATCAGTCCAGGAGACTTTTCTGCATTTATCGGTTGCTTATTGGTAGTGTTTCTGCTAGACCCCCATTCTTTGTGACCTGCGATATGCCTTGACATCCGCACCCATAGCAAAGAGCTAGGTCTCTGTTATAGTTGATTGATGGTTGTTGTTCCCCAGCACTGAAATGTGAGTGAATCACAGTACTATGGGCCGGCCAATGGCTTTCGCTCAGTTACCATCAACACGTTGTTTCCCATGGCAGTTGACTCTGGCGACTGCTTTTTCCCTCGAATCGACGTATTCGCGGTTGATTCTTGAGGCTTTATTAAGTAAAAATCCATTTGTCAGGACGACCTCGGAGGTGATGTGGCACCTGTCAAACGTACATCTTGTGTTCCATTGTCAAGCCGATCGCCATTACCAGGTTTATGACATCTCAGGCACTTGAAGCGCCGAACTATTCTGTCCGACGTTTTCTCCGTTCCACACACCAGCTATTTCCAATTCAATCCCCCATCAGTGGCAGGTAAACGTCTTCTTTACATCTCATTCTCGCGGTTTTTTACGTTATGTGTTAATTAGTCACTTTTAATCATTTTTGACCGTACGTTTACGTTGCGACATGCAAGTAAACAGATATATACTTTGCCTTGTTCATTGGTTTTTACCATGTTTCCGGTTTCAGGTTTCATCTTTTTTCTCATGGCAGTTGTTTCGTGGGGCCAAATAGCATTAAAATGTGCCCTAATTATATTATGCTACACTTGTCTATTAAGTTCGCTAACTTGGTTGCATTACGAGATTGTGTCAGTTATAAAGGTGTATAATAACATATACATGACATTATTTTTATAAGCTTTGTAAATGCTCAATGGTTCACCGCATATGACAGTACTGCTTTTAGTATGTAAGTTATGTTACCAAGTTTCCTTAACTGTCTTTGGATATTGTCAGTTATTTAACATTTTTCATTCTTTGAATCAAAAGTCATAAAAATGGGTCCACCAGTAGATTACAGTTTCTGTAATTCCATCTTGTGTAAACTAAATTGAATTACGAGTGCTCGAAAGCTAGAAAAAAGAAATAGATGCCAACAGACATAACTTTATTTAATGATTTTATTTACCTACCAGTGTCTGTGCCTCATGGCACAATCCTTAAACACCTGAACAAATCGACAAAATCGTGAAATTAACAACAGAAATCGAATCTGTTATAAAACATCAATTGTCATTATTTAAAGTAACCAATGATTGTGTCGTGAATTTTATTTTACAGTCCTGATAGTTTTGATCTCTGTTTTTATACTTTTTACTAGTGCACATGGTTGGTAAATTTATTTTAAATAATGACAGTTGATGTTGCGTAACATTTTTGGTTTCTGTTATCAAGATTGATGATTTTGTCGATTAGTGCAGACGCCTGAAGATGGTGCAAATGAGGCACCAAAGCTGGCAGCTAAATAAAATTATTAAATAAAGTTACGGCTGTAGGTATTTATTTTCTTCAATTAGATTAAATTCTTATCGAATATTAAAGAGATTCATATTGCAGCTTTTTGATGGACATGTCCTTTTCTATTGTGTACTCGGAAGCTATGAAGCACCATCTGCACAAAATATGTCAGATGCAAACTAATAAGCAGGGCAGTTTGAAGGCAAGTTTTTAGAATTAATAGATGCTGTAGTTATACACACTGAACTTCGAAAAAGCGTATACTCAGTTCTGGGTCAGGTACAGATGTGTTACCGTGATCAGAATAAGTAAGAAAGGTAGAGCTAGGAATTTATTGAACAAACGTTTTGCTCTTAGGTCATCGACTCTGGATTCTTTCATACGCAAAAGTCGTGTAGAATGTGGTATTTTAGTAAAACAATGAATTGTAGCAGATCGCTTACAAAATTTCTGTCAAGGCTTGGAAAGTAGGTACGATTTCTATTTTCGATAACATGCACGTCACGTGCAACGCTGGCACACCACACCGCGAAACAACGGCAGATCAGAAATTCTGGCAACAGTGCTACTACAGACGACTACAGAAAAGACGAACGATAATGGGAATTTTTCACAGAATTCCTTTTGATTGCGAACGGAATGAAGCTCTTGAAGCGAGTAATTGTAGCAAGAAAGCGTTAGTGTCCGCTTCGGGCGTCCAGTTTATCAGGACACATCGAAATGAGTCGTAGGGGCTTCTAGCTGCAGTCAAATCAATCGGAGCTTGCGCGCCTAAGCGTGGGCGGCACTGAACAGCTGCTTCCCCCCTTTCTCCTCATTGTTAGTGGCGGCCAGCTGGAACGCTCACAGCCACTTAAGAGGACCCCGGCCGTAGGGTTATCTCGGTTAGCCGTGTTCCCAGCGTCGCAGATAAGTCGCCACACATAGCGATGGAGTCTTCACGGAACTCGTGTTACCAGAGTTACCGCTTCCTCGACTACGCGCACCGTGATACTACCTGGGCGGCGCAGATAAACGAGTGGATGTAGGTGATCAATTCGGCCGAAAATGAGAAAATGGCTTTCGGGATGTCGCTTTGTATTACAGTTTTATCTAGTTTAAAGTCTTTGGAATTCTGAGTGATCAGGGATAAAAACAGGGACCAAAGGTTGTATACTTGTCACCATTGGGAAATACTTGTAACGGAAGAACATCACATTTATATTTTGTGTTATGTGTTACTGGTAAGTCAGTATAGATTATATGGATAAATCAGTTCTGTAAAACCAGTGACATTGCGTTGCTGTGTCGGTATTTTGTACTTAACAGCTTATTGTAATATAATTTTGTTCTACATACGATTATTTTCGATAATACAAATTGTAGATGTCTGTTCTCCTACGAAATGACCATTTTTGAAAAATAAAAGTGTACTGTCTTCAGCCACTGAATTGGGGAAACTACTGTGCATTTTCCATTGTGTGCATTTTCCATTGCCGCCTTTTCTGTGAAGACGTTGAACAACGTGTGGACAGCTGCGACTTAGTCGTTCCCAAATAGTTTTAAAATGTAGTACAGTTCATTAAAACAAAGGCGCTTCCCGTTATGGAAGGATGTTTTCATGAAATTTCAAATACAAACTTTCTCCTCAGTGTGTTACAACATTTTGTTAGCGCTACCTACATAGGGAGAAATGATAATCATAATAAAATTATAGAAAGCAGAGTTCGCAAGGGAAGAGTCAAGCATTCGGTTTTTCTGCGCGTTGTTCGAGAGTGGAATGGTAGAGAAGTAGCTTGAAACTGGTTCGATGAACTCTCTTCCACGCACTTAACTGTGAATTGCAGAATAATCAAGTACATGCAGATCTAAAGTGCATTCTGCATGAAACGGATAATCGTGCAGGCAAACGGTGCGATTTATGGAAGAAGGCAGTGGTTTGGCACTTTACAATAGTAAGTTATTTCATACTGGGTGACAATTACTGAACTGTATGAAATAAAATCGTTATAACTTCTGAACGATTTGCGTTAGGACATTCAAACTGCACGGTTAACGGCGGGGCATGACGGGAATTAGTATGTCCTTTATGGTTTGGTTTAGCGACGAAGCCCACTTTCATTTGGATGGTTAGCCAATAAGACAAATCGGCGCATTTGGGGGACTGAGAGTCCATATTTCGCGATTGGAACTCTCTTCACAATCAACGGGTGACTGTGTAGTGTGCAATGTCCAGTAACGGAATAATCTGTGCGGTATTCCTAGATGGCACGGTGACTACCGAACGGTACGTGAGGGTTTTGGAAGATGATTTCATCCCCATTATCCAAAGTGACTCTGATTTCGACAAGATGTGGTTCATGCAAGACGCAGCTCGATCCCGTTGAAACAGGAGAGTGTTCGATGTCCTTGAGGAGCACTTTAGGGACCGCATTCTGCCTCTGGGGTACCCAAATGCCACTGTTATGGGCCAGATTAGTCGCCATATTTTCCGGATCTGAACACATGCTAATCCTTTTTATGGGGCTATATTAAAGACAATGTGCACAGCAATAACCCCAAAACCTTTGCTGAGCTGAAAACAGTCATTTAGTAGGTGATCCACAGCACCGAAATTTCAGCGAGTCGCCGGCCAGGGTGGACGAGCGGTTCTAGACGCTACAGTCTGGAACCGCGCGACCGCTACTGTCGCAGGTTCGAATCCTGCCTCGGGCATGGATGTGTGTGATGTCCTTAGGTTAGTTAGGTTTAAGTAGTTCTAAGTTCTAGGGGACTGATGACCTTAGAAATTAAGTTCCATAGTGCTCAGAGCCATTTGAACCATTTCAGCGAGTCATGCAGAATTTCGCTATTCGTCTGCACGGCGTAGTTTGTAACTAATTTGCTTTTTTTTTTCATGGAGTTCAATAATTGTCACCCTGTATAACTTTTATTCTCGGATGCAATACATTTCAAAAATGGTTCAAATGGCTCTGAGCACTATGGGACTTAACATCTATGGTCATCAGTCCCCTAGAACTTAGAACTACTTAAACCTAACTAACCTAAGGACATCACATAACACCCAGTCATCACGAGGCAGAGAAAATCCCTGACCCCTCCCGGAATCGAACCCGGGAACCCGGGCGCGGGAAGCGTGAACGCTACCGCACGACCACGAGCTGCGGACTGCAATACATTTCCAACCAACATTTTGTTTTGCGATGTGTTGCACCATAGGTATATAAAGCGGTATTCTAAAACAGGCGTGTATAGACTTCCTAGCATTACGGGCTGTAGAGCCATCACTGCGACTACCTAAGGGTTGCAGAAAATATTGTTAGTTAACATTATTTGTTTTATAAATGCTCATTTTATTTAAATTATATATTTTTTATATTATTATTGACCGATGATCGAGAAAACAAATGCTTACACGCTCACGGAAATGCATAAAATTTTGGCTTATCTTCGTTCCGAAAAGTTCAACGCACTGATGAGTAGGGTCGTGAAGCTGACTGACGCAAGGAATGTGCTATAGAATACTCGAACAACTGACGATTAAACTATGTCGTTCGCCGCGGGTATACGTGCAGCTACTTTTCCGCGATCGAATTGTTGTGCAAGTACAAAAATAGGGTGCCGTGAGACAAGTTGTTATTCCGAATTGGGAAGCCCCCAATGCAACTACAGCTATACTGTACATGCTCAAGACAACAGTTTTACAAGGACCCGCCTTCTCCTTTCCAGGAAGAAATGAAAGGGGAGTCAAAAAGAATTACAAGAACAAACGTTCAGGGATAAGCCGCCATCATTTCAACGGCGTGCCGCATGCCGCCCACGGGCCTGTCTGTGTAGCCCTGTTCTAAAAGCTAGATAACATGGCTTGATTTGTCTGTTAGTCTAATACGAGACGTGAACACACTGTGAAATATCATCTGCACAATACTTTCGATTGCACTGCGGTTGAAAGACGGGAATTTGTCACACAATTTAATATTTAGAATTGTTACAGGAGAGACAGGCATATTAGGAAGAGTGTGATGATGTTTTTTGAAAAGATACAGTGGTTATTATATAGTATCTGGCGTTACCGACGATTAAAAAATACTTTATGTCCATTTTCCAAGATCATTTTCAAATACTGATTATTAACTGAAAATATCTTTGTTACTGTAAAGTTTTGTGTTGTAATTTTGGTAGAAAAGTTGTTACGTATATTTCCAAACAAGAAAGTTACGCTACAGTTATGAAAAGTCGCTTTTTAATTCTTACTGGTTAATCTGACTAGCTCAATTTCTCAAGATTAACCCTACAAATACCAACGAATTTTGAATAACGCGCGTTGTCAGGGGGCTGGGTATTTTATGCCATCCTAAAAACTAAAAAAATTCAGAATTCGTTAATTGTTGTTAACTTATGTTAACAACATACTTTTGCCAAGAGGCAATGATGAATTAATAGCGTCCATAACATGAAAATATCTCGTAGCACACTCTTAGCAACATCAGCGCACTTTCAGTAACGTGTACTACGAAGCGGGGTAATATATGCCCACCCTGAGAAAATTTAAAAAAATGCAAAATTCGTTCTTTGGTGTTGGCTTCTACTCACAAGATACTTTTCACAGAGATACTGATGTGTAAATAAGGTTCTGAAACTGAAAATATTGAATATGACATTGACTGGGAAAGTGACTTCTCCTACGAAGACTTAACTTTTTGAGTTAAGTATAACTGAAAAATTTAAAACATTTATTTAATTAGGTAGAAGAATTCATTAAAAAGAACAAATATATTTTCAGAATTTTAAAATATAAAGTATCTGGCTAGATTACACTGTTTTCAAAAGGTGGACCTATAGTACCGCTCTTCCTTTCTTATTGCTAGGGTTAAAGTAAATGTGATTAATCAACTTCATTTCTGTTCGAACAGACCCGTTAACTTGATTGCAAAGTCATTAGCACTAAGCGTATTGCTAGTTTCATTGTTGTCCTAAAAGTAAAGTTGCAGTTTCTTAAGAAAAATTTCGGCGTATCCAAGTTCAGTGCAGAGTGTTATTCCCAAAATTTGTCCCTTCAGGACTGTCAACCGATTTCTATAGACATTATTACTCGTTTTCAGGAGAAAATTAATCATGATGAGTTTCAGCTGCTACCTGATCCAGTTGTAGATCTGTATTGACACTGTGGTTCAGTGAAATTATTGAGGTATCTAAATGATCTATTCCAAAATTTTCACTAAACGCCTCGGATAATAACGACAGCCTTGGCAGCAGTAAAACGGGTTTTATAAACAGTTAACCTCTATTCAAAATTAAATTAATTTTAGAAAAATCTGTTCTCAAAAGCGTTGAAGTTTTTTTTCAGTTATATAGCTTTTGCTGCGATAACAGCTTCGATAACTAGTAGACGTGAATAGCCACTTCGAAAGTTGCCCATGAAAGTTCACTGCATTAAGACAAAAATTTAGTGTAGGATCAGTACATACTGACTTAGATCACCTGCATATGAATGGAACGACAGGCAGAAACGGACCTGGGGACAGCTCAGTTTAGTTTCAGGAGAAATAGAGGAATACATGGGGTAATACTGACCCTACAACTAGTTTTAGAAGTCAGCTTGAGAAAAGACAGCTTACATTTACAGAATTTATAAAAGAAATAAACACCACCCGAGTAGGTCTTGAAGGCCCAACAGTACCGACCGGCCGCCGTGTCATCCCCAGCCCTTAGGTGCCACCGGATGCAGATACGGAGAGCCATGTGGTCAGCACACCGCTCTCACGGCCGTTGTCAGTTTTTGTGACCAGTAACGCTACTTCTCAATAAAGTGGCTCCTCAACTGGCCTCATATGGGCTTAGTGCACCCCGCCTGTCAACATGACTCGGCAGACACGACGGTGACTATCCAAGTGCTAGCCAAGCCCGACAGCGGTCAACTTCGGTGATCTGACGGGAACTGGTGTTACCAATGCAGCAAGGACGTTGGCGTTTGCAGCATTCATAGGTTTAAAAAAAATCATTTGACACTATTAACTGGAATACACTCTCTGAAATTGTGAACAAAGCAGGAAGAAAAAAATAAGGAGCGACATACAACCTACTACTTGCACAGAAAATAGACTCCAGTTATAAGAATGAAAGGACACTGAGGGGCGACAAAAGGTGAGAAGATAGAGAAACGTGTTATTCAGTCTGTACTTTGGACAAGCAGCAAAGGAAATCAAGGAGACGTTTGCAAAACGAATTAAAGTTCTGGGAGAAGAAATAAAAATTTTAAGTTTTGCCAATGATAGAATTTTGTCAGACACAGTAAAGGACATGTAGGATGAGTTGAATGCTGCGGACAGTACCTTTAAAATAGGTCATAAGATGAACGTAAACAAAGCTATGGTAATGGAGTGTAATCGCACAATGTCAACTGATGCCAAGAGAACTGGATTAGAAAATTTTACTGTCATACGATGCAGAGTGGACTCGGACGACCCAGAGGTATCCGAGTCGATAGCGTACGATCCTCTACGTGCGTGGTACGCTCACTGGGTCAGATGATCGTACGGTGTGGCGTAACGAAGGGTCGATGCACACGAGCGAGTAAGAGCCGCGCGTGCTCGCAACGAGATCACGGGTTTGCAAATCGGTTCGGTACACATGCGGCGGCATCGCAAGGATAATCGCGCAGCGGTACCAAATTGGGAGCCAACCAGTACGCACATAGGCAGCAAAAACGCAGGCAGTGAGTGCTAATTTCATTTATTAATACACTAAGAAACGCAACAGGAGGTTTTGCACTAAACCAATGATTACTTCACGCCTGCTGAAAGGAGCGTTCACGATACTGTTTATGGATTTAAGAGAAGATGAACGTAACTTTTCATTTTCGAACGACTGTACAGTCGTTTGACGAATTAACAGGAAAACAGCAGATGTACCGTCAACTTTTCATCTTTTCCAGATATCAAGGTAATGGCTGCACTCTAATTAATCTGCATTATCGATACAAAATCGGGCATACAGTGCTACGTAATTTAGGGATGTGTGTAAATCTATGTGGGAAGTCTTGCACATACCGAAATTCACAGAGAGAAGGAGGCTGAAGAATGCTAGGAGATTTGGAAATGAAGCTATGTGATCTGAACGATGAAATCCCATCACCCAAGCAGGAAGTTAACGCAACGGTAGAAGACTTTTTTCACAGTTTACTTTGTAGACGATGCTGGCATAGTACCACGGCAAGGCAAATGTATCTGTATATTATCCGTAACAATGGTAGTGAGCAATGAAACACTTTATTCCCAAAAGTGAAAGACTATTCAGTTTATATTATTTTTGAAGTGTGGGCAGTTATGGATTTTGCGACTGCAATGCTATAAAGTACTGATTACAATGAACCTGCTGATTGTTCACTGAGGATTTGTCCATTCAGATAAAGGGGTTAGAACCCAGGCAGCAAAGCATTTGCTACTTATCTTTATTCCAAGTTTTAAATAGCCAAAAAGTGTGTGTGTGAATTCCTAAGGGACCAAATTGCTGAAGTCATCGGTCCGTAGACGTATACACAACTGAAATTAAAGTAAACTAACTTATGCTAAGAACAACACGCACACCCATGTCCGAGGGTGGACTCGAAACCTCGGCGGGAGGGTAAACGGCCACATTCGAGTAAAAAAGTCACCAGCGAAACACAAACACAAAATGGTTTAACCCCTCAAGGCCTGAATAAATTTCTTCGTGAAAGAAAAAAATTAAAAATTATGTCGCTCTAGAAGTACTCGAAACACTCAGGAGATGACAGAACGTGTCAGAAGCGTTGGTAGCTTCTTGTAGAATCTGTACTTACCGGCAATCGCACTCGAAAACAGTTTCCCATCCACTTATTAGACGTCCAGCGTTAAGTGGTTACCAGTGATGTGTAACTACATCATTTCTCTCCTGATTCAATTTAGGAGCAAACCTCTTAAAAAACGTAACTGAACTCCGTCTGAACAGGCCTCGAAGGCCCAACGGTACCGACCTAATGCCGTGTCATACTCATACCAGGGGCGTCACTGGATGCAGATATGAAAGGGCAGCACACCGCCCTCCCGGTAGCTATCAGTTTTCTTGACCGGAGCCGCCACTTCCCAGTCAGGTGTCCCCTGAAGTGGCCTCACAAAGGCTGAGTGCAACCCGTTTGCAAACAGAACTCGGCAGACTAGACGGTCACTCATCCAAGTAACCAATCCCGACAGCGCTTAACTTCGATGCTCTGACGGGAACCGGTGTTGCCACTACGGCAAGAAAATTGACCACAAAACTTAACGCACACATGAAACCATGCCACTCTCTTCTTAATCCTATCATCGTAGCCCTTGTGAGATCTGTCCCACATTTCAGGGTTATTTTTCGCTCCTGCGGTGAACAATTCCACGTCCAAACTGGCTGCATTCATGACAGACTGACGGCAGCTGTCATTGGGATTGTGAACGCGTGTGCGCTGCCCCATTCACCAACGACGGCTGCGGCGATTGGCGAGATCGCTGCTTTGCAGCACAGGCAGTCGAGCAGAGTTCTCACCCCGCTTTCTTGTGGCGAGTTCACAGCGTCACTGCCGCAGTGCGCGCAGCTCGGTTGTTCCATACGCAATGCTGAAACGCGGGACAAAACAACTTTGCGAGGTCGCAATAATAATTCGCTCTTGTGGCTAGAGCCTAGCAATTTGGCCAGAAAAATAAGTCACAGTTACAGAAGTAAATAGGATAAAAAGAGATTCCCTGAAAAGAGAAATAAACATTTAAATGTTAGTATAAATTTGATAAAGGTATTTGTTTAGACTTTAGAGTGTAGCATTATACGCAAGTGAAATCTGGATCCTAACTAGCAAAGACACGAAGACAACAGAAGCTTATCAAATGTAGTGTTAAAAGAAGTACACTTATTGCTCAAGATTAGAAGCGTAGAGCCGGTGTGTAACGAGGAGGCAATGAATCGAAATGGGGAGAAAAAGAGCCTTGTGGCACAAATTGTCTAAAACTGGGGTAGGCTGATGACACACATCCTGGAGAGTGTATTTGATACTTGTGGGAAATGCGATGGAAGGGATAATGATTCTTGACGGAGAACAAGGCTTTAATACATTAAGCAGGTTTAAATAGTTATAGGATGCAGCAGTTACGCAGTTATGATAAGACTTGCAGAAGATAGATCAGCATTGAGAGAAGTATTAAGCCGGCTCTCAGACTAGTAATTACAACTACAAAAACACAGAAAAAGCCAAAAATAAATAAATAATTTATGAATTTAGTATCTCGTCGACAAAAGCACTGTAAATGCTGTGGACCCCGTTGTGTCGGTACTACTAAGTATGGAATCTATAGTAGCCACAACCTCAAGTTTTTATATTGAGCTGGGTTTAGTTTTGATGTGAGCACATATTACTTCTGGACTCAATTTCTTTACGGCTGTCTTAGGAAATGTTAGGGTTGCATGTGTTTTTTGTCAGGGATTGATCGTGATGGAGTATGCTGCTATACGCGAATAGCTGGAAACTGTGTTCCCAATCGTCGACCAGCTTCATATGGCCACTGCGAATAGCGCAGGTGACGGAGTGGCATAATGATCTGTATCAGTGGATCCTACTAGCGACTCCTCTTGCTGACGTGGTCAGCAGAGAACCCTCGCCTATTACAAGGCGTTCACCCGATGGTAGTTGGCAGATCGTGTCCAGATCTGGAGCTGTTGCGCGGTGAAGACTGCGTCTGACTAATGACCGATAGGCTAGCCTTACACTCGTAACGAACAGCTTTAAGGTATTCGCTCCCGCAGATAATTGAAAAGAAGCAGCTATTCTTGACATCCCCACTTGTGCAGTGGTGTCTCCTTTGAAGAGGTCTGGACACCCATGGAGGGGATATAAGGGGCAACCAGTTCTAGGTGTTTCCAATGTTGGTTACGTGATGGCCATTCTCAGAGAAATAACTTCTCGGGCAAGAAAGGAACTAGACGTAAACTCTTTATGTATACTGGGAGGAATGAATCATACGGCAAGTACAAAAGACGGTACGGAGAGCAACTGTGAGTACCGATCGGTATCAGCTGCAAATACTCTCTCACTTGGATCTTGAGAACAACAGTTATATCCGGAGACTGGGGGAAGTGGTATCTGGAGCCGAGCGGCCGCTACGGTCGCAGGTTCGAACCCTGCCTCGGGCATGGATGCGTGTGATGTCCTTAGGTTAGTTAGGTTTAACTAGTTCGAAATTCTAGGCGACTGCTGACCTCAGAAGTTAAGTCGCATAGTGCTCAGAGCCATTTTTGGAAGTGGTATAGACAGATTGCCTAAATCGCGAGGGCTCTGCACAGCTACTGAGTTGCAATTAATAGCAATTTCAGCCTATCTGGTACAAAACAATAGAAATTCCACTCGCGAGAGAGGCTTTTGGGTGCAGCCTATAGTGGAACGAAGATGTACAAAAAACGTGTCCGTTACACTGTATTACGATTTGTGTAACAACGGAGACAAACTTTATACTCATTTTCGTATGTCTACTCTTTCCTAATTACTCTGCTGTACACACATATAACGGCGCTAATGGAATGCTCCGACTGAAATGAAGGTATTCTGCTTCGTCTGGGCGAGGTATCCGCAAGACTCTGCACGCTCCAACATATTTCTGTGAATTTAATTGACGCTGACGGTTTCCGGCGCGTTTAACGACCAAAATACTGATGTTTCGCTATATCCTTGACAAAAATTTAGTTTTAGAATTTAGATATAACTTTTGATTGATTATTTAAAATTGTGAGGAATGGATTTTATGAATGAATGAAAATATTAATGGAAACAAAATTTAATAATACATTATTTTAAATGTAAACAGAAGAGTCTTAGGAAAAAAACTATAAAAAATTAATGCTACAGCATATGGGGTAACAGACAGAAAAAAAACCACTCAGAATGCCGACGATCTAAATGAAACTTATTTTCTACAGATCGTGAAAAAATTAATTTGTAGCACAAATCATTTCATGAGATTTTGAAAATAGTCTTCCTGTAGCAACTGAAGCCTCGTCAACATATTTATATTTCCTAACTATCTGATACACACTGGAATTGAGTTGAGATATTTCCCTCCACATTGTGAATGAATTATCTCCTAACTGTCCAGAGGGGTGGCATCCATAAATGTAGTGCTAATGCTGCAGAAGTGCCTTCAGTGTCTAGAGTTATTGTATTTTCTTTACCTTCTACGTTTTTCCAATTTTTTCTACCAGTGTTATTTTCGAGTGACAATAGGTTACCAAAATACACAATGGACAACGGTCAAAATTTCTGTAATAACTTGAAGGGAAAAAAAGCTGTAGGTACCGTTCTTATGTTATAATCATTTCAATATTTAAAAGAAGGTAGATTTAAGTTTTCTCTGTTATGAGATAGATGATCAAAAAGCATTTTCGGATTCTATGGCCAAAACATATCGATATTACCGATATATCGGCTGGATATTTATTGATTAAAGATACCGCGTATCGATGTTTCAATATCCTGACCCTAGTAATGCCCAATACGAATACGTGACCATCAACTGCGAACGGAACGGGGAGCGCGAACCATCGGCGCAAGTGGGTCAAATGGCTCTGAGCACTATGGGACTTGACATCTGAGGACATCAGTCCCCTAGAAATAGAACTATTTAAACCTAAGGACATCACACACATCCATGCCCGAGGCAGGATTCGAACCTGCGACCGTAGGAGCAGTGCGGTTCCGGACTGAAGTCGCCGCAAATGTGCAACGGGTCCTTATAGGAGCTCTTTGAAGTACTGTTCGTCTTTTTTGCCTGTCCGTATGTAAAATCCCTTTTTCTCAGGAATAGATAGGTGTATCAAGTTGAAATTTATGTTAAACAGTTATGTGTACGGTTTGTTGGCGGTGTAAAAATTTAAGCTTCTAAGCTAATGCTGTCAAAAGACGTGGCCATTTATGACATAGTTTGACATAAGCAAACACACTCTTCCAAAGCTGTAGATGTACTGTCTACATGAGCATGCTGACAAGTAATGCCTGTCAACAGGAGACTGATGACCTCAGATGTTAAGTCCCATAGTGCTCAGAGCCATCTGAGCCTGTCGACATAGTCACCCTGGCGAGGAAGACATTTCTCCCAACGAGAGGCCAGTTGGTTGTTACTGTCACTGTAGTATGTTTGTGACTTTGTTGACGGAGCAAGAACCTCACCTCTGCGTTCAACAATTTAAAAGTGAAGTCATTGAAGGTTTTATAAGTTTTGGAAACAGATGAAAATCGGATGGAGCTAAGTCGAGACTTTATGGAGGATGATCATTGACAGCGAAACCAAGGCGTCAGATTGTTGCAGATGCTGCAGCGCTCGTGTGTGGTCTGGCATTGTCACGATGAAGGAGACGGTGCTCTATGTGCGGACGAACTCTTCGAACTCAAAACTCGATTACAGCACGCTGGTTCTCACGTACCGACATTCTTACGCTACGCACCGCCATGCTACAGGCTACAATTCGGAACCCTCTAGCGGCAAACAGTTGCAGATATCTAGACATGAAGAAAAATGACGTGGAATGTCAATAACGTTCGTTTTATTTAAAAAGCTTTAAGAGTTTTCACGAAAAAATTTCGGAGGCATTACCTTTCAGCACGCCCTCGTATATACGTAATAAGTTTGTACGGAACCCGCAGAGCGCGAGTCCTACTCCCACTCGTCCGTTTCTTTTTCTCTTTTTGGGTTAGGCTGAACTACGAGACATACAGCACAAAAGTTAGCAAAGGATAAATAAAGCAACTGCAAAAACATAATGGATAGAAAAAGCGATTAATGAGAATCTTAAATACTACATTTGAACTGGCAGAGTATTCTGCTGGGCCTGACGTCTTCCCTAGGAAGCAATCATCCCAAGATCGTACTGAAGATTATTTGGAACTACAACTAGAGAGTAGGGAAATTTCTGACAACGCGTTGAACATGTATCGGAATGACAGATTAGACTTCCTAGTAGAAGAGATGTTTATAGGGATACGCAGGATCATTAGACCTGGCAAGATCGAAAGTGATTCCACAAGAGTAGCTGGAGGGGGTAGTGGGGTGGGGGCCGCCCACTAGATGAAAATGCGTTGTTCGCAGACTCATTCAAAGATATCGCAAACTCCACAGTACGGTAACACCCCGAATATATGGTAGCAGGTATCAAGTGGAAGGATTACACACACATTATCAGCGGTAAGGATGAACAGCCCTGAGATATAATACTGAAAACAAATGTCTGACAACTGCCAAGAACAACTAGTCCGACAACCTACAAGCGAAAGAAATATTTTCTGTCTCCTTGTTACAAAGAGATCTGATGCATTCGAGAGTGCCACCAGTTATAACGGATTAGTGGCCGTGGTGTTATTACGTGAACGAAGATCACGAAAATGGAAGGCCATAAAGAAGGAAGATTATACTAATGCTAATTTGTCTAAAACTGACATGGTGAGACCGTGGCTGTGTACAGTTAATGTAGGTTAATTCTTACAAAGAAGAAGACAGCAACCAGCTACTATTAATACTGCTATTTATTTAGGTAAATAGTACTGTTACCGGTTTCGAACTGGCAAGTTCATCATCAGACGGCTGTTCTCGTAATTACCAAGATACGCTTTACATTATCGTCCGTTTTCGATTTTTATTCTTCCACTGTGGCGAAGTATTTTTGGTGTGCTGTAGCACTACGGTAGGAAACAGTGTTAGAAGAGCCCTATGCGAAAATAACTAACCTCCAAACGAGGAAATACAGAGTAAATAAATATGTGAGATTAAGTGGTTATGGTACTCACGTCGAAACTTCTGCGCTATTTTGTTGCGAAGTTGCAGGATAGTATTTTTCGAATATTCAAAAAAATGGCTCTGAGCACTATGGGACTTAACTTCTAAGGTCATCAGTCCCCTAGAACTTAGAACTACTTAAACCTAACTAACCTAAGGACATCACACACATCCATGCCCGAGGCAGGATTCGAACCTGCGACCGTAGCGGCCACGCGGTTCCAGACTGTAGCGCCTTTAACCGCTTGGCCACACCGGCCGGCTCGAATATTCCAAAATATATTCAGCACTTATATAATTTGTACATCACCATATTGTGCAAAGCACCACACACACACACACACACACACACACCAAAAAGAATTTGCCACATGTGAAGTTATCACAAGGATTGCAGATTTACAAATACGACAGTGTCAAAGACGTTCTCTCTCAGAGACAATACAGTATACGGATTGCTTTGATTTCACAGTATGACTGATTTTAAAGAATAACATAACATAATGAAAATTAAAACACAAAGATATGAGCATATAATACTACAGATGAAGTTGACAGATGTAGTAACCAGCTTGTGTGAATGCTAGTTATATGGTATTGTGTAAATGCTGTGCTATATACAAGGAGCAACAGAGATGTGAGATAAAATGAATAATATGACAGTAACAATTATGTTAACATTTATGGTGCACTGCTATTTTGAATCAAGTAAAGTTTTTTTTCCCCAAGGAGTCAAGGTAGCATTACAAGTATTTATATTACAAAGAATACCATATCCAGTGAGCATTACTCTAAATAAATTGGGAAAATGTGATGGCCAGTCGTTTGATTATATATACCTAATATTTTGTATGGGGGGTTGTTATTCTTTATGTTATGAATGGTTAGCTGCTGAAGTTTATAGTTTGTGTGGAAGTTTATATTTATGTTTATGTTTTGAAGAAATTAGTTATGTTATGCGATATGCTCCCTAGAAAAGGAAGTGAGACATATTTTCTGCTGCGTTCTGCAGACTTTTGTGTTGACTGTATAGGTGTCTGGTGTGGGGCTTTGTTGTTTGCTGTATTTTGGATTTTTTGTGATAATTTATCAATCATGTGTGGGTTATATCCATTGTTTAGAGCTATGGCTTTTATTATATTGGTTTCTTTATGTTGTTCAACTGGTTCCAGTGGAATTTTATGCAGGCGATTAGGCATGGACCTGAAGTATGCCATATTATGTTGGTCTGGATGGCAAGATGAGCTATTGATGCACACATCTGTGGCTGTTTGCTTTCTGTAAATTTAAAGTGATGTTTCTGGTTTTTGCCGGAAATTTTTAAATCTAAGAAATTGATGCTGTTATTGGATTCATGTTCAACAGTGAATTTGATGTCATTGTGCATGCTGCTCAGTTTGGTTGCTAATGTGTCAATTTCTTCATTAGTGCCATCAAAAAGAATAATTGCATCATCTACATACCTTTTATAGTAGATGATTTTACTATTGATGTGACTGTTAGTTTTGAAAAGTGTGTGTTCTAGGTGGTTTATGTAAATGTCTGCTAACTTCCCAGCTAGGCTGCTGCCCATTGCCAACCCATCATTCTGTTTGTAAATTTTGCTATTAAACATGAAGTAATTGTATGATAGCACCAATGTGAGTAACTCAATGAGTACATAGATTTCTGCCATACACAGTTTCTTGTGTTTAAGCAGATTGTTCTTGATTATATTTATGGTGTCTTGTATAGGGATGTTAGTATAGAGATTTACAATGTCAAACGATGCAAATCTGGTTGTCGGTGGAATGTGCACATCTTTAATTTTGTCAATGAGCTCATATGTGTTCCTAATAGAGTACTTGGTTTCAAAAGTATAATGGGTATTTAGAAGAGCTAGCAATCTGTGATGTAATCTGTATGAAGGGCTGTTCCTAGAGTTAACAATAGGCCTGATTGGGCAGTGCTGTTTATGTATCTTGGGCTGTGACCTAAGGCGAGGGGCAGGGGTTTCATAGCAATACAGTTACGTACTTCCCACTTGCTTAGGAGCAAATTACAGTTCTTAAGAGTTTTCTTAAGTTTGGCTTGAAATTTAGAAGTGGGATCAAAGTCTAATTCGATTATGTTTTTACTACTGAAAAATCCCATGGTTTTGTCAACATATTCATTTTCATAGATTACAACTGCACAGTTACCTTTGTCTGCTTTCACTATTAGAGCTTTACTGTTAGAAAGTTTGTTTGAGTTGATACAGTTCAGTGTCTTTTAGTCACTGTTTTCATGTGAAGTATTTCTTAGGTGTCTTGTGATTATTTTATTGGCTTTCACTGGGATTCAATTTAGCAGCATCACATGCAAGCTTAGTGGATGCAATAAGGCTTTTTAGGTTATTGCCATTAAGATTTGGTTCTATGTTGTGCTTAAGACCTTTGTTTATGAGCACAAGTTCAGTATTTGTAAAGGTGATGTTAATTAAATTAATAACTCTTTCATGGAACTGATGGAATTCAGCCTGGGAATTTTTGGCATTAATTTTCCGGCCATCAAGTTTTTTGTTATACCTACAAGTTAATTTCTGATGTTATTTAGAAATAGTGTCGTCAATGTATTGCAATATGTAGGAGAACTGTAGGCTGGAAAGCCTATTGCTAAATTGCAAGTGTAGATTGTACAGTTGTCTGTTGAGGAGGTCTTTCTTTTTGTGTTGCATTTTTATCTCTGTCTTGAGTCACATGATTTCACATTTGGCTTTGACTAATTTTCCAGTGCTGCTACGTGCATTAATCTTTACTTTTATGTAGTTAGGGGTTACTTGAGCTAATAGACATTGCTTGTTATATTTGATGTTGAGGATTGTCTTCGTTAGGTTTCTTCTGCATCTTTTGAGGTAGTGAACATTTCTCAGTACCTGGCGAGGTATGTCTAATGCTATTTTGTCTAAAACTGACATGGTGGGACCGTGGTTGTGTACAATCAATGTGGGTTAATTCTTACCAAAGAAGAAGACAGCAACCAGCCACTATTAATACTGCTACTTATTTAGGTAAATAGCGCCTACCGGTTTCAAACTGGCAAGTTCATCATCAGACGGCTGTTCACATGATTTCCAAGATACACTTTACAGTATCATCCGTTTTCGATTTATATTCTTCCACTGCGGCGAAGTATTTTTGGTGTGTTGTTGCCCTACGATAGAAAACAGTGTTAGAAGCGCCATATGTGAAAATAACTAACCTCCAAACGAGGAAATACAGAGTAAATAAATATGTGAGGTTAAGTGGTTATGGTACTCACGTCGAAAATTCCGCTCGATTTTGTTGCGAAGTTGCAGGATTGTATTTTTGGAATATTCCAAAATATATCCAGCACTTATGTAATTTGTGCGTCACCATATTGTGCAAAGCACCACGCACACACACACACACACACACACACACACACACACACACACACACACCACAAAGAATTTGCCACATGTGAAGTTATCACAAAGATTACAGATTTACAAATACAATAGTGTCAGAGACGTTCTCTCTCAGCGTATCTTGGAAACCATGTGAACAGCCGTCTGATGATGAACTTGCCAGTTCGAAACCGGTAACGCTGCTATTTACCTAAATAAATAACAGTATTGATAGTGGTTGGTTGCTGTGTTCTTCTTTGTAAGAATTGACCTACATTAAGGAAGATTATAATTTAACGTCTTGTCGATAGCGCCATCATCAAAGACTGAGCACAATTACGGATTATAAAATGTGGGAAAGGAAGTTGACCGTGCCCGTATCAAACGAGCCATCCTGCATTAACGTAGTGCGGTATAGTGAAAACACGGAACACTTAAATCTGGATTCACGGACGGCGTTTTGAATTGTCGGCCTCCCGAATTCGAATCCGCTGTGGTAAACACTGCGCCACCTCGTTCGGTGGGTTATCAAGAATTCTAGATTCATATTTGCGTTTGGTCGACTGGTAGACAGTCACTAACAACCTACTTAAAAAAAGATTTAGTTGCGAGACGATTCAACAAGTTTGTTTGTGTGGCCATTTTCTAAAGCAAGTATAGAAATAATTTTTTTATGAGTACCAGAAAGCATACGATATGTAATGCGTGGTACTTTGGGGAAACAGACAGAACCTTCGATATCTGGTGCAAAGAACGTGTGAGAGTCTGAAAATATGTGGCGAACCACTGCACGTTTGTAGAGCATCTCAGAGAACATAATCACAGGCCAGCCTCTACTTATGATGACATGAAAACAGTCAGAATGAACGATAAAAAAATATTTTTTAAGCTGATAAGAAAATTATCGTACACGCAACGCCAAAGGAATCAAGAAAACCCCTTTAAATGACGTTGTGAACACGACAATTTGCTCACTATTTATAGTAAAAACATACCAACACCAGTTCATCAGAATGCTGTCACACAACTCCTTTCCCCACATTCTTCCCTAAATACCTACAAATAACATCTAAACCGAAATCCAGTGGTCTGAAGAATTAGTTGCTCCTTTCCCCATTTTTCCTGATTCACACTCCCGCTGACGTCTATTCTACCTACATACCACAGTCTGCATCCCCTCCCCTAATCAAATATCACTCTCCTAAATATGTAAACAACCCTGTAATAAATATGCTATCAACCTCATTTAATTCCTTAAAGAAAGTAGATTGATAAGACTTAGATACCCAATTAAAACAAGAAACACCGATTAAACAGGTAGTACTTGCAACAAAAACTGTCACAACTCTTGCACTATAAGGCTGAAGCTATTGCTTGATTAAAATGTTTCAAATGGCTCTGAGCACTATGGGACTTAACTTCTGAGGTCATCAGTCCCCTAGAACTTAGAACTACTTAAACCTAACTAAACTAAGGACATCACACACATCCATGCCCGAGGCAGGATTCGAACCTGCGACCGTAGCGGTCGCGCGGTTCCAGACTGTAGCGCCTAGAACCGCTCGGCCACCCCAGCCGGCTTGCTTGATTAGCAGTAAAGTGCTTCATATCAATTAGTTTCCGAAAAATAAAACGTGAAAGCAATATTTGGATGCTAATATCTGTAGAATGTTCGTAAGTGAAGTGAAAGTACGTTTGTTACCCTGTGACCCCATGATAAATTTTGGTAGGAGGAACATGTAACAGTAAGCAAATTCTATTTATGCAAATATTATGGTGTGAACAGTTTCGAATCTCTGAGTACTACGTATAAGAACAAAACTGTATTATTCCATATAACAATCCACTAAAGGTGTCTCCGCTGCAGAGTGAAAATCTCATTCTGGCACTAAAGGTGTCTTTAATACGTCCCTTTGAAATTGGATACATATTATATTGCAGCAAGAAAAATTAGTATGAATTTATATTAGAAGAAAAATTTGTGGTAAGGTCTTATGGACAAAACTGCTCAGGTCATCGGTCCCTAAGCCTACACACTACTAAATGTAACTTAAACTAACTTACGCTATGGACAATACACACACTCATGCCCGAGGCAGGACGGAGGGAGCCGATCGGACTGCGACAAGTTGCCCTAGACCGCGTGGCTACCCCACGCGGCTATATATTAGAAGATTTCGTTGATCTGTATGTGTGTAGCAGGACTAGTCTGTGGCTGATGCTGGTCGCCCAAAGTCTGGAGTGACCACCCAGCAGACATGAGCAACGTATCCACACTCACTCCCCTGGAATTCTGCAAAATTTTCTCAGGTCATTTCCTGCTCATATGGGACGAAGAGTTAAAAGCCAGTGCAACGGATGTGCGCAGAATGGTTCACAGAAAGTCATAGAACACGACGAGATGGGTCAGGTCGCGCCACCCAGACCACCGCCCGAGAAGATTGACACATCCTAATGGGATTGCAGAACAGATCTGCGTCCTCCTCGGCTCTGGCGCAACAGTGGAACAGTGCAACACAGTTTACACTATCAGGGGAGCCAGCCCGTCGCAGTTCATTACGGCATGGGGTACGTGCTCGCCGAATGTGCAAAAACATTGTAGACGGAAATGGTGTTCAAATGGTTCAAATGGCTCTGAGCACTATGGGACTCAACTGCTGTGGTCATAAGTCCCCTAGAGCTTAGAACTAATTAAACTTAACTAACCTAAGGACAGCACACAACACCCAGCCATCACGAGGCAGAGAAAATCCCTGACCCCGCCGGGAATCGAACCCGGGAACCCGGGCGTGGGAAGCGAGAACGCTACCGCACGACCACGAGATGCGGGCGGAAATGGTGTATGAACGACGTCACTGGGACTGGGATGGTGGCATGAGATAGTGTTTTCGGACGAATACAGGTTCCGTTTGTTTGAAAATGATGGTCGCATTTTGGTTCGCCACAGACAAGGGGAGCGACATCACAGTGACTGCATTCGCACAAGACATAAGCGCCTACCCAAGACCTTACGGTGTGGGGTGCTACTGGGTACAACCACAAATTACAGTTGGTGCGTATCCAGGACACTGTGACCAGTGTGACCTACGTGAATGATATCCAGCCAGCTAGCCATATCCTTTCTGCACGACACCCGCCAGACGCCATTTTTCAGCAATGGAGTGGACAACATCATGTTGCTGCACGAAGACGTGCCTTCTTGGTTTCGCAGGATGCCAGCCTTTTGCCCAGGCCCGCCAGATCACCAGACTTGTCGCCAGTCGAAAATGTGTGGGACGTGGTGAAACGATGGGTGCAGCGCTATCACCCAGTGCCAACCACCACCGATGAACTTTGGAAACAGACAAATGCAACATGGATTTCTATACTACATGACACTATTCGCGTCTTATACTAGTCGATGTCATCATACATGAAACAAGTTATCAGGGCTCATGGCAGACCCTGTGTCTACAAGGGAACAGGACACATGCTGAACCGAGGTGAGCGAAATGCTAATCATTTCTGTAGATCATAGTAATGTACATGTCCTGTAAATATGAACGTCCTGTCTCTAGTCGTTCAATGTGACCTGGTTTTTTGATCATAAGTGTATTAAACACGCAGGACAAGTAATGAATACCCCCAGGAGGGATGATGCTAATAACGTGTAACACCACGATTAGCTTTAATAATAGACTTATTTTGGCGACGAAGAGAACCCACAAGTTTCTTAATTTATGCCAGTTTCAGCTGAAGCCACTCATTGATAATTAGATCACATAGACTAGGCCTGGGCTACCTTTGGTGGTCCAGGGGCTGATTCACGCGCTACGTGAGCTCGCAGGCCGCCTCGTCACGTTTTCTTAGCTGCGGGATTTCACGCAACGTGCAGCGTAAAACGCGTGCGACACCGCGCTCCCCACTCGCGCAATGCAAACATACGTCACCGTTTCCTAGCGTGCCGACAACGCAGTGCCGCTAAGGGCTCTACCTGCGGAATACGCTTTCGTGCTTCTGGAGGGATTGACCCGCACGTCGCAGCGATTTGCTTGTTTGGACGACTGGGGGAAGTCGAACTGAGTAACAGCTAACTACTACGCGACAGCTACTGTATTTCTTTCGCGCACGTGCAGCAACAGAATACCTAATTCTTCCCATCAAATTCTGAAACATTGGTCACAATTGTCGGCTGACCGCTTCTCTGGTTCTTAAGACGAGCAGCTCATCGAGCTGGTATCCCAACAGCATATTTCGTGGAATATGGCCAATGCCAAATGGAAAAACCAAATGAAAAAGGAGTTAATTTGGGCAGAAATCAGAAGGAGGCAAAAATGTCTTTATTATGTCCATTGAGATACATTTGTATATATGTATTTGTACCGATTCTTTAACAGTAGTCATGATGAGTTGGATGTTGTTGTTATTGTGATCAGTACTGTGAACAACGCTTCCTCCTCTTTCCTAACTTCCATTTACTATCGGAGTGTGACAAGTAACAGCTCTTTAGACCGAACACTGCGATGCATGTTTGGTTTTCACTGGCTTTGCTAGTACTGTCGCACGGCACTGCCCCGCGCCTAGCAGAATGTTCCTCGCAGCGAGCTGGAACTCGAGTGGCGCCAATGAACCACACAATACTTCTCTCGTCTAGGAGAAACTGGAGCACCCACTGACTTCCTACGGACTGTAAAAATAAATTAAAAGCTTTCCGAAATTTTTTCTAGCTTTCGCCACCCACAAAAAATTCGAAGGGAAAAGTTTGTCTCTTGCTACATTTCGAATGTTGATTTGATAAAAGTGCCGCGTCAGACGTGAGACTTTAATTTATTACTTCACTCTTACTGACTCTACTGACCAGATAGTTTGCAGACGTTATCAACATATACCGCTGAAGGTAGCTATGAAATTATTTTGTTGTACCACACATAGTTTAGGGAAAATGGCGAGATAAATATTGAGTAGTGTGAGAGATCAACTCCTCTTAAAAGTTTAAATATTTCTCCATTTCAGTAGCACAAAATTTTTATTGAATTGAAAATAGGTGTCAGGAGATAGTTCTCGTATCACTCTATAATGTGCATTTCTGACGCGCACCCAACCTCACGTAGGACAACGTTTCACGTAGCTTCCTGCGGTCCGCTTCGGACGCTGTGATAAATTTCCGCACACAGGATAATGTGACTTTGCTGGAGCTCGCGGCCCTCCTCGTCACTTGACGCGACATCAGCGCTCCTAGCGGATAAAAGTAAAAATTGTAACTTCCGTGATGTTAATGTTCACGGAATAAAGCACTGATCCAAATGACACCTCTCTCTCGACAGAACACAACACGACAACAAATCTGCCAAAGAACACGCGCTTTTGAGAGCACATTTATTTTATTATATTCACTCCGTCTTTAGATGTTTACACTTATTTACCCATCGGGAACACTGCTTTTTACTTAGGATGTTTGACAATAGCTGCCGGTTCTAGGCACTTCAGTCTGGAACCTCGCGACCGCTACGGTCGCAGGTTCGAATCCTGCCTCGGGCATGGATGTGTGTGATGTCCTTAGGTTAATTAGGTTTAAGTAGTTCTAAGTTGTAGGAGACTGATCACCTCAGATGTTAAGTCCCATAGTGCTCAGAGCCATTTGAACAATAGCTGCTGCAAAATTCTGCGACGTCGTTAGGAAAGAAACAATGTTCATTACAAGTAAATAAATGTAAGCTTCTGAAGACGTGATACCAGGTATCTCGAAATGTCAGCACAGAAAAATAAACGCCTATAAAAGCAAGTGATTGCTGCTGTTTCATTACATGAATTAATCAGTTTCAACCACCTAGCGTTCTAAAGCGTCCACAATGGACAACAATTACTGAGCAATGTTAATATGAGAAACAATGGAGAAACGCAGTGTGGCAATGAGACAGGTAATTCCTGGCGACAGGCAGTTAGGAGTAATTTTGCCATTTTTGACAACAGGCACGTCATTCGAATGTTTGCAGTTTAGTGTGTTAATATCCACAAACTCTATTAGCAAAAATGTTCTAAATATTTACCCAAAATACTTTTAATTACTGATAGCGAAAATATCCGAATATGCGCCCCGGACGGAGTACAACGCGAGCGCCTCGCTCTCTCTCCCACGAATTTCCAAACTGTCCCAGACGTTTTACATGGGATTAAGACTGAACAATTTAGCGGGCCAGGCGAGATACGATTCGGTCACTGTGTGTTCATCAAACCTAGAACGAACGCGTGCAGCTGTGTGAACAATGCTGATGTTATCTAGGAAGACGGGAGTATCCGTAATATAAACTTCATAGACATGTAGAAGAAAGGGCAACACTTCATCGACGAGAACGTAGAAATAAACATCCTAGTTCATGTTCACGGCAACTAAAAAGAATGCGTCCAAGTAATAGTACGAAAAACACATGGGAAGTATCACAGAGCAACCTCCGGCCTCAGCTACACTCCACAGACTACAGGTCAAAGCTTTCATTTTGTGCCCTTGGTGTCTTGTCTCATTCGAAACGAGCCTTCAGTAAGCTACTGCCCAGTTTCTGTGTTCTCTGGCCCACTGAAGATCTGCAGCTTTCTCTGGCACTGTGAGCACTTAACTTTTTGAAATGATGAGTAAATCGACACCCTAGCTGCAAACAGGTGTTGATATACATCATTGGGGACATGTTGAAAATGTGTGCCCCAACCGGGACTCGAACCCGGGATCTCCTACTTACATGGCAGACGCTCTATTCATCTGAGCCACCGAGGGCGCAGAGGATAGTGCAACTGCAGGGACGTATCATTTGCACGCTCCCCGTGATATCCACATTCCCAACATGTCCACACCACTACATTCGTAGTGCACCTAATAGATGTTTGCCCATCACACTCATTACTCGTGGCAGATTAATCTACCAAGTCCCGTACGAGTTGGGGCATAGCGCGTACGTTCGCACAAGAAGGTCAATCGCCGGGTAGCCATATTTAAACTATATATGAAGGTAGTATCTGTTCGCAAAGAACAGATGCCATTGATGACCGTGCAGCTTCTCTAAAAAGAAATGATAATGAAATCGACCCCCTAGCTCTAAACAGGCGTTGATATATATCATTGGGAACATGTTGAAAATGTGTGCCCTAACTGGGACTCGAACCTGGGATCTCCTGCTTACATGGCAGACGCTCTACCCATCTGAGCTACCGAGGGCACAAAGGATAGTGCGCCTGCAGAGACTTATCCCTCGCACGCTCCTCGTCAGACCCACATTCCCAACATGTCCACACCACTACATTAATAGTGCGCCTAACAGATGAGTGTGATGGGCGAACATCTATTGGGCGCACTACGAATGTAGTGGTGTGGACAAGTTGGGAATGTGGATATCACGGGGAGCGTGCAATGGATAAGCCCCTGCAGGTGCACTATCCTCCGTGCCCTCGGTTCCTCAGATGGATGGAGCGTCTGCCATGTAAGCAGGCGATACTGGGTTCGAGTCCTCGTTGGGGCACATATTTTCAACATGTCCCCAATGATGTATATCAGCGCCTGTTTGCAGCTAGGGTGTCAATTTAATTATCATTTCATTCTACAGAAGCTGCACAGTCATCAATGGTATCTGTTCTTTCGGGAACAGATACTACCTTCATATAGACTTGACTTTTTTGTGGTACCGATCTCCAAGTATCCTTTCACGCTGTTTCCTTCGGAATTTTCGTTCAGAAACAGCTTCACATGGATCTACATTGGCTAACAGCAGCAACTTCCGTTGGGTTGGTTTGATACCAGTTGTCAGTGACAAGGCATGACATTCGCGCCGGCCGGAGCGGCCGAGCGGTTCTAGGCTCTACATTCTGGAACCGCGTGACCGCTCCGGCCGCAGGTTCGAATCCTGCCTCGGGCATTCATGTGTGTATCGTCCTTAGGTTAGTTAGGTTTAAGTAGTTCTAAGTTCTAGGCAAGTGATGACCTCAGAGTCAAGTCCCATAGGAATCAGAGCCATTTGAACCATTTGTCATTCGTCTCCCGTCCTTGTCAGTTTGAATATTCGTATACTGTTCACCGGACTGCATGTCGGACAGTCAGCGTTGATACACCAATGAATCGATCAACTTCGTTGAAGGTGTGGATAACCCCCCTTTTAACGGGGTGGGGGGGGGGCTGATATTTTGTCTGGTAAGTTTATTTATGAATTCTACTGTAAGACGCGGTAGTTGTAAATATTTCATGTGTCCTTTCAACAATGCAGTCCAGACAGCTGGCAATTGCTTCTTCATTAAATTATTAGTTACTGAGCACTGTCAGTTTCTTTGTATCCGATTCACATTGCGCCAAGCGAATAATGGTAAATCGCTGGTGCATTTTATACGTTTACATTGAAATAGAAAGAATGTGACATCTAGCGTAACGGTTTATACGTGTGATTCATTCCACACAGTCCAGTTACAATAACGTGACTACCTATCAAAAGCCCGAATAAGCATCTGTTTGAGCGCGGACCGCTGCGAGACGTGCAGCAATAGACTGAGTGAGGTTCTGGAAAGTATCGATAGGGATGTGGAGCCCGTGCCGTGGCCAGCTCCACTGGGATTCTCGGTTGAGGATTTTGGCGCAAACAGTCCAATCGAGGTGGTCCCACAGATTCTCGGTTGCGTTTACATCTGAGTAGTTTAGTGGGCAGGGAAGTACGGTAACGTCATCCAGGTGCTCTTCGAACCACGAAAGTACGCTACGAGCTGTGTGGCGCGTTACATTGTCCTACTCGTGTAGTTTCATTGTGCCTTCCAGAACTGTAACGTTCCCTCTTCCGACCGGGCCCTTCCAACGATTTTTGCAGGTTGTTTGCATTCTCAGGCTTCACGCCGTAGGCGCTAATGAACGTCTGTTCTGTGGAGCATGGCCGGCCGGAGTGGCTGTGCGGTTCTGGGCGCTACAGTCTGGAGCCGAGCGACCGCTACGGTCGAGGGTTCGAATCCTGCCTCGGGAATGGATCTGTGTGATGTCCTTAGGTTAGTTAGGTTTAATTAGATCTAAGTTCTAGGCGACTGATGACCTCCGAAGTTAAGTCGCATAGTGCTCAGAGTCATTTGAACCATTTTGTGGAGCATGAAACGTGATTCATCTGAAAAGGCTACCTGTCGCCACTCAGTGGACGTCCAGTTGCGATACTGGCGTGTAGATGCAGGCCTTCGTCGCTGATGAACAGCAGTCAGCAAGGGTGCATGAACTATCCGCCTACTGTGGAGGTCTACACTTAGCAATGTTCGCTTGAGGTCATGAAGGAGACACTGTTGGTAGTCCCTCGGTTCATGTGGGAGGTCACTTGTTCAGTAGTTGCACGTTTGTTCGCCCGTACACGTCTCCGCCGCCGTCGATCCCCCCTGGTATTTATGGTCCGTGGTGCCCACAGTAAGTTGCAACGGCGCCGGTTTTGTATAGCGCCATTTTCACATTGTAGTTACACTTTAACCAAGGGGGCACGCGAAACGTTTAAAAACTTAGTCGTTTCGCAAATGCTTCCACCCTTGGCGCGAAAGCCAATGACCATGACCTTATCGACTTAAGACGAATGGCTCCGTTTCCGCATTACGACAACGACAATATCCCCCCCCCCCCTTCCTACTCGCCAAGCCTTATGTATAGTCTCCATTGATAGTGTTGACACCTGCCGTCCATGAGTGGTTATTGCAAGCTGACGTCGGACATAGACGGTGGTCACACTAATGTGGCTGGATCGTGTAGAAGGTTGAACCTTTCCTACTCCGAGATGGGTAAACGTAATACATTACTTACGAGACATTTCGAATGTTTAACACTTGTACACAAATTTAAATGAATGAAAATACGTAACAAAGCACGCAAAGTGAGTCTCATAGGATGAAACGCGATGCGTATCGCAGAAATATCAACGACCTGTAAATAGTACATCTTGCTGTCAAACTTTCTGGCGGATTAAAAGTGTGTGCCTGACCAAGACTTGAGCTTGGGACCATCACCTTTCTCGGGCAAGTGCTTTAGAGCACTTGCCAGCGAAACATAAAGTTCCCGAGTTCGAGTCCCGGCCTGGCACATACATTTAATCTGCCAGGAAGTTTCATATCAACGCACAATCCTCTGCAGAGTGAAAATTTCATTCTGGAAACATCCCCCAGAGTGCGACTAAGCCATGTATCCGCAGTATCCTTTCTTCCAGGAGTGTTATTTCTGCAAGGTTCGCAAGAAATCTTGTGTGAAATTTAGAAGTTAGGAGACGAAGTACTGGCGGAGGTAAAGGTGTGAGAGCTGGTCGTGGGCTTTGCTTGGGTAGTTCAGTTGGTAGAGCACTTGAGAGCGAAAGGCAAAGATGCCGAGTTCGAGTCTCGGTCCGGCACACAGTCTTAATCTGCCCGAAATTTTTATATCAGCACACACACCGCTGCAGCGTGAAAATTTCGTTCTGGATACATCCGTCTGTCATTGAAAGCTTTGTTCAACAATTTTTCGGCACGCTGTTTTGTAATGGAACGAGAAAGTTCTCTCTGTGCTGTCGATCTCTGCCACATTCCTTGAAGATATTACACCAAATTGCTTCCTTACAAATTTTAGTGACTTTCTCGATTTGTCTGGACTTCTACATCCCATCAGACAAGAGAAGAGTTAGTTCTACGGTCAAGAACAAGTAAACGTGTTTTTCTCTCGTAAACTCTAAGTCTTCTACAATTATTTACTGTTAAACAGCTATGTGCGGGGAGCTTACGCACTGCAAATCGATTTGTTAGTTACATAGGAATGCTTGACGACTTTTACACAATGAAAGTAGCTTGGTTCTAGCGTTCAGTTGGAAAAAGGAAGAGGAAAGGATCTGATTCGTTGTGCGAGCACATTAAAAACACAGCTTCTTTTTCACTCTTCACTTGAAAGATTTATATGTCCGAACAACATACGTCAGTGTTCAAACATTAATCGGGAGTCCCGGCTGTGGCCTCCAGACGCGTTGTCCTCATATCCTTAAGCTAAATGGATGGCGGTCGTTCACTAAGTAACTCCAGTTAAGCCCTGTCACTGTTTCATATTTTACGCAGCTTAAACTAGTGGTGGCGTATCAGTGGCAAATGTAACAGTTTGTAACTGCTCTTCACATTAATTATTCACCTACTAAGTGCACCACCCTGACGCTAGGTACAACGTTGACGCAAACGCTGTTACATTATAGTACCATAAATCTTTCTCCAGCGTTTTTTGTTTTTCTTTCTATCAATTTTATGCTGTAAGACTGATACTCGCATGCACCTTACGAGGAGAACGCGACAAGTGCCATAACCCGATTCCCCAGAAAACTCGCTCGGTGGAAGAGGGATTAAAAAGCGAACACGCGTCTCGACTTATTTATAGACTCTCGAATGTTTCTGAAAAACGACGGTCAGAGTCTTAGAGTTACTTTATAATCCTCGTAGCGAGTAAATTTTTCAACCGAAGAGCTGCCACAGTGGCTAGCATTGCGACTTCACGCTTTTGTGCCCCGTGTTCGAAACCCGATTGTTATTTTCAGTTTTGTTTTTTTATTTATCTGTCCACGTCAATAGAGGATTACTCACGAATGTTTTTCAGTGTATATTGAAACAAAGCACTCAGTCTTCAGGCCAGAGGTGGCCCATTGGGACCATCCGACCGCCGTATCATCCTCAGCTAAGGATGCGGATAGGAGGGGCGTGTGGTCAGCAAACCGCTCTCCCAGTCGTTATGATGGTTTTCTTTGACCGGAGCCGCTACTATTCGGTCGAATAACTCCTCAATTGGCTACACGAGGCTAAATGCACCCCGAAAAATGGCAAAGCGCATGGCGGCCCGTGTGGTCACCCATCGAAGTGCCGGCCACGCCCGACAGCGCTTAACTTCGGTGAGCTAACGGCAACAGGCGTATCCACTACGGCAATGCCGTTGCCATATTGGAATAACGTTGTCCTTATTCATCTGCTAATTGTATGTCTGGTGAATGAAATTAAATGAATAACAGTAAGTGAATGAGGAAATTATTAGAAACTGTTTTCGATGGAATTCCTGTAGTGCATCTTGAGTCATAATCAGTTGCATGCACCAGTTTTCGGTAAAGCTACCCGTTATTCATTCCGAAAGAACATTGCGAAGGTAACTGCAGACAATGGACTTTTTGATTGGGTATCTTGCAAAGGGCAATTGCTCACTGTCGCACATAAAGCTGCTGTCATTAGTGGGCCAAAGAACACGGAAATCAAGCCCTGGCCGACTATCGTCGCGTAGTGTGATCTCAAGAGTTGCGAATGTGTCCCTTCTAATATAATGTTATGTAGACGTGGAGTGCCCCGACGGTCCAATGAGGCGTTCAGCCTGCAGTGTATGGAGAGTGTAGTTCAGGCCACAGGTGGCTCTGTGATGTTTTAGGGATGTTTCTCGTATTACGGCTGGATATCACTCTTTCAAGTTACTACGAACATAAACAAAGGATGTATATCATCAGAGAAAAAGTCTTGCTCTTTCTTCTAAATCTTCAGGAGGGGTGTGCTATGGACACTCTCGTTTCTCGTGATGACAACAGCCGTATTTTCCCGTCTGCACGTTCGTGGCTTGAAGAACACTCATCTACCCTGTCGCACTTCAACAGGTCCGCTAAATCATCCGGAAATAATGCCGTACAAACTGCCTGGCACTATTTGGAAATGCGTGTGAAACTTAATAATCAACATCCTCCCACTTTGATAGCCCTACGGGATCTAATTTTCAACCACTGGCTTATCCTAAACGTGGCATACATTCAGAAACTTGTGGACTCTCTTCCTCGTCGAATGAAAGCATTATCAACTCTGGGGATGACTAATTTTTAGTTTCGTGTTTTGCATTCTTACCAGTATTTATTCTTTCTTCTTTTTCTTTTCCTTAGCGCTTATCCCCATTATTACGGCGCCTGCTTTTCAAGCCTGAAAAATTTTATTTAATTGTTTAATTTATGATCTGATACCCTTCCTGTCGGCACATTCGTCAAGAAAACTGAAGGGAGGAAACTCATTTGCGCTATTTGTCTGTGAAGCTTGTAAACATCTTTCTGTACTTTATCGTAACATTTCAGACGGATTTTGCGGATCATCCCAGCATTTGGCTAAAGAGAGTGGGAAACCGCTTAAAAACCACACTTAGACTGGTTGGTCTACCACAGCAGTTAACCAGCTCGGTTTTTTTTTTGTCTTTACCGCTGTTCTATCCAGATCTGGCTAACTCGTGCCTCACAACCTAGAACGTTGCACATTTCCATGTACCAGCAGAAGGTACGTCTTTAACGGTAATATAGTTTAAGTATTTCGTGATACACTCACTACACTCTGCTTCAAAGAACTAGTATTAACAAGATGTTGATATTTCGTTTCCTAATGGATATAACATGTAACAGGGTAGTGCTAAAAGATTTAGTAAGTAGACTAGTTGATAACATCAGTTCGTGACTTGCAGAGAACAGATTGCCACTTAAATTCAACATATCGTTGTACATACAGATTTTCGCAAGAACTGTTGTAAAAATGAAAGTATTTCTTGCCACATGATGATTAAATAATTAGTAAAATCCCGTATTTTGAATTTTTAAGTGCTGAAGTTGCAGAAAATCTTTCTCAGATGAATCATTTTTTGGGTGTCTACTGAACACAGAGTGTTGCTACTTTCACTCTAAGAATAACCTCTACGGTTAATGAGAATGTGTTTTTACTTTTATACCATGGAACATACTGGACTAAAATAGCGAATATCTTACAAAAAGTATGTGCGTCCGCAGTAAATATTCTTAGGTCAGAAACAGACGATGAGAATGATGTGCTGTGTGAGTCTGTAAATATCGTGACGGACGTAGAGCAAGTGTCGAAAATTTATAGTCCTGCTATTACTACCATATAATCCCTCAAAACATTTGTAATTTATATAACGGAATTACTCAAGGGGAGCTGCAGCATTTACTCAGTGAACGTTAGGCATAAAAACTGCTCAGTTAAGGGGTGCACTATCTTCAAAATTTCATTTTCAGTAGATTTCCAGGCAACTGAAAACACTAAGCCCCACATTTTGTCTAATTCAAGTTCAAAAGATTGTAGCTAATCTAAGTTTAAATTTGTAAATTTTTCGTTGCACCATACTCCTCTTATTTTGTACATGATTTAACAGCTTCTAGGTGTGTCCTTGGTAGGAATGAAGTTTCAGGTTTAACACAGCGCCCACGACATCGGAAAAGGTGAAAAAGAAAACCGTTCCTATTAAAA